>NC_141254.1:5088018-5475518 GCF_054856555.1 Leptonotus elevatus
TTAGCGTATTTCATACATTTCAATGATGGTACTTTGATGTATTTGAAGGAAAATAACTTATGTCATGCAGTAACAAATCCAGTATCTGTGATTTTGCAAATATTATCAAAACTTTGAATACTGCATGCAAATGATCAATTGCAAGTGTGCAAGTACTTGAGGCATCAAGGTTCACCATTAAATTTGTATGTTGAAAATTTGTGTAGTAGTGTAACAGGTATAATGTTTGTTTTTGTTGTAGGTTAGAGGGATACTTGACTCATGGAGCAATTTTCAAAAGTAAGAATATAGTATTTTGTCTAATGTGATAACTACATTATTTTTCATGTACAAATAATACCTTTTAAAAACTATTTTTTCCCACTTGCTGTCGACTGAAGATAACATCACCTGTGCTGAGGAAGTAGGTGGCGACCAATCATGGCTCAGTTTGCCAACCAAACCCAGAAAACGGGTGACCCGAGATTGGTCGTTATCTATTTCCTCAGCACAGGTGATGTCATCTTCAGTTGACAGAAAGTGGATTTTTTTTTTTTTAAAGGTGTTAATTGTACGTGAAAAATAATGTAGTTATCAAATTAATCCAGGAGAAAATATAAACTTTTTACTTCTGAAAATGGCTCAATGGGTCTAGTATCCCTTTAACTAATTCCAATCACCCCTTTTCATGATTCTCATATTCAAGAAGTCCATCACGTATGGGAAAAGGCACAATATTGTGTTTTTGCACATTATCGCATCAGCAACAAAAAATAGGCTTGGCCATGTCATTTTCATGTGCTCCTACTGGCCCAGTGGCGCAAAGTGTCATTCATGGTCTTACTAGTTTTAGGCTATTGGCCATTTGCACCGACGTCACGTGATCAAGTGACTGCCCTATGACGGACGGCGGAAGGAAATAATTGTTGAATGGAAGTGGACGTGACCCGGAGCGACTTAGTGACTTAGCGACTGTTATTTTACAAATTAAAAGTTATTATTGCCCATCGAGCCATGGAATCTATTACTTCAACCAAAATTCGCCTGTCAGTCGAAGTTGCACATTTAGTCGGGATTCATAGAACGCGATATTTACTTTAGTTGGAGATCGCTAGTTTGAAGATCGCAGACTTTGCCGGAATTCACAGCGCACGACCTATATCATTATGTAGTCAATGCCGTCTCTCCTCCTTACACCGGGGCTGATTCAAAAGCTTGTCGCTGAGTCTTTGGGACAAGATGCTACGCTCACACTCGGGGACAATATACCTCGTAATGCAAAGGTAAAACTTGTTTATCATGCTAACTGATTTATTTTTACACAGTCCGTTCTATATTGAAAAGCTGTGATGATGTTATGTTACTATGTTTACTATCATGGAACAAATGACTATCGTAGTGGCAAGCTATGCGGTAATTTCATCAATATGACTCCGGCTCCAGAGTGGAAAAGCTCCAAGCACAAAGACGAAATCCCCCATTATTAAACAGTCAAATTCACTTAATAGTTTTGAAGAAGGTGCATTTTAAAACTAAGCTGTGTGTTCGTGCAGTTGGAGTGGACGCTAACTATCTGGCTCGTTAATGTGATTTGACACCTGTTACAATCTTTGTTAGAGTGTACGTTAACTAGTAAAATGTACGAACATTTATCTACTAATGACAAAATTTATCTACTAACCTTGCAAAAAATTATCGCTGCAAATCCGTGAATACTTTGTGGGCTGCCAGTCCTTTCTGTTGATTGCTGCTATCAATCAACATATTTTGTCTTCATTAGAAGGTATGCGATAAAAAGCAACATTTGGTTTACTCTTTTGTCTGTCTGTACAACCGACCGCACAGCAAGATATGACTATTTTATAAGATAATCGATTAGATAAAGGACTTTACGCTGTACGAGATTTAATGGTTACAATTAGGGGTGTGAATTGCCTAGTACCTGGCGATTCAATTTGTATCACGATTCATAGGTCACGATTAATCCCGATACGAATCTATAAATTGATTACTGCGATTTTTTAAAATATATTTTTTAACAAAAATTTGGAAAATACTAATCAGTAAAGTTGTACATGTACACTGTAAGATTTGTATGAACATGTATTTATTTATCTGAAAATTCAGGCTTGTAACTGAGCCACTGCATTTAACAAACATATTTGAACAGCACTGAAATAAAATATTAAGGCTTAATGTTTCATTGATATAACATTCTACCATGCTTAATGTGTGAATCCTAACCCTAAGTAAGACGTTTTGTTGAATATTCCCAACAAAATTAATGTTTAAAAATCTATTTGGCCGCAATTCGAATCGATCCGAGAATTGCGCGCTGTAATATTGCGATATATTGTCGAATCGATTTTTTCTTTCTTTTGCCGCCCAGTGTCCCCGAGGGGGCGTTCCCATGAGGACTGTGACGTCACGTGCAAAAGGTCAATATTTGGCTGAAGTGGGCGAAAGTAATGTTTTTTGACGGAGCTGTTGAAAATATTTGCTTGTATGTCTGATTTATGGGAGTGAAAACCGTCTTTCCAACATTCCTAATTAATGTGAAACTGCACTAATTATATAACCACCAGAGGGTGCGAGATCTGCACAAATGGAATACAACCTCACCGTTTTTTTTTTTTTTTACACATGTGGTGTTTTAATGTCGTGAAATGACGATGACATTGTGGCAATTTGAAAATTGCGATATTGCCTTTATTGTTACATCACTAGTCAAAATTGATGTTGCACATTCATTCATTTGTCTCTGAAAGCTGCTCTTTGCTGTGCAGTGCACACCTCTCCCAACCGGGCATAATGCTGGCAGTAAACTGGAAGCGCTGTTATCATTAGTAGAAGAAAACCTCATTTGACGATACATGTAGAAGTTCATGTGACTGTTTTCATAATAATGTGATTGTGTATGTATGTAAAGCAATGTAAAATATCGGGATGCGTATCGCCTTGAAGGCCATGTATCAGGATGTCGCGATACGTATCGTGATACGCATTGTATCTTGAGGTGGTTGGCAATACCCAGCCCTAATTTTTCATTATAAAATGTTCTTTTCTCACCTTCATTCTCTTCCATGCTGTAGTTGCAAATAGTAGTTGTGATTACTCAAAATAAGAAATTTTCATTGAGCACAATTTCTCGAGTACAGGCTGTTCTTGCACGAGCTGGATTTGACAGGTTTATACTTGACTGAATTTGAAATCAAGCGTTACACTCTGTCTGTGTTCCTCTGCCCTGGCACTGCTGTCACCTGAGAGCCACCAGCCAAGCAGCCTTTGCGCGTACACAAAGCTGACATGATATCATGTGTTGACACGCATTCACATTTGTGTGGACTAAAATAAACAAAATCTACATGGTCTGTGATTGATTTATAGTAATATTAGAGAATTTTTTTTTAGTTTTGCAATTTTCTCCCCTTACAAGTACTTTTGAAAAAGCCCAAGCTTTCATGTCACCGTGTTTTAAAGCTCTTTATCCACTCTGAGAGTGACAGTTTTTTCTATACTGCTTTCCTTGTCTTTGGCCAAAGGCAATGGCTCGCGCCCATGAAAGCTGTCTGTCAAAAATGCTCAAACGACCAGCTGGAACACCGACGGCTACGGTGTAAAAGTATGTTTGTGTAAATGCTCAACGGGATTAAGCCTCAACAACCGTGTTTGTGACTGTACACTTGTGTGGCGTATTTTAATTCAGTTGTGCAAACATGGCCCTGTTCCAGCAAGAAATTGAGCTAATGGTTGTGAAATGAAGCAGAGCGCTCAACATGTAGCTGCTGCTGTTCCAACCCACAGGGCAAGGATCTTGGACCTTATATTATGCAATAGTCTGGAGTATTAAAATAAGTGGAAAGAAATAATTCCAATCATAATTACATTTGCATTTTTGATATGCTGACAGTCACCTTGACCTTGCACATTCTGTGCAATGTAAATGGGATTAAACAACCAACAGTGCTTCTTAGAGTGTATGAGACACCCACACCCCCTTTCCTTATGTCTGTTACATTAATAAAACAGGCGTAGTGGTTCAATGGCTTGGGAAAAGGTATCGCAAGTATCGAGTTGATTGCTACAGTGCAAAACAGATCTGCATGTGTTTGTGAAAACCTTTGTTATATGGAAATCATTTTCTAATTATTGAAAATCTACCAACAAGAATATGCAAATGTTGCTGTTAATGAAGTGCTCACAGTTGCATGGTTTGGCTCCTGTTGCAATTTAATTAGTTTTGCAAGTTAGTCATCTCGAGAAGGAGCTCTAAGATGGAAATTCGACTTGAAATGATACTTTTTTTCTTCAGCAAGGATAAAGAAGACATTTATTTTTCTGCAGGAAATTGAATTGACATCTGTCTGTTTTCTCTTTGACTTTGTTTATTACACCTTGACAGCGCATATCGACAGTGACATGGTGGTGGTTTGATATATATATATATATATATATATATTTTTTTTTTTTTTTAAGCAACCCCCCTGCCGCTGACTCAAAGGTGGATGGCTGTCAGATGGATTTTAATGTGTTGAGACAGCATGTGACAACTTCATTCTCTATGCACCCTTCCTTACTGGGGTTTTAAATCTCTTATTGAATGGAGTATATTAGCCCAGTTGATGTCCCCAGGAAATGATGCCTATTCGTTCTAAGAATAAATGCTCAAGAGTCTGCTGAGTTTGAGAAGGGCCACCACATGCATTGGTTATCACACTTCCCTCAAATAGGCTATGCTCTATTACTGTGTCTTTCACTGTGTGTTTTACATTATGCATATTTTAAGAGGTACTTCGCTGCTACAACGAGATGTAGCCATAGTTATTTTATGAATGCAACATTCTTAGAACCAAAACATTTGACAGCTTACGAGTTTCCTTTTTTGTCTGCTGTGCAAGTCACTGCAGATGTCATCAGTGACAAAAAGTAATTATTGCAAACTAATTTTGCTCCAATTAAAACGGTTTCAAACCATGTGCTGGTGTTGCACTGTATGCAGTTGTTGACACTCATTCTCTGTGTTTCCGTACAGGTTCAACCATTGGACTGGAGATAATCTCCTCAGGGCAGACATCTACATCCATTGAGAAAGCCAGCGGTGAAAGTGTAAAACTGGATTGTATGTTCAGGTTAAGCCCTGAGGATTCTGGACCGTTGGATATTGAATGGAGCCTTCTGTCCTCGGACAACCAGAAGGAAGACAAAGTGGTATGTGTAAACCTTTTTTTTTTTTTTATGTTCTTGTCAAGGCAGGTTTCATGATTATTATGTTTTTAAAATAATTTTGTCAAACTTCCCAAATGGGTTCTTATTAGGGGTGTCGGGCGATTAAATTTTTTAATCGTAATTAATCGCATGACTTTAATAGTTAACTGTCAAATTTTACATCTGTTCTAAATGTGCAAAAACAAGTACAATACTTTCTTTCACCTAAGTTTTTATACTCTTAACATAAAAGTGTGGGGGGGGGGGGAATGTTAAACTAATAGAAATATGGCTGCATCTTTTAATCATTGATACAGTAATTTTATAGCAATTCATAAAATTGAGTTACAATTAAAAAGATGTGCTGTAAAAACGAGTGTGCTATTGATTTGTGTTGAAGTCATTTTTCTGCCACTAGATGGCATAATTGCATGTAAGACGTTGGTGATGGCTCAGTGCATTTTTTTTTTTTAATATTAAGAGTTGTCTAATCTTTAACATGAAGTAATGTGAGAAATTCTGCACATTTAAAAAAATGTTTTTTAAATAAAACTTTTGTTGCTTATATATGCATTATTATAAAATTTATTACTGCTAAATTTTGACATGGACGTGTCTGCTGCGTTTCAACTGGAATTCCCCCAATACAGGATTTCCATGTAAGGGGCGGCCATTAATCGTGCGTTAAAATAATTTGTGGTGTTAAAGAAACTTTAAATTAACTCAAAATTAACACACTCATTTTTACACCCCTAGTTCTTATGAATTGTTAATACAATCTCATTACTTATTATGTCAATTTCAAGTTGTTTCAGTGAGCATTTTATGTTTTTCTTTGTTTAACCGAAGGGAGCCAACCATTCTGTCAAAGTGTGTCCAACCCCATAAAGTGAAACAAGTCCTTTAGGTGTGATTGTTTGGCCATTGTGTGGGGTCTGGCATCCACGTTACTGTGCCTACATGGTTTATTAAACAAGAGGTGAAATGGAATACAAGGCCTAACATGAGTTGTGTATTTTTATCAGGGCTTTCAATATATGCAGTATGTATGAGCGCATGTAATTTGAGCCACATTCATTTCCAGTGAGTTTGTTCTTTCGCCTTTTACTTTGTCTCACACACACAGTAGGAGTGATGGAGGGTCTTTTTATTCCAGCCAGTGTCTTCCCTTTCCAGCATGGCACTCCGCCATGTAAAGGGAAAACTACACAACTCCAGGCCTCCAATGGATCCCCACATGCCCTCAAGGCTGTTGTAACCATGGAAACAGTTTTGTTACTGTTCTTCATATTGATGTGGTCCTCTATTGTTTCTTTACTGCAACAGCTCATTATTTTCTCTATATTTTGTCTTGGGGTTGGGGCCGATAGCTTGTTTGTACAGAAAATAATTTCCCTTGGCAATTTTTGGCAGTATTACACAAACATTTTGCAACCAATCTCTCTTTGAAACTTTAAGGTCTATTTTTTAAACTCCAGCTTACAATATTTGAGTTACTCACCCGCGAGGGAGTATCAAGGCTTATGATTGAAGTGTTTAGTCTCAGAATTTGGGGGAAATTTGTTGTAACGCAGCTCAAACTGTGGAACATCACTGTTTCTGACAAGCTGGACATTAAATTTTTAAATAGATTTTTTTTACTGGATAGAAACATATTTGTTCTCCTTGACCTCTCAAATTTTGCTTATTACTGATGCTCCTTCTGGTGAAGCCTTTAACCAATATGAGTCCATTCATATTGTAAGCTCTATCATTAGCAAAGGCCTGTTAAATATGTGCCTAAATGATTAGGAAGATTTGACCAAACTGCTTGTACAAAGACTACAAGTAAGAAAGTTTACACTGTAAATCATGGCCAGAAGCCTATTGCACACTAGGCTTTTATAGTCCACGTAAGTTAATTGGTGGCATCACTGATATTTATTCAGCACAGTACAGCTGCCCCCAAACCTTGTGCTATGAACTAGTTTCATGTAGAGACATATTTTGAAAGACTGGCACAGCGAAAAAAGTAAGTCATTAGTTCAGTTGAATCAAACAGTTGGATAGGTGTCAAAATAGCAAACAAAGCAACTTATCCAAGATCCTTTCCAAACACACCATTGTGCGGTTTGCATGTGATGTCAAAACTTTTTGACATTAGCCCAATACAACATGCATATGAGTTAACTCATTTTTTCCCCAAGTGGCTCTGTCGCCGTCTTCTCTAGGCTTTTGTGAATCAGAGTTCATTAGCACAACATTGGCATCAGTAGCTAACAGGTTATACTGATATATGCTCCCAACATGCTAAAAAAAATCAAAAAAAAATCAGATGACATGACTAAAGATGGCATTGCATTTGATCTAGACCATTAATTTATTTGATGTGTGATAGCAGCATGACTTCTTTTTCTTACATGAGTGAGAATAGTTTCAGCTGGGACTTAGTGGCCTCTGTTATTTGGTGGTGCAGTTTAGTCTGCTTTAGTACATTTAGCAGCAAATGCCAGTTTTGTTCCATTTGGTAGCTAGTGCTACTTTATTCGCCTTTGACTTGCTAATCAGTTCAGCAAATCATCTTTTTGTTTATGCTCGTAATTTTCACTGTGAGCATGGACATTGTTTACAAACCTATCAATTAATTCAGACCAGCACTTTGAGTTGCATATGTATGAAAAGCTTGTTTATAACGTTTGACTTGATCAAAGAAGTTGAATTATATGAGTGAAAGTATCCTAATGTGCATAGAGCACTATGTCGAGCCAAGAAGGTACTGTATTGCAGAGGAGGCATATCGTTAGCTGATAGAATAGCTACCTAAGACACTCTTATTTACGACGGCGTATTAGGGCCACGTATAAATGTATTTTTGTCGAGGGTGGAGGCAATATTCTAAGAGAAAAACTTGCAAATTTGCGACTTTATAAAGTGCCAGATTTGTGAGAAAATTACTCAGAAATTTCAAGAAATACACGTAGCGTAGCTATAGTCTAATGTGAGGATTCGTTGGTGGTTAATGGGACACTGTTTTTAAAATTAAAAGGCAGGATGAAGATGGATTCATGCTTTATTTAAACTTTACTCGTCATACACGGCAGCTAGAGCGACAAACTTCCTGATCCCCTATAAGCTGACTAACACTAACCAATCAGAAGCTAGCATACTTAAGGTAAATGCAAGTGAATGACGGAGAGCAGCAGATTCGACACATCAACTTAACTACTTGTACAAAAAAATACCAAACTGTATGAATGTGTAAATAATAATTATGTAAGTAAATATTTATTTTAACAAATTAATGCTTGATCTTCAGGGTATGGACCTTCGTCTTTGTCGCTGGCAGTACCCAACGCTTCAAAGTGCGAATGCTTAACCTGATATGGTTACAACCATTACTATCTCCTTATTTGAAAACCAACCAAAAAGTATTGGCATAAACATCCAGTAGTACGCTACGTGTATTTCCCGTAAGTTTCTGGGAGGTTTTCTCGCAAATTTGCCACTTTATAAAGTCACAAATTTGCACTCGGAATATTGCCCCCACCCTTTTTTTATTTTTATTTTTTATTTTTACGTGGTGCTAATATGCCGTCGTACTTATTAGAACATTCTCAGTAAACAAGAAAAAACAAATTTTTAGTAAGCACATTTAGAATTTCTGCGGGAGGCTCAGATCAAGTAAACCTTGTTCTGACTTGGGTCTCTGAATTCAATCAATCAATTGTGTGGCATTGTTACGTACCAGACAGTGTCTACTTAAAAAAAAAAAAAAAAAAAAAAAAACTTGACAAGAAAATAAACTTGACAAAAAGTTTAAATTTGAAACGGTTGGAAACTTTTGACATTTTGAAAGGGACAGCGTTATTTTTACTGGAATAGATCAATTTTGCTGTGGACAGGAGTTAACAATGTAGACACAGAAGCCTTTGAGCTGTAAAAAATTAGATTTGTGCACGTAGTCAAGCATTGTGGTCCTTCCGATTTGCCTCACAAATGATTTGCACCTCTTCCCTTTTCCTCAGCAATCAACAGCATCACATGGCAATGACCTCATATATGCAGAGACGGAATGAAAGTGAAACCACTTTTTTAACCTCTGCCTGAGTTGTCCACTGAGAATGCTGTGGCCAGGTGGTGATTTTATCGTAGAGTCCTCTTGTGTGTTATGAGCATAAGTGCTGTGGTGCTCCTCTGTCCATTGCCTCCCCACCAGCTTCTATTGTCATGTGCTTTTTATTTTTAATTTCCCAATGCTTTTTGTAGGACTGCATGATTCTCAGGGTCATCGTGTTTTATAGATAAAAAAAAAGAAGGAATAAAACAGCTAGAGGTGTACTCTGATCTGTGCACCTTTAAGTATTTGAGTAAGAACTCTTGTCTGGCTGAGCTTGGGGCTATTCAATTTCCTCTCCTTTGTGGTCTCATCTCACATATTGTTGTTATTACTGCCCACAGTGTTCTCCCATGAAAGTTTAAACATTCAGTACCCTCCCCATGACAACCTTGTGGAATTTTAACAGAATTACCTGTTTAGGTTAATATGTACAAGATGAGCTCTGACCCCTACACCACCCCAGACCCACAAACTATTCTTCAGTTCAAAATGGGTTAGAAAGGCAGACTTGGAAGTCATTGACTTGCTTTCCTCTTCACTTCCTCTTGAGGGTTTGCCTCCACCAATAACTACATTATTCTCTCTCTTGTGCCATGTTTAGTTTTTCCCTTCTCTCCACCCTGGGGTATTGCTATGCATGTGCTATGAATATGTCTGGTACTCATCATGGCAGAGAAAACCCCGTTATCTTCCACCAGTGGAGTTGTGAAGGAAAATGTTCCACACTATAAGCCTTCTTTATGGCTCCACCTGGCCTTCATTTTTGTGCTTTTTTTTTTTCCTGCTCTTAAGGCCCAGAGTGTGAGTGTTTGTATAGGTGGATGGGGGAGTGGACATAATTGTGGTCTCCTGTCTTTTGTTGACACAGCAGGTGTTGATTTGACTCCACACTGGCCGCTTTGTTTGTTCCACCTTGGTCCCACTAGGGAAGACTGAAGGACATTGTGACAGAGAACAGCTTATTTTTACTCCACTCGATGTCTTTCTCAATTCTCTGAGCAAATACCCCCCGACGTTGTTCAATACATGTTACACATCATGTACACTTACATGTATGTACAGTCAAAATGACGCATGTTGCTAACATGTTCTAGCCACTGTTTATATTACGCTCCATATTTTAACCTCTCAATTTGTACCCATCACACCCACACACACACACACACACACACACACACACACACACACACACACACACACACACACACACACACACACACACACACACACACACACACACACACACACACACACACACACACACACACACACACCCGAGTCCACCCACCCAAGTAGATTTCAAATCTGTGGGAAACACTGTATGGGGTTTATTATAATTAATTGTTGTATCGTACTTTTTACAGATATTAAAGAAGTATAATAAGACCATATGTGTTACCACACATGCTCACATCCACCCCCCCCCCTTCAAAATTTACCGTAATTTCCGAACTACAAAGCACACCTGATTAAAAGCCCCTACATCAAAATTTAGCCATAAAAACTTAATTTGTACATATATTGGCCACTTTGCTTTATTACCCGCTAGTCTCTTTTAGAACATTGGATATTTGCAAAGAAAGAGGTCACAGATGGGACACCAGTAAATGTTTTTCTTTTCCACCCAAAAAAGCCAAACGTGGCTAGTTACAGCTAGTAGCACTTCCTTAGTCTCTCTTGTTGTCACACGAGCCAAATTCGCCTATGAGCTTGTACAGTTCTCTTCGTCATGTAGCAGTCCAAGCCTTTTGAAGCCTTCGATGATAGTGGATTTTTTTGGCACGACTACACGGGTTCAGGATCCACTGGCAAACCTCAGCAGTAGTTACTCTTGTAAGTGTTATGCTTCACTATTCGCATGCAGCCAGTTTTGGTGAAGCCTCCCAAACTTCCCAAGCCTCCCACTGAACTACGCAAATTACTGATATGAATATTCAGTACGAGAGCAAAGTTGGACAAAGTCCAGTGTGACATGTTCAGTAATTTAATTGGTCAGATGAGACGAGACTATTGGTAAATCTCTATTGGCATCATGATACTTAACTAATAATAATAATAATTTCTGCCAAGTGACAACATAATTTATTTGTATCCGTCATCTGTCCTTTTATCATCTGTCTCTGTTCAAATGTCAGACTTTTTAGGTTTAACTAAATGTTACCAAAGTAATCGTTTCAAAACTTTTTCCCACCATTATTGTGACCTATGACCTATATAGCTACTACTCTACCTACCGACCTATCGACATACCTACCTTCAGTGGTAAAAAGTCTACACCTCCCTGTTTAAATGGCAAGTTTTTGTAATAAAAAAATATATCAGACAGAGATAAATAATTGAAAAGCTTTATCCATCATAATGTGAGCTATAACCTGTGCAACTCATAAAAAATATATATTTTTGAGAGAGGAAGTAAAAATTAACAACTCAGGCAATGTGGTGGTGGCGGTGTGCAAAACCTCTTAAAACTGGGGATGGGGCTCTATTCAGAATTAACCAATCACACACACACACACACACCTACCAGCATTTAAAGTGCCTCTGATTAACACCAAACAAGGTTCACTTGTTTTTTTGTTTTTTTATTGCTTTCCAAGCAGTACACTGAAAGTTTTGTGCTAACATTGACTTGCTGGTATTTGAAACTGTTCATTCCCTCCAACTTGACTATAAGCCGCCAGCTAATGTTGAAGATAAAACAGCCCTAAAGCATGATGCTGCTACCAGCATGCTTCACTGCAGGTATAATGCTCTTTTGGTGATGGCGTTGTTGTTTCGTGCCAAACCTTCCTTCTGGGATTATGGCCAAAAAGTCCCCACATGCATTTGGGATATTTCAAGTTTGTTTGAGCAGAATGTGGGCTTGGAAGTCCCCATCGCCCCAGACATATGAAGAAGATGTGACTTTGTTGTCACAGGTACTACACACCCAGTACTTGCCAGAAAATCCTGCAGCTCCTTCAGTGTTGCTGTCAGCCTCTTGGCAGTCTCACTGACCAGCTTTCTTCTTGTCTTTTTATCAATTTTGTTGGGACGTTCGGTCACCATTGTGCCACTTTTTTTTCCCAGTTGATGAAATACTGTCTTCACTATGTTACATGGTATATTTAATGCCTTGGAAATTGTTTTTAACCCTTGCGTTGACTGATACCTTTGTGCAATGGGATCCCTCTGATGCTTTTGGAAGCTTAGCCTGGCAAGCCTGGAAAGGCTGACATTGACCAGTGTTCGGTCCGGTTCAGAATGAACGTGCAATCAAATTTCTAGTGATGAAGCCCCACGAAGCCTCAATACTTTCAGTCAACTGTGACAGCACATGTACTGTTCATTAGGATTCATTTGTTCTATGGCACCATCAAATAGTCAAAAGACTAAGCAGTAAAATATGCAGAATGAAATAAGATGGTAGGCTAAATAGTGACAAGACACCCATAAGTAGCTATATTACAAGTTTTAGCAGTATGTGTGTAGTGCAAATCGGCATACTAAGAAATACAATCGTAAGTTTATGCGTATAAATAAGAATAAGTATAAAACTGTCAGACTATAAGACTTGGATCCAGCTAAGGACACAGTGAATAAAAGAGCAATGCTTTATCAACTATGCCAGCTGAACATGATGCATAACAACTTGCAACAAGCCATGAACATTTCATACAATGACTACACCAGTCGCAATTGAGAATAAACTCAAATGCTAATCCACAAGTACTTCTACAAACCAAGTATTCTTTTCTCATGCACACAGTGACTCTCTAACTCGCCAACTAATTTGAGTCTCACAACAAACGCTGACAAGACCCGCAAAGCGGCACAAGGTCTCCAGTCCTAATACGTTCATATAACGTCATCTGCACAATCCGATCCGAGCATCGTTTGTCATCAGTCACGTGATTTTCTTGGAAACGACACACGCTCTGAATCGGGGCTTCATTTTTCACGCCCACTCTTGCTTGATAACATGTTCAGAAACATTGGCACGTTTCAAAACATCACTAAAAATCTGTTCATTTGCTGTGACGTATTCTTCGTGAGCAACGTCACTCTTCGGCAGCGGGAAGTCCATTCAAAATGGTGAGCGGGAGAGACAATAATTTGCTTCCTTCAGCATGGAACTCCATTTTAAATCACCGGAAACACATAGCCATTAAAACCCCAGCAGCTGACGGCACTTGAGGCATTTCATTCAAAAGACGTGTGTCAAGATCATGGACTGATATATGAAGAGACTAACAATGACGATTACTCGCTGTCGCGAGAAGTGAAGCCACCGGCAGCCCTCTTACGTTGCCACTTGCTAAGGCCGCCTAACCTCACATCATATTTTGTCTCTACGGTGAAATTTTCACCGATAAGACGCTACATGCACATTTCAACGGTAAAAATGCGTAGATTGTCAGCTATATTTGTTCGCCAGCAACGGCACTAGGTCAAAATATGTATAGTGTGCCCAGAAAACGTAACTTTTGCTAGTCTGTACTGATTGGTTCTTTTCCACTGCCTGTTTGGTTATGTTTGGTTTTAAATGTGCTTGATGATGATTGTGTCCTTACTCATTCGCTGGTACGGAAATGAGTCTGGTTTGCAGACTACTCGAAGCTCTTTGCAGACAATGACTTTTTCATTTTTTATTCACCTTTTATGTTTGGGTTAATCAGAGGTACTTCAAATGTGCAGGTGTGTGCTGACTTTCATTTAACGTGAGTTTGAATGTCATTGGTGTATTCTGAACTGAGCCACATCCCCAGTTGTAAGAGGGTGTGCACACTTGTGCAAGCACATTATCCCACTTGCTTAATATTACGACTGCGCTTGAATTTTTAAATTTCCCCCCAAATTTGGTTGTACAGATTATAGATCACATAATGGTAGAGATGGATTTGAAATGATTTATCTTTTTGTATCTTATTTAAAGACTTGACATTTTGGGTGTCGAGACTTTCATATATCCACTGCATTAGGTTATGTTTAAAAATGATATTTTTCTAGATTTCATTTGAATAAATGGATATTCCAATTTTACCAACATTTACTGTACATCTCTATGACCAGGTGATCCTGTACTCGGGCGACAGATCCTATGAGGATTACTACGCACCTATGAAGGGTCGAGTACACTTCAATTCAGCGGACCCCAAGAATGGCGACGCATCCATCAACCTGACAGGCTTGAAGTCGTTGGACTCTGGCACTTACCAGTGTAAAGTGAAGAAGGCTCCTGGCATTCGCAGCAGAAAGATGCTGCTGATTGTCATGGGTGAGTGAAACAAAAGCAAAAAGAAAAAAAGAAGCTAGCCACCATAGGTACCTTCAACATTCTTTTTTTTTTCTCACGTGGCATACACCCTCCTCTATATGCAGTAGAAATGCTCCAAATCACACGCTCTTTGCCTCGCTTGGCTGTTTTGATTTAATCCCCACTAAAATTGAGAACATACCCTTCCCAGAGGCTGTAGACCATTGACCTCCTCGTGTTACAATTATGTGTTCACCCACCCTGATTGTCAAAAGTGATCATCTTTTACCTCAATATTGAGGTCATAATTTATTATTTATCACGCATATCTGTCTTGAGCAACACTTTTTTCTTTTTAGATGAATTTAGAAAATAACTGTTCATACAAGTTTATCTGTAATTGTGGGAATGCTGGAAGCATTCCGGGTTCAAGTGTTCCTTTTATTGATTTATCTTTTTACAATTAATACTTTGTAATTTTCACATAATTTATCTTTCAATTTACTTCATAAGCATTCAACTTAGCATTCATCTTAGCATTCAACTATTAGCATTCCCACGTAATTTCTGCAGAAATTGCACTTAGTCTAGTTGACAATATTATTGTTATGACCGCATTTGGTGTATTTTTCTTATTTATGCATTGGAAATGTTTTTTCATGGATGCAGGGAACATGTAATTTAAAAGTATGTTATTACTTACTTATTTTATTTTGACCCATCCCAGTTGTATACTGCAAGTTAGATGACTCACTCTTTCAGCAAACAACACTTGCACACAGTGTTGCTGATTGGTCCACTGAAAAAATGATGTTGAAAGTGAAATGCCTCCTGAATTTGTGTATGGGAGTTAACAACCTACATGCGCCTCCCTGTCCCCTCTCCCTCGTCGCCCTTCCTCCTCCTCTCCCCCTCTCCTTGCGTCCCTGCCGCTGCCCCCTGCCCTTCTTGTCGTCCCCTTCCCTCCTCCCTTCCCCTTCCCCGGTACGCCTTCCTTCCCCTCCCCTGGGCCGGGGGCTCCATCCGTGGCCCGGGTCTCGGTGCTATGGGGGCCGGCGGGGGTGGCTGGGGTTTGGTGTCGTGCCCGCCCCGCTCCGGTGGGCGTCCTGACACCTCGGGCGGGACCCAGTATCCGGGGGGCGAGCCCTATCGCCCCGCCGGACGGGTCCCATATGCCCGCCGGGGTCCTGGTGGAGTGGGTGGGGGCTTGGTGGGCCGGTGCGCCTCCTGCCCCCGCCCGGTTGGGGGGGGCCCCGCTGGTCACACCTCTTAACTCACTACACTAGGTTTGCACAATACACTTTTATAGACATATAGGGCACATAACACACTTTGGGGGGTGGGGTAGGGTGGAAACACCGTCTTCACCCTACAACTCCCCTCCAATTTTAATACACCACACAACTTGTGGGTGGGGGGGGGGGGGCTTGTGGGGGTGCCATCGGTTGGGGGCCGCAGTATAGAGCAGTGCTGCGGTCCCCTGTCCGTGTCGCCACCCCCCCCCCCCGCCCTATCTATTTTTTTTAATGCACCACATACAATCAGCAACATGCTTGGGTGGCGGGTGGATCGGAGCGTGGGAATATCATTTCCATCGGCTCCGGTTCACCTGCTCCTAATTTTAATGCACCACACACACACACTTGTATATACACTGGGTGGGGTCACATTCACGGTTTAGGGGTAGAGTTCGCCAGTCCGCGAGCTGGCGGACTCAGTAACAGGGGTTAATTTTCACAAAGAACGCTGGGGTGACGACCGGGGCCTTCCCCCGCTGGGCCTGGGGTTCGGGGGTGTCGGCCGCCCTCCGGTGCCCCCATCTCCCCCTTCTGCCCCCGGTGTTCCGTCCTTCTACACGGCGGGGGGTGGGGTGGGCGCGGCTGCCCTCTCCGCTCCGCTGTCCGGCCCCTCTTCGGCGCCGGTGCCTGGGTGCGGGTGGTCCCCGGGGGCTGGGGGTCCCCGGGGGCTGGGGGTCGGGGGTTGGGGGGCTGCCGGTTGGTCGGGGTGGGGTCGGGGGGGGGGGCGGCTTTGTTGGGGGGGGGTTGCGGGGTGGGGGGTGTCTGGGGGATTGGGGGCGGCTGGGGCTGGGTTGGGGTGGGTGGCGGGGGTGGATGGGGGGCGGGGGGGCGGGGGTTGGGGGCCGGTGGGGTGCCTGGTGGGCCTGCAGTGCCCCGTCCTGCTGCGTTGGGCCGGGGGCGCGGGCCGTGTTGGGGCGGGGGGCGCTCCTGCTCCTGGGTTTGCTCTCCGGCCGGTGGCCCTGGTGGGGCCCGGGGGTCGTTCTTTGGCGCTGCCGCGGCCTGGGGGGCCCTGAGGTGTTGCGCTTGCTCTGTTCCGGCGGGGGTCGACGGCTCCCCTCTTTGGTGGAGATTTTCATGCATGCCAGATCCACCACACCAGCATCTACCGAAACTCAGACACAATCTGTTTCCTCCTCAGGTTATTGAATCGGTGGAGGCTGGTGTCTCGGATCTCACGCGGCTTCGTCTGTCCTTCCTTCCTTTTCTCGGTCTCTTCGTTGGTCTCTTGAGGCCTCCCTGATTTTATGTTTTTTGGATTTGTTGGGGTCTGGATGTTTCTTGGGCTGGGGAGGAGTTCTGGTGGGGGGTGTCTGGTCGGTGCTGGATTTCACCTTCCTTGGTTTTCTTCGGTCCCCTCGGGTCTCCTGGTGTTCGATTTAGGTGAACGGTATGAGATTTTTTTTCTAATAGGTTTTCTGGTGAGCTAACAAATACACACACGCACGCACGCACATACACATACTCACCCACACACACAAAAAAAATATATATATATGTATGTATGTGTGTATATATATATGTATATATGTATGTATATATGTGTATATATATATATATATATATATTTAAAAAAAAAAAAAAAAAAAAAAGAGCAATGATGATGACATTTCCGAATGAACAATACTGAGCTCTTAGAGGAAAAAAAAAAAAGAAAGAAAAAAAAACAACCTACATGCGCCACTCTTGTGAGATAAGCTCTGCATTTTGCCCTTATCATAGTTAGGCTATCTGTGCTTTTTCAATAGGCAGCTTCCAAAAATGGCTGCTGCTCTTCCACACAAATGTGACTGCACTGCTCCCACCAGTTCAACCAGAAATACACAAGCTATTGTTCAAGCTACAGCTGACCTCAGAACTGTTGACATAGCTGTAATGAAGGCTGTGACTATACACATAGAGTTGGATGTGACCATCCTTGAAGCTGCTAAACTACTTTAATGTAAGTAAGTTTAGCAAACTAGGTTGATGATTGCTGTTTCGAGGGGAAAATTAAGTTATTGATTCCTTTCAATTTATAAAGCAGATGGAAATTGATAGATGAACTAATGAGCTGAAATGTTTCACACAAAGTTGCGCATCCTGAGGCCATGAGCAAAAAATATTAGGGCACATAGAGAAGCAGTTTCAATGACAGGCCACTGTCACTGACCTGTTCCACTGACAGACTGAGGAAATACTCCCCCCCCCCCCCCCCCCCCATGCCTTGCGGCTTTTTAATTCCATCCTGGGAGGGAAACACCAATATCACATTCCCTCAACTCACACTGATCCACATGCACCGAATTCCAGCCTTCCAGACTGCACCCGTTTTAACAAAATATATTTCTACAGATATTTTCCCATCTATAAATAAATGGAATATTTGCATCTTTATTACATTCAAAAGGCTCTTGCAGCAAACATACTTCATGTTTTAAATTCTATTCTGAGAAATGTGGCTGACATTATGTATAGCTGCAGATCAGTCACTTTCTGGGTAGACTTGAAGGGTGTGTGTTCCTTGAGTATTTTTAATTGAACATTAGTTGAATTGTACAACCTCCGTGGCAATCATTTTAGAGGTTCTACTGCATTCCATTGGAATTTGGAACAGTCTTCATTTTTAGAAATAGTTCCACTATTAGGATATTATATAGTATTTACAGTGCTAACCCTGGTCTCTATCAACTAGATCTTGTGCCCTTGGATTTAGTTAGACGTGACAGAAATTCCCATCAGCTAACAGACTATATGTGACCCAGCTCTGATCATGGTTAATATGCTGGCATCTCAAGCTATAGTGTGTGTGTGGCAGAAAGCGAGAGGCGAATTGCTGGAGGCTCTATCTCTGACAGGTTGCTAGCTATTGACCCCAGGGCCAGGGATGTTCTTAGCAAAGACGCATTGACAAGGAGACGCAAGGACAACTTGCCGCCTGCTCTGCATTTTACCTTACTCTTTCCACAGTGTGGACGGAACCAGAAACACAAACACACGTCTCTACCAATATATAGTACACAGGCCAGGTGTTGATTTGCCTTGTCACACACACACTGCTATTTTTAGGAATACAGTACATGCATGCTGACAACAAGCGAGCACATTGTGTAATGTGTTCAGCTACTTTACAGGAGGTAGCATCTGTTATGTTACGCTTGTAGCTGGACATTGAAGTTGAGAGGAGGAGAGTATCCACCTGCAGCTCAGAAATGCTTGTCAGCAAGCAACACATTTGGTTGTTTTCTCTGGCGACTCCTTCTCTACACTCTAGACAGCGCACCTGAAGAGTGTTCACAGCGCTTCATTTACCCACCATTTTATGTTTGTCATATGCCCCCCAAAACATAAATATGTTCTATTTTATATATTATTATGCTCCCAAAAACTTATTTATACGTTTTTTAAAAATGTTTTTATTTTTATTTTATGCTTGATGCAGCTTTTGAACTGAAGGGAATGGCTGAAGCAATGATAGTTATTACAGAAACGACCAGCAGGTGGCAACAAAGTATAAGAGATCAACCAGGGCCGTGTTGCAACAAAGCTCATTTACCCACAGTTCTAAACAGATTTTGTAAGTAATGATTAATCGTAGCTATATTCTAATGCTAATTGCTGCAAAACGCAAACAGATGCGAATATACTTTTTTCCTGATGAAAAAAAGAGACTCTAATCTTTCTTTTGGTAGGTTCCATGTTTTTATAGCAATAGAACACAATATTCTGTGGGCCTTACAAAATCTGTCAAAATCCAGTAAAACAGCCAGGAGTGAAGGGGGTTGCTTCAGTGAAAATGGCTGGGAGTGAATGAGTTAATGTCTATTAACTCTTTGACTGCCATAAACGTTATAAAACGTTTAGCATAAACCTAGGGAAGGGCGCCGAGGACGTTAAAAGACGTCCCCTATGTTTTTTTTTTTTTTTTTCAAAAACGGGTGCAGGAGAAAGCCTTGGGCAGCTGTGCTGAAAGTATCAGGCAGATATGATTAGTCAAAGACTCGTTTTGGCCCCTAGAGGGCAGCGATGACTCTCTTTGCACAAGGTTGGATGGGCCGCCCACCGTGGGCGTCAGTAGAAGACGTGAGGCGGAGCTAGAGTGTTGAGGAGACAATGGCTGATGAAGCCACAATGGCTGACCAAGCAACCGGTTACAAGCAGCTCACGCTTGAGCATTTTTTTCAAAGACGGAAAGCATCAATCAATACTAAAAAGCGCATTGATGTCAACGATGATGATGACTCCGAGCTCTACGCCAAAGTTGGAAGCTTTGGCGCGACTTTTACTATCACGTAGTAAGCCTCACCGGCTAAGCGCGGCTAGCGCTGCTAAGGCCGGAAAACGCGCACAATAGCCGGCCGGGTACTTCTGCACAAGCGGACATTCGATCGGGCGATGGAGAGTTGGCATCGACCAATGCAGATTGATGATGATGATGATGATGACTCCGAGTTTGACGCCAAAGTTGGAAGCCTGGACGTGTTTACGATCACGTAGTAAGCCTCACCGGCTAAGCGCGGCTAGCGCTGCTAAGGCCGGAAAACGCGCACAATAGCCGGCCGGGTACTTCTGCACAAGCGGACATTCGATCGGACGATGGAGAGTAGTCGAAAAGCATCGACCAATGCACATTGATGATGATGATGATGATGGTCACTCCCGAGGTTGACGCCGGAGTTGGAAGCATTGACGCGGCCGTTATTCTCTCGTCATAAAGCCTCACCGGCTAGCGCTGCTAACGCCGGAAAACGCGGAGCTGCACAAGCGGACATTCGATCGGACAATGAAGAGTACCCCGAGTCTAATGCATATTCATCGGAGGAGCGGGTACAGTCTGATCACGGAGAAGACACTGTTTCTGGACTACGATGCCACCATGAATGGAGTGGATAAAATGGATCAGAACATCTCCTACCACCCGGCATAGCAACTGAAGGACACGGGGAAGCGAGACGTAACGAAACCGTAGCATGATCCTGATATTAGACTTGATGACACACTGCAGTATATACTTGCTATTCCCCGGAAAAAAACGGCCTGCAAGAAAGTGGCGCACGCGAAGAGGCAATCTGTTGTGCAAATGCTGTTGCGTCTCTTTGCACGCAGGAGAGTGTTACAAAAAGAAAAACTGTCGTTGAAACATCCACATATTTGTAAATAGCACCACAGTTGCACACATTTGTAAATAGTTTGCCAAATTGTTGTCAAATTGTTACACTGTTGAATGTAAATAAACGTATTTTGCTATCAAAAAACACTTTTTCATTCTTGGTGGTAGTGTTTTATAGAAGTAAAGCACTATTTAGGTGTTTGTGGCATCATTCATGGACAAAAAGAAGTGTAAAATTCACTAGAATGCATGAAATAATATCGTTTCACTAAAAGCTTGATTTCTCCATATTTTGGTCCAAAACAGGCGAAATTGGGTCAAACTAACCATTTTCTATTGTTGATTACTAAAGAACGGAATAAGGTAGAAACAAACTTTTTTTTTCTGATGAAAGATGAAAGTCCAATCTTTCATTTGGTAGTACGTGTGTTTCCATATTCCAAACAGAACATTTTCTGTGGACCTTGAAAGATCAGTCAAAATGCTTAAATCGGCTGGCACTGGCGGCATCCCTTTTCTGAAAACGTCTGGCAGTCAAAGAGTTAAACCAGGAGACACATTTTCCAGTATTGGTGCTCGGGATGTCAAATGTTAAATATTGAATTTGATTTAATACTGGGGGGGGGGGGGGGGATCATTAACAATGCTAATTGCTGCAAAAAGGAAACAGCTAGGAATATACTTTTTTTTACCTGATTAAAGAAGAGACTCTAATATTTATTTTGGTAGTTTTTATAGCAATAGAACACTATTCAGTGGGCCTTGCAAAATAATTCAAAATCCAGTAAACCAGCTGGGAGCGAAGTGGGTTGCTTCAGTTAAAATGGCTGTGAGTGAATGAGTTAAAAGTTTAAAAATGTCTCCCCTTAAAATTATCGACACAACAACCGATCACAAATGTACGTAATTATTCCCATGAAGCTCAAAATTGAACTCAGGATCATCCTTTTTCCAGTGGTCATATTTGAGATGCCTCAACAGTTTAATTGGAGTCCACATGTGGTAAATTTAGTTGATTGGACATGCTTTTGAAAGTTCTATATGAGGTCACACAGTGCATGTCCAAGCACCAGCTAAACATGCTGTCAATGGGATTGTCTATAAACCTCAGACACACAATTGTCTCAAGGCACAGATGTAGGGAATGGTTCAGGAAAAAATTTATCTTCTGCTTTGAAGCTCCCACTGAGCTCACTGGCAAGTTCGGAACCATCAGCTGTCAGGACTCTTTAGTAAAAGGTTATGTTAGCCAGCCTGGAGTTTGCCTGTAAGACCCTGACTATGAGTGACAAAATTCTCACGTCAAATGAAACAAGATGGCGCTCTCTTTGTTGTGAAAGCCAGACATTTTGTTTGGTAAAACCAGGCACCGCTCTTCTCCTGGCGAATACCATCCCTACAGTGAAGCAAAACACTACCACAGCGTGATGCTGCTGGGAATGTTTTTCAGCAACTGGAACTTGGAGACATGTCAGGATTAAGGGAAAGATAAATGCAGCAACGAAGAGCGATATCCTGGATTAAAAACCTGTTCCAGAGCGCTCTTGACCTCACATTAGGGCGACAGTTCATCTTTCAGCAGGACAAGGACCCGAGGCACACAGCCAAGATATCAAAGGAGTGGTTTCACAATTCTGAATGTCCTTGAGTGGGACAGCCAAAATCCAATCCAATTGAACATCTGTGAAGAGTTCTGAAAATGTCTGTCCACTGACGCTCCCCCAACAACCTGATTGAGCTTGAGAGGTGATGCAAAGAGGAATGGGCGAAACTGCCTGAACGTGGGTGTGCAAAGCTTGTCACATTATATTGAAAAAGACTTGAGACTGAAAGGTGCTTCAACAAAAGTATTTAGCCAATCCAGTGAATACTGAACGCAATTTCTTATTTGCAACCAATTTGGGGGTATTGTTGATTTTTACAAAGGGGTAGTGGGGGTGTCAAGGGAATTAATTTGATCACTTTTTGGAATAAAACTGTAATAGAACTGTCAAGATTAATTGACAAGTAATCAATTATCAAATTAATTGACAACTTTTTTGATGTAATCATTTGGAGCCTTTTTTTTATTGAAAATTGTCCAAAGACTCTGATTTCAGCATATCAACAGTAATTGTTCACTGATTTCTGTAGTCCTTCATGAAAGAAGACTGATTATCTTCTGTGTTTGATAAAACATTTAGTGTTTAATAAGACATTTGCAAACATCTGGTTTTACTTTGAAAAACAATGACCAAACCGGTAACATAGTACAACATCAAATCTCCCTTATTTTATTTTTTTATCACTATACTGTACAAATACGAAGTACAAAATAAACACCAATCACTGGTTAATACACAGTAATTAGGGGGAAATGCTTTTGTAATATCAATGCAAAATTCTAATGAATCTGATTAATCGATGGAATAGTCGATAGATTAATCAATTCTAAAAATATTCGATAGTGACAACAATAACATACCTAAATGTGGAAAAGGTGAAGTGCTGTAGATTCTTTCCAGAAGAGCCATTAAAGGCAACATGAACTAATTTGCTCCCAAAAATGTATAAATACGTTCTATTTTACCATGGTCCCAAAGGTGTATTTATATGTTTTTTTGTTTGTTTTTTTTATGCTAGAGCATACAGAAGGCGTTGATGCAGCCTATAAACTGGAGAAAATTAGTTATTACAAAAACGGCCTGCTGGTGACAGCGGAGTATAAGAGATCAACCATGTTGCAAAAAACTATTTTCCCCACTGTTTTAAACAGATTTGTGAATAGTGATGAAACTTAGCTATATGCTAATGCTAATTGCTGCAAAACAGAAACATAGAAATATACTTTTTTCCTGATGAAAGAAAAGACTCTAATCTTCTTTTTGGTAGGTTCCATGTTTTAGAGCAATAGAACACAATATTCTGTGGGCCTTGCAAAATCAGTCAAAATCCAGTAAAACAGCCGGGAGCGAAGGGGGTTGCTTCAGTGAAAATGGCTGGGAGTGAATGAGTTAAGGATGTCTGCAAATCTCAGTTAAAGTTGATTTGCTCTCCCTGTTTTTTTTGGTTTTGGTTTTAATATGTATAAAAAAATATTTGTTTTACCCATCCCACACGATAGCCTTGAACAACTCGTAAATCTCAGTCGATTATTCATTTGACAGCGCTAGGTTAGCTCTATGACTATGCTCTTTATCTCTTCACTGCCCTCCAGCCTCTCACCTTCTCCTTTCACCTCATCTTTCAAACAAATATATCTACTCGCTGGTACCACATTCCTAACGTGAGCTGCTGTGTGTTGCAACCCTTTGACGCATCCACTTTCACCTTTGAAAAGATGTGTTCTGAATGTCATCACTCTTGACATTTTCCGTGTGTAGTCTACATATGTGTGTAGGTACAACACAGCGTTGGCCACCGTCACACTACCATCTGTCCATCAGCGCTTGCTTATTTATTTCTCACTGTCCTGATCCGATGTGTGTTTAAAATAATACTCTGAGCACTCAAGCACTGCCAGTCTACTGTTAATCCTGGCAGCGAGGCTCCGCCCTTCCGCTTGACACCTGGTTCTCATCTGGAGAGTCCCATTTCATGCTCTTGTTGAACCCATTACCACTCCATGATGTCAGTCCTGTCAGAGAATACTGCACAGGCTTGGATCGTGGCCCTCACGGGCCCTTTCTGGACATTTTTCACTCCCCACCCCCAATGCCTGGCTGCCAGTGTGTCTGGCTTTCACCGGAGTTGGTCTGCTTTTAATTTGAAGCGGTGTTTGTTTTTGAATCCCCCATCTCATCTCCTGCCAACAGTCGGACTGACCAAGGAGCGTTTGCTCACATTTTTGCTTTAAGATGGAAAAGCTGCGCCTCTATCCGATACTGAAGTATAGGCACACGTGTGTTTGTGTGTCCAATGTCACGCGGCTTCTTTCTTCATCCCCATTATCCTGAGTGACATCTCCTGTAATGACAGCAGCTGTATCAATTACTCTGATTACTACTCTCATTATGCTGATGACTGCTGCTTTGACTGAGGGAACAAATCAACTTAAGAATGCATTATTCAGGCACACGTATTTATTTTATTTTGACAGTCCTTCCTTTCTCCCCATAGTGAAACCATCCAAGCCCAGGTGCTATGCCGAAGGAGTCACACAAGAAGGCAAAGACATCGTTCTAAGGTGTACGTCCAACGAGGGCACCAAACCCATGCAATACAGCTGGGAGAAGACCAGCGACGGAAAGGTGCTGCCTGCTTCCGGTGTGATAGGTAACGCTTTTGTGAATATCAACCCAAGGAAATTGCTTTCACACCATTTAGCTTCCTGTTAACGCCTGTGTTTCTGAAATGCTTTGCCCTTGCTACAGACCCGCTGGGAGGTACCATTAATGTGAGGAACGCATCTGCCAGCGCATCTGGCACATACCGATGCACTGCCACCAACCGGGTCGGGAGTGAGGACTGTATACTCTATCTCAATGTTACACCTCGTAAGTATACAGATGATAGGCATTGTCATCTGTCTTTTCAAAGGGAGGTCAACTCACTAGCTCCCAAAAAACGTATACATATGTTTTATTTTAAATGTTTCAAGTTTCCCCAAAGACGTTTTTTACGTATATACGTTTTTGATGTTTTCTTTATGCGAGAGGATACAGAAGGCTTGGATGCAGCCTCTCAACTGCAGAGAACGGGTGAAGAAATGGTAGTTATTACAAAAACGGCCAGCAGGTGGCGGCAGAGTATAAGAGTGTTTTAAACAGATTTGTGAATAGTGATGAAACTTAGCTATATTCTAATGCTAATTGCTGCAAAACAGAAACAGAAATATCTTTCTTTTTCTGATGAAAGAAGAGACTCTAATCTTTATTTTAGTAGGTTCTGTGTTTTTATAGAAATAGAACACAATATTTTGTGGGCCTTGCAAAATCAGTTAAAATCCAGTAAAACAGCCGGGAGAAAAGGGGGTTGCTTCAGTGAAAATGGTCCTGTGTCTTAATATGTTTAACATTTTAACATTTTCTTGATTTGTACCCCAAAAAATAATTGATCGTCCTATTGCACAGTGCACAAGCTGTACTCCAATTTCAAGTTTTTGCCTAAATAAATAAATATTAGTATAAATGTATTTTGGTCCAAAAGGAACTTACATAATTATAGTGTTTCTATTTTTTTTTAAATTGGTCTTAATATTTTTAAATGCTTAAGCATTTTCTTATTTTGTACCGAAAAATAAATAATCATTTGAATAATCGTGATTGCAATTATTACGATTATTATTTTTTCCATAATCAAGCAGCCCTAGTGGTTAACAATAGAGCAAAATTGCAGCGCTGACAAGAAAAAGCTTGTTTCTTGCACTGCATTAGTAACTGTTCTTTGTAAATGTACAAATGTATAATAATTAGAGTTGTCAAAGGATTACATTTTTTAATCAGATTAATCACATCTTAGAATGTCACGATTAGTCACTTAATTAAAAAGGCTTTGTTATCAACATATATTTTTGAGCGCCAAATTTGAAGAGCACCTGTTATGTGTTCATTCTTTTGACATAATAATAATAATGTTATGAGGACGTCTTCAAAAAATTTTGATCCACTGCACATGCTCATCCTCCTCTTTTTCTAATCAGTTAGGTACTTGATGTATAAAAGTAACTTACAGTAAGTAGTTGGTAGTCGTGAAGCTAATTTTCATTGAGGTTTTCCAGTTTCTAACAAAATATTGTAATTGTTCAAAGTGAAATGATGCATGTACTGGAGATATTTGTGTGATTATTTTTCCATGTGATGATGGAGTGAAGTGTGAGAATTATGAACCAAAATAAAGTTAACATATTACATACAGTAGGTAATGGATTTAATTGTTGAAATTGGGCAACTGGAGTTTATAAAAAATAGTGCATTTATCAGCATGTTAATATCCCTTTTAATAGAAATATTACCTTTTTTATGGGTAACTGAGAAGATAAATATTGTCGCCCTCTTAAAATAATTGCCTAAGTATTTATTTTTTATTTATTGCAACCATTTTTTTTTCATAAATCATCTCCCCATGATGCAAATGGTAATTTTTTTTGTGTTTGCTGAAAAAATCTGAAAAAACGAAAGGTGTCGATATGTTACTTAAAAACACAACCTTTTTTCCGGTACCAGCTTCATTAGTATTACAAGAGCTGGTATCACATTTCATTACTCTCTTCAGCTTTCTGTTACTGTTAATCATCTAGAGCAGATCGAGGATGCTTAACGTCAGGCAGCATAGATGCATTGTCAGCATATCTTCTGACACATTTATGTCATGCATTTCCTTCATAGATAAATGCATGCAAATAATTTGATTGGTGCAGTGCTGCCAACATTTTGCATCACTATTTCAAGGGGGCACCTCGAAGAGAGTAAAATTGTCCTGTCTTTGCCATAATAAATAGCATCACCTTCTTAAAATAATGGCCTAAGTCAAATTTGTATTATATTCATATTACAACATTATTTATCGTAATTTTTGGGGGGACTCAAATCTCAGGATGTTGTTCACCTTTTCTTTAATCGGCTTCATCCTTTGCTAAACAGAACGTTCAATTTTACCCCTTAAATGTGCTATACAATTGGCAGACAAGCAGTTTAGGGTGGACCCCACCCCAAAGCAGGTTCCTACGTTAAGCCTTTCTGGGTGGTGGCCCGACAGCTGAGCCATGTTGTAGTGGCCCTGCCAGAACTGGACTGGCCCTGTAAATTCATGATATAATACGAAAAGTTTCAATGATTATTTCATATTTTGCGTCTTTGTACTTTATTATTTCAGCCTTTAAGAAAATATTACTTCTGAGTACAGCAATTTCTGGACTATAAGCCGCTACTTTTTTCACTTGCATTCGACCCTGCGGCTAATACAAAGGTGCGGCTTATCCATCAGATCACAAGGGGGCGCACTATGAAGGAAGCGCAAGAGCGTCTGGCAGAGCAAACCAAACCAAGTGAGCCCAAATACAGAAGGAGAGACAAAACGGGAGCGAGACAATTTGCGCCCTCATTATGGAAAAGAAAGTAGCGGGAA
This sequence comes from Leptonotus elevatus, assembly GCF_054856555.1. Classification (NCBI taxonomy): domain Eukaryota; kingdom Metazoa; phylum Chordata; class Actinopteri; order Syngnathiformes; family Syngnathidae; genus Leptonotus; species Leptonotus elevatus. Next base: position 5,115,963 of record NC_141254.1, read on the forward strand.
CCCGGTGCGGTAACATTAAAAACACCTGCGGCTTACAGTCGGATTTTGCAAGTGTTCTATTGCTATAAATACATGGAACCTACCAAAAGAAAGATTAGAGTCTCTTTTTTCATCAGGAAAAATGTATATTTGTATCTGTTTCCGTTTTGCAGCAATTAGCATTAGAATATAGCTAAGATTAATTATTACTTACAAATCTGTTTAGAACTGTGGGTAAATGAGCTTGTTGCAACATGGCCCTAGTTGATCTCTTCTACTCTGCTGGCCGTTTTTGTAATAACTACCTTCACCCGTTCTCTGCAGTTGAGAGGCTGCAACAAAGCCTTCTGTATGCTCTAGCATAAAAAACCACATTAAAAAAAACCTAGGGCTGGGCAATAAATCGAATTAATTCGATACATCGTCATTTTAAAAATCCAATTGTTGAAAATTTGCTAAATCGAGTTTTATCGTCTGGCTTATTAAAAGCTGTTGTTCTTATGTTCTGTTACATCTGTTGTGAGTTGTAATTTTGCTCAAGTGGCAGAATGCTGGATGTGTGGCTCACAACACATGTTTATAATAGCTACCAACTCCTTAAATGTGGCATTTAAGCACAAACTATGAATGTTAAGTTTATGTTCAAATAGATTTAGAATAAGTATACATTATTGCTTTCTGAACATTTAGCACTGGAATAATTTTTTAATAAATGAAACCTTTAAATAAATGTTTGTTGATTTTATTATATTAAAATCGATTAAAATCGTGATCGTCCTGAATGACTGCAAAAATCGAGATTGTATTTTTTGGCCATATCGCTCAGCCCTAAAAAAAAGTTTTGGGGGCGTTAACTGTGACTTTCAACCACATATCGGATATTGTAGGGGTTTCTATTGTGGTGCTATTGCTGAGCAAATTACAGAGAATAGACTTTAGACTTAGTGTTTTGGAACCCAATAATAATAATAATAATAAAAAAACAATAATGTGAACTTGAAAGTCTAAAAAGACGCACCACATTTATTTTTTCTTACTCATACCCTTAAACCCTTTATCTTCTTTGTGCTCAGCTCCCAACACTGCTGGCATCATCGCAGGAGTTATAATTGGTGTACTGCTGATCCTCATCATTATCGCCATCATACTCTTCTGCTGTTGCCGTGCCCGACACAGGAAGAAGTATGAGAAGGAAATCTGCAATGAGATAAGGTAAGCAGCCACACTTATGTATGGGATTTGGCTCTCTGATGAGTACAGATAATATATCATCTCACATGTCACTGTAGTCTGTAAAACTGCAGATGTGTATGGGGGGGGGGGATCCTAGAATTTCAATACTTAATATCTGCTCGGATATATAAATCTCAGCGGTTGAAAGAAATGTCATCAATCTAGTATAACATTAAAGATGCAAACGCTTTCCGTGAGAAAATGACAAGCGAAACATGAATGAATGACGAGTAAATATTGGATTGGAGTCAAATGAAATGAAATATGTGAAATGAAATGACATAAATTGCGCAGCAACACGACAAGCATTATTTGTCAAACAGTGTGCGACTCTCCGGTTGCACAATATCACAAGTAGGCACACATTTTTCCCTGGTTGGATTGCAGTCTTTATACAGCAGCTCCTAATGAGGCTTCTGGTCAACACCTATACAGTACATCAACATACTCTGTAGAAGCGCACATAAACACGCTTCCAGCCACCATGAAAATGTTTTTTTCCTCCATCAGCTCTTTTTTTTTTTTTTTTTTTTTTACCACTCCTCAAATAAACAGCTGTGGTAATCAGTTTGAAAGCTTTGTTTGCTCCGTGGATCCTGTGTTATGTCTGTTGCCCCCCGCCCCCGCCCAGCACCAACCACCTCTCCATCCGGCCCTCGGGCTCTGTGCAACCAGCGGGCTTACTATCACTCTGCTGTGGACTGAATCTGTCTAAGACCACAATGTGACACTGCTCACGCTGTAGGACAAAGAGGATTAGACCACTGGTTCTGTCTCCAACACACAGGCACACATTTGCTGAAACGCCACCCCATGACGCCATGGACAACACAAGCTCGGGCCCCTCCGGCTCAGTTTGGTCGAGCATTTAACTGGATTAATGCTGCTTATTAGCTGTTAATGTGGCTGCAGAGGGAAGAGAGGGCATTGCTGTATTTGCTTGCTCGCTTCATACTCCAAAAGGCCATTGCGGTGCAGACATTGGCCCCATCCAAACTGACTCATCAACTAATTATTTAATCAATGAGTCGTCGTTTGTCTTAAATGAGTCGGGCCGTGGTGCTCTTGAAATGACCTATCTTCTTGAATCTTCATTGTTGTCCTTATTAAGAAAGTAAACCTGTCTAGAGTGCATACCTAATGGAAGCGGTGTCAAACTCATTTTCATCACTCAGCGCATTATGTTGGGACATTTGACAAAATTCATTGATTGTCTGAGGAGAATTAACAAAATGATTTAAAATTTCATGTGTCACTGTCAATTGCTCAATTATCCAATTATCCATCCATAGAAATACGGACATTGATGTCATGTGTCCCAAAATGTTACACTCTGAAAACAGTTGGGTCAAGAGTAACCCAATTATGGATCAAAAATGGACAGATCCACTTAATGGGTCAATTTGAGCCAACTTTTGTTTTTTTATTTAGACAAAATGACCCAATTCTTTGACCCAAGTAAAGGATCTGACCAATATTTATTAGTTGTGTTTCCACTAAAAGACCCATTTCTTGACTCAAAGTTGGGTCAAATTGACCCATAAAGTGGATCCGTCCATTTTTTTAACCATAATTGGGTTACTTTTGACCCAACTGTTTTTAGAGTGTAGCAAAGCCATTTTGGCAGCATAGAAAACGGTTGTGCCACTTTGAGTAAATGACAAACACCACACTTGAACAATGATTGACAGCTGTTGTGGACCAGCTGCCACAACAAGAACAGTCAAAAAAAAAAGGATCGAGCAGTCTACCAAAAGAGGAACCAATGCGTAGCCAATGTTGCACTTGTACATGGCGGCTGAATCAGCAGATGCTAATTGTTACCACATGCAAAATGTGGGGGGAAATAATTAGTTTCGTTCATATGTGCTACTACGGTTTAAAAGAAATTACACAGTTGAATTTAATAACTGAGCAACACCATTAAGAAGACTTTTTACTGTATAAATGATGGCAGCCGAATTAGCAGCTGCTAAGTTGCTAACGTACCTAAAAAAAACACTGCCAGACTTTTGTGAAACTGCTAACTTGGATGGCATTTTGAGCACACATAAAGGGGAAATAAATCTCGATTGTACAAACTTATAAAGTATTTGTATGATCAGATTTAAATTCCACGTTGCAACGTCGCCGAGTTGGAAAAAAAAGAAGCTCTCCTGACACTTCATGGGCTATCCAACATGTCCACCTCGCGCATGTATATCATGTCCTTTTCATCAAGGTGACTGTCAATGCTCTTAGGCGAAGAGTTGATGGATAAACGCTAGCTTCAGCCCTCTTCGCCATTCTATTCCATTAACACTGCACCGCTACATTCCTGCCGCAGGGGGGCGTGTTCAGAGAAATAGTCACGTGACGTGCGGATCGCTATGTTCTATAGCCTATCCTGTTCATGGTCACATCTTTTAAAATTATCATTATCATAGTTATTTCTATGTCATACGGCACAAGAAGGCACCTTCAAATTAGTGCTGTACTGTTTTTAATTCAATGGTTTTGCATTTATGGCCTAGAAGTGAATATTTACAGTGCAGCCATGATATTCACAAGGAATAAGAACAGATCCCTGCCATGAGTAGTGAAAATCCATTAGTACCATATTGTTTGGACTAAACGTCACGCTAGAGTATTTTGTACTAGTCAAAGAATGCATCATGAAGAAGAAAAAATCTATACAAGTCGCTCAAGAATTTTTTCACAAAAATTGAGACCAAGAGCAGTAATGCTCGGACTTTGCCCCAAAATCCCTGTTCCCAAAACCTGGGTGCATTTGGAAATATGGTCCGAGCGTGCATTGCTTCACTCCGTTTGGAAAATCAGAACATTGCTAAAATGTGTCTCTCTGTCGGCCCGTCGTTGACGGATGCCCACATTTTCGTCGAGAGATTAATGGTGTGAAGCCTGGAAAAAAATACACATACTGAGAATCACCGCCTGTGACAACGAAAACTAAACAAAAATAATTTTGTCAACGCACATTTTTCCCCGGGCTATCAAAAAGATGAGCTTTTTTTTTTAAATGTGAAATGGTTTTAGATCCAAAATGTTCAACACTATCTGCTGACAAAAAAATATACAGGTAAAATGACTAAAACTAGATTAATACATGACAGTTTTTGTTAACTAAAACTAAAGGAATAAAATTACGTTTTCTTAGACTAAAATAAAGACTAAAATGCTAGATTTATAGTAGACTAAAAATGGACAAAATGAAAACAGGATGAGCTTGACTAACTTTTCTTTTCTTCTTAGTTTAAAATAGCTTATCTTAACTAGAATCCTGCTTCACATTGTGGGCCACAGATAGAAATCCTGTTGGGTTATTACGCCTTTTAGTGCTATAAATAGTCATGTGTCGAACGCCACATACTAACGGCAGCAGCAGAGTTACGTCACACAATAGCTGTTCTTCTGCTTCCATTTCTTCGACTTTCTTTTGGCATTTGGCGTATACTTTTGGTGCATTGCTGCCAATTTTTTATTAGACAGTAATGGTCTTAACTAAATGAAGCTCCTTCTCAATATATTAAAAGTAGTGGTGTCAGGTGATTGAATTTTTTTCATCGTAATTAATCGCATTAATTCTATATGTGAATGTACAATAAAATATATTTTTCTAAGTTTCATACTATTGTTAACATAAGTGGATTTTTTTTAACTAATAGAAATATGGCTACATCTTTTAGTCATGTATACAGTATTTTCATCATAATTCATAAAATTCAGCAAAAAGATGTACTGCACTGTAAAAAACAAAAAAAACAAGTGTGTAATTGATTTGTGTTGGTCATTTTTCTGCCACTAGATGGCATAATTGCATTTGTAAGACGCTGGTGACAGCTCAGTGCATTTTTCTTTTCATATTAAGAGCTAGTTCATCTTTAACGTAAAGTAACTTGTGAAATTCTGCACATTTAAAAAAAATGTAAACTACAACTTGACCCAGTCTCCACATATATATGCATTACTATTACATTTATTACTGCAAAATTTTGACGTGGACGTGTCTGCTGCGTTGTGACTGGAATTCCCCCAGTACAGGCTTTTTCCATTAATCGTGCCTTAAATTTTTTTTTTAATGGCATTAAAAAAAACTTTAAATGAACTCAAAATTAACGCACAAATTTTGACACCCCTAATTAACTTGTTCCCTCCCAGCCATTTTCACTAAAGCAACCCCCTTCGCTCCCGGCTGTTTTACTGGATTTTGACTGATTTTTCAAGGCCAACAGAATATTGTGTTCTGTTGCTATAAAAACATGGAAACTACCAAAATAAAGATTAGAGTCTTTTTCTGTTTCCGTTTTGCAGCAATTAGCATTAGAATATAGCTAAGTTTCATCATTATTCACAAACCTGTTGAAAACAGTGGCAAAAAGAGCTTGTTGCAACATGGCCCTGGCTGATCTATTATACTCTGCTGCCACCTTCTGGCCAGAAGCTGTATCAACGCCTTCTGTATGCGCTAGCATAAAAAAGAAAACATAAAAAAACATTGTTGGGAGTGAAGGACAAAGTATTAAAAAAAACGTGTTTTTAGGTTTGAATTAGTTAGAATGGTGACATTATTTGTGGAGTTTTGTTTTAAATGTCTGCTGACTCCGATTCCCCCCCCCCCCCAACAGAGAGGATGTGCCGCCTCCCAAGAGTCGCGTTTCAACGGCGCGCAGCTTCACGGTGGGCAGCCAGCGTTCCTCCCTGGGCTCCATGTCGCCTTCCAACCTGCACGAGTACGCCCTGAAGCCCCAATACGACAAGATCCCCTCGTCGGAAGAAGACCGACCTCCGAGCCACACCCCTCGGCCCCCGCCAAGCGCTCCCAGGATGGCGGGTCCCAACCTCAGTCGCATGGGGGCCATCCCCGTCATGATCCCTGCCCAGAACAGGGACGGCTCCATCGTTTAACGCCGCCTCCTCTTGCAAAAGGGACCGTGCGACAAAGGGGAGGGAAGAGATGAAGTGAGCGGTGCAAAAGCCACTGAAGTTGAAGCTGGAGCTTGCCTGACTTGCTCTTGCATACAAATGAGAACTTAACTCCTCCAATGAAGACCCGACTGCTGTGGTGCTGAGAAATTAATTTTACTCAAGTCACGCCAGAGCACATAGACTTTTTTTCAATCAAATCACAATTTAGAAACAAATTTTGCTTTCTGGACTTTCTTGCTGAAACATGAACTTGTAGCAGAGTGGTCAATATAGAAATGTATTGTATATAATGGAATTTTTTTTTTTTAAGTGTAGCTTGCCTTTGATTTAAAGAAACTGTATGTTAAGACCAGATGCAGACAGTAGTATGACTTCATGTGTGTATAGAATGAACAACAGTTCCTTCCGCAAGACAGGATTCGTACCCACCCCAATTTTGTTGCAGAATGGGATCTTTTAGCTGTGAATGACACAAAGAATCGACAAGACGTGTAAAGATCAAGATTAGATGCTGTCGCCAAAACAAAGGAAATGGAATTGTTAATATCTCCACCACTATTTGTTGTCATTTCTAGCTCGAAGATATTGCAGCATACAAAAATACTCATTGTGGGTGTGAACAATTTTGAGTTTGTCAGATGTATCGCTCATTTGTCTTCATTTACTGCTGTTATATTTTTTGCAAGCAAGTCTTTGCTCGTTTCTGGCTATTTTAGTTTAAATTATGACTGAATGAGATGCTATGAGCTTTGAAAAATTACCACTACACAGTCAATTCTGTAGAATAAATTTGATTATTTAGAGTGGGACTAAATAGACTCAGTTTTGAGTAATATTTACAATTGGAAGAGAGTAAAATACAGAATTGGGGGGGGGGGGTGAATAAAAGTCACTCAAGGGTTGAGGAACAAACTCATGACCTTCACCTTGGGAAAGAGCCAATCTCCTCCCTGAGCCACGCAGCTCCTGCTGTGTGTTAGTATAACGCCCGTGTCAGCTGAAATCTTCCGAACTCCAAGAGACCAAAAAATGTTGGTCTCCTCTTGGAGATAAGAAAACAGTAGGAGGGGCACAGCTCAGGTTGTAATGTGGCAGTCTTCCAAATTGAAGGTCATGAATTCGTTCCTCAACCCTTGAGTGACTTTTTCCCCTCCAATTCTTTATTTTACACCTTTCCAAGTGTAAATGTTACTCTAAAACTGAGTCTTTTTGGTCCCTGTCTAGTCAAATTTACTCTACAGAATGTATTGTGTACTATTTGTGATCAAAGGATCCCAGTCTGTTGTAGGCCAGTATACCCCCCCCTAACAGTTTGAAATGTCCCATCTGGTATGAGAAGGGTAACAATTGGTTTGTGATGAGTTGGGGGTTCGAGCATCCTCACTTAGTGATTGGCTGGATTACCGCGTCTCAAAGGGGCTTAAAAAACAATTAGTGCTGTCTTCACCCCCCCCCCCCCCCCCACACACACACACACACATACATTTACCTCCTCCAGCTGGACAAGGGGGCAGCTGGACAACGAGGTTCACTGAGCAATTAGCTCTGAATGTGTTTGACGGCCAAATGACCATAACAGAGCAGTGTTGATTATCATCTGCTGCAGTACTGCTGGAGCCCGCGTAATCCTCCTTATGTGCAGTTGCATTCCAAGGAGCCAGGGTCTTCATTAACCTTCTCTCCACGCTCAATATGAAACCTGTCATGGCTTCTGGAGCATCAATTTTTCTTCATATCCACTTTGGTTTCATATTAAAGTTGCCGCTCATCAGCCCATATGCAACAATGTACTGTATATTTAAGTCGAGGCCATTATTCTGTTTGGGAAGTTGGAATACTTTAATGGGGAAGTTGTTGTCTTTGTGCTCCAGGGCCTTACTCTGCTCCTTCTTTTCGAACCTTCCCCTTTGCACAGCCCTGACTGCTGGCTTCTGTTGTGCCTTGTTGTCCCAGTTGTAGCACATCCGCACCACTGCGGTCGGTTGCGTGTACTCACGTCCTCAATGGCCGCCGCGGTCCACAAAATCATATTCTCTCCACTACTGCTGCTATCAGGCCGACAAGGTCAAGTGTAGCATTTGTCACGTCCACTCACAACTGGTTCGTTGTCTTAAAATGATTTCTCATTTTTGCATTTATTTTCCAACACATGTTTCATTGTGTGTGTGTTGTTGTTGGGGTTTTTTGGGGGGGGGGGGGGGGCGTGATACTTACAGAAGAGGTTTAGGGCCAGTGAAGAGGGGAAAAAAGGTTGACAGGATTCTGACATTGTTTTCAGCATTCTGACTTTAAAGTGAGAATTTTCATTTTATTCTCAGAATTCTAACTTTCTGACTCCCCCCCGACGCCCCCGCCCCCACACAAACACACACAATTCATAGCTCTACGTCACAAAGTCAGAATTCTGAGATTAAAGTCAGAATTCTAAAATGAAGTCAGAATTCTAAGATGAAGTCAGAATTTTGACTTTAAAGTCAGAATTCTGAGAATAAAGCGAAAATCCTGCAACCGCCCCCCTTTCCACTGGTCTTAACTCTTCCGTAGCTATTCCCCTCCCACTTTCTATTAAAGTCGTGGCTGTATTTTGTCAAAGTAATTGTATTTAGTCCCAACTGTATGAATGAAGAACTGAAGTGTGGAAATGCCGATGTGGAGTAAACACGGAGCATTGAATTATTCTCATTTGGGGAAAAATACTAACCACAAAATCATGCACTGCAGACATAATAAAATCACAAAAATTATGAATAAACAATGTTTACTTAATTTTCAAATGTATTGTATGTAGGCCAAATGCAAATGTTTTATTATTTTTTTATTTACTTGGGCATGCGCATTGTGGCATTATGGAAGGATTTTTTTTTTGCATTTAGCCTACAAATACGTTTGAACGTCTTTGCAAATTCGTTCCAACTGATTTTCCATTCCAAAATGTTTACTCCACATTAGAAGTTCCACGCTTCTGTGGTGATGCTCTGCTGTGCTTGATGACTCAAAACAATACAAATGTTTGCGAGTGTGAGGGCATTTTGCAGTCTGAATGTGGCCCCACATAGACGTAGTTTCACGTCATGTCCCTCTGTACGCTCACAACTTTCATAACAACTAATATTAACACTATTAACTGTAGTTTTTTTTTTAATTGGCGTACTAATATTGTATGAAGATCTCCTTTTGAGTTTTGCACTCTGTATGAAATCCAATTATCCATTTTTGTGTGTATTTTTGTGCTGTATTTTTTGAATAAATAAAGTCCTCCAGACACAAAAAAAAAAACAACAACCCAAGGGCTTTGTTTAATGTTTGCACACCGGTAGCATCTGTCTGCTTAATTTCTCAAGACGCGTGCTCTCCAGTGTCGGCCTCCCGCCGCTTCTTCCACTATGATTAATTCTAATGGCTCAGTGAATGCCACTCCCAGACGCTAGGTGAGCCACTTAACGACTAATTAATCAATGAAGGGGCAAGCTTCTTTTAACGCTCACCGCTCGGCTTCCGCGTAAACGCATTACGGTTTCTGTTTGCCAGCTAGCACAGTTAAGCCAACCGCTCAATATGTCTACTATTGATTCTTTGTCTGTCACCTGCTGCAGTGGAAGTGTGGCTGTTTGTTTCTGCGTCAGCTTTACTTTTTTCAATTACAGTGTATTTGCTCTGTTAGTTAATGCGCTGGCTAATTATTGTAATCAAAGTGGCGCTGAATTAGCACTCATTTAAGATGCTGATTTTTTTTTTGTTCGAGAGCTCAGTATTATTCATTCGGCAGCCTTCCCGAGTCAACATGTCATCATCATCGCTCTCTTTTGTGTGTGTGCGTGCGTGCGTGTGTTGTATGGTGGGGCCAATATTTCGGGATTTCACCGAGTTCTGGGGCCCACCCGTCCTTGTGGGGCCATTTTGCTGGGCCCTACAAGTTCATACCTCTTTTTGAGGGTCGAGACTTGGTTTTAGAGTTTAAGTTTGAATTGGGTTATGGTTAGGGTAAGGAATGGGGGTAGGCAATAATTTTTTATGGTTGGGTTTAGGGGAAGGGGCTAGGAAAGGCATTATGTCTATGAGATGGCCCCACAAAGATAGTAAAACAAACATGTGTGTGCATGCATGCAATTTGTGCTCTTTAATATACCTGAAACTCTTCACCTTAACCAGATTCTTTAGAATTCCACCGTCGCCGAGTCGTGAAATTGTCAGGAGACCAGAGGAAGGATCAAAGGAAGGAAATATGAAGCAAAGTGAAATCCAACACCAACCAGGCATCACCCTCCACCTACAGTTACAAATCCAGAATCTTTCACCAACCCCCAGATACATCTGAATTCCAACAGGATTAGGGAGTCATCAAGAGACCAGAGGAAGGATAAAGGAAGGATAGCTGAAGCAGAGTGAGATCCACAAGGGCCAACCTGCTGATTTTTAATGTGTGGAATCATTCATGCGAGTGTTATGTCTGACTTTTGTGACCACCGATGCTCTGGTAGCACTCTCAACAGCATGCTGGTCATCTGGATCGATAGCATATTATTAGCCAATAGCTCTGCCGCGCGCAGGACGTTGACAGGTTGTCAATAAAGAGACGAAAGCACTTAGTAGCAGTGCAAAGCGGACACCCATTGGTATAATTGGATGTCAGTAATAGATAGGACCCCGGAGCATTGATCTGTGGCTCGTCCAAGTCACTCATGGAGTTTAATGGCTCCCCGGCAGTGTGTCAGGATGGCATCCCGCAAATGGATATGTTGGGCTGTAATGGTATTTTTATGGCCGTGCATTCCAAACATCCATTAAAAACGCGTTAGCACGTGTGCAAATTCAGATTTACAAACAAAATGCTGTTGTGTCGTTGAATGAACGTGTCCTGCAGCCTCGTGTCCAAATTGTGCCACTTTTTTGTCCCTCAACGCCTCATGTTCCTCTTCGCTTAATGTGTTTTGCAACGCACCTGGGAATTTGTGTTTACCTCCCCCAGTTGGCTCGCTCAATTTTGCCCGTGTAAGGTATTAATTGTTTGCACAGATCAAGGAGAACGCCGTGGCAGAAGGGGAGGGGAAAAAAACTCTCATTGGTTCTCCAGAAGGGTTTCCTTGGCAACCTTATCCGGCGGTACACAGTTTAAGCCGCCTGCTAGCGGGATGATTTATCTTGTAAAGTGCGATTCGCTCTCCTGCTAACAAAAGAGGCCTCGGAAAGCACGGGTCTCATCAAAGTCGCTCTCCTCCAGCGTGACGTCGGCTGTCACAGGCGTTAAGCCTTCTGCCATTTTTAGAAACCTCAGTCAGGTTTGGAGTGGGGTTGCGGGGGGAATTCTGGGTAGGGATAGCGGGATATGCATATGCATGAAGATTGAGCTTCATCGGCTCCAGTGGCGCAGCAGTGCATTAACATTTTGCTTCCGCTCTCTTAGCACTTGACAGATTATTATGGGAATGAAGCTTTATAGCACACTGGGTCAATGTCACGTCAGCAGATTTGGATCTCGAATCGCCGTCTTAATAGTAAATGGTGGCGAATTCACATTATGTACATGTTCAATCAATCGGACTTTGCATGTTAAGTCTCCATTGTGAGTAGGGATAGTCCGATAATTGGCTCGGCCGATAATCGCGCCGATATTCAGCATTTTATCAATATCGGCATTGGCCTCTTTTTTTGTTATGAATGGCCGATATATTAAAAATCCCATCGCACCTGCATCTGATTGGTTGCTCGTGCAGTGCTAACAGCCAATAAGCAGCAATTAGCCTGCGAGCTAGCCGTTTTTTTAGCGGCTATTTGGGAATTATCCCGGGGTTGGCGTGTGGGTGAATGGTTAGCTGCTAATTATCAGCTATATGGGAGTTAGCGTGCGAGTGAATGGTTAGCCCGCGAGCTAATTGTTAGCTCGCAAATTAACGGCTATTAGGTTAGCTCGCGGGCTCTGTACTACTACTAATAGACGTTTTTTAGCGGCTATTTGGGAGTTCCTGGGGTTAGCGTTTGGGTGAATAGTTAGCTCACGAGCTAACAGTTAGCCTGCAAATTAGCAGCTATTTGGGAGAGAGTGTGCGGAAGCCACATTATAGTTGGTGCAAAAGCTGATGGCAAACAAACAACCTTTAACATGTTGCAAATCACAAAAGCTGTTTAATAAACATGTCCTTGAAGGTATTTAAGTGCTGGACTTTTTATTAATATTTTATTATTACAAATTTTGACACCAACTTTTTTTTTCTGCAAATGTATATCGGCTTCAAATATTGATTATCGGCCTCCCTGACTACCAATAATCGGTATCGGCCCTGAAAAAACCCGGTCTATCTCTAATTGTGAGTAATGAATCGTTTTTCTCCATCCAACAAAAATAGTTTTGACCTGTTCCAGGTCCGGATCTGTTCCAGCATGACGATGAGGAATTTAGTGTTTTCGTGTCATGGACATTAAGCTTCTCAAACTGGCGCTGAACTGCGGCTTTTACAGGTTGTTTTTTTTAAATACAAATATCTGTACTTTTGCAACCAAGTCCAGCATGTGAGCATTTTTGCGACCTCTGCTGAAATGCTTATCCTGTTAAGGGTGGCGAGAGCCGGAACACCTTGCACGGTCGCCAGTCAATTGCAGGACGCATGCAGTTAGGCCTGTCAAGATATCGAATTGGTTTGGATGATAGATTTTCCCAGAAGCTATCACGATAAACAAAAGTAGCATTGATGGGTTTTTTTTAATGCTCCTGATATAATTGTAGTATAGCATAATGTAAATCTGATGCATTTTTATTATTATTATTAAAATGCAAGCAAGCTACATTATTTCTGTGAGCAATTTACTTTTAATTCCCCAAAATATTGAACATCAACATTGAAAATGTAGAACAATAAATAAAAACACTGACAAACAGAGCTTTTTGCAACTGGCTGATCTTTTATACTCTGCTGCCACCTGCTGGGCCCCCCCCCCCCCCCAATAACTACTATTGCTTTAAGCCACCTCTTCAGTCTCCTTGTCAGTAGCTGCATCTAAGCCTTTTGTATGCTCATGCATAAAAACAAAAAATATTTGTATACATTTTTGGTAGGGAAGGACGACGTATTTAAAAAACATTATACACGCTTTTGGGATTGAATAATTTTAAGAAGTAAGACGAGGAGAACACGGATCAGCAGAGAAAAAGTAATTGCCATGTTTACATCTTACATATTCAGTTACAATTAATGAAAATATTCCATTAATCCAGTATAAATTAATGACAAGAAAATAGGAATGTACAAAGTTTATACAAAGTAGGCGTCTTCTTTCTGTTTCTGATTTTCATTTGAGCTGGGAAGTATTTGATAGATGGATGTTGGAAAGTTAGATTTATACTTTGTTCATTATTTTGCACTTTCTTTTCTTCTTCTGTCCTTTTTGTTATGGCAAAATAAAAAAAAATAAAAAAAAAAGGCTTATCATGCGTTTACTTGTAAATAACATATCACCCTGTGAGCTCCTCTCCAATAGGGGGCGCCATCATTTTTTAATACAATATTTACTGTTGCGGCAGAAACGCTCAGTGTTGCCTAGTAACGCTCCATTCCATGGTCCATGTCCCCACACAATGAATGGGTTTGATGATGATGCCCAACTAAGTGCAGTGTGAAAAGGGCTCAACACCGTTTTTTGTCTAACCATACAAATGTTATGCGCAAAATCACATAGACAACACTATCTAGAAGCACGGAAGCCGTTTCTTTTGCACACAGTGACGTATTAAAAACTCTTTTGTTGAGTGTTTCTCACTGGAGTATCTATGACGATAATGAAATGTGAGCGAATGGGGGGACGGTTTAATTGAGTAGCTGCCTGTAGCAGACTGAGAACATCAAATCAAAGCTGACAGTCTGAACTTTAAACGCACAGTCACTGTGCCACGTCAGATGAAAAGGAAACGGGAATAACGGGCTGGTGGCGCTTAACCGTGTGTTACCTCGAACAACCTGCGCGGATCATTCTGGAGCCAGCGAGTCCAAAAGTCATCCAATCACGCTTCCCCCCGTCAGGCGGACTGCTGCTCTCTCATTTTTCGCGGATGAGAAGCTGCTAACAAGCTTCCACCTCTCTCATCTCCACACAATTGGTTGATACGAAGTGAGGTGTTAAGGGCGGACCTCTTTGCCTGTTGTGTCAAAGTTGGCCACTTTATCGACCCTTACTTCCCCTCCACACTTTTGCAATGACTAAAATGTGGCTTTTGATGAATGACCTTCCCCTCAGTGCTCCGGGGAGACGCGTAAAGCGACATGCCGAGATTACAGTCAGCCCAAGTGCATCCCGTTATTTCCAGATTCCCCCCCTCTGACTCCGGGGGCAGGGACGACTTAGTCTGGTGAATTTCATGGATCAGTGAGGTGATGCTCATCAGTGGATGTGACATTTCATTCACTGGCGGGAACATGGTGTGTGTGAAAGAGACCCGGGAGACGCTTGTGTCATGTGAGGGCAAATCGACGGAGGTGGAAGAGAAAAAAAATCATGTGGCAACCATGCCATGGCTTGGAAGCTGGCAAGTGCTCAGTCGCAGGGCGCCTGGTTGGAGAGACGAGGGGTAGCAACTTGGGGAAATATTTGTTTTCATTGTTGTGGGAATTCTGAAGCACTTTTTTTTTTTTTGCCATGAAACAACTCTCAGATAATACTTTCAAAAATTCACACCTCCCAGGGTATATGTGGTCCGATTTCACATTACTTACAGTATTTGCACAATTTACGTTAAATATCAACTTTTCCTCATTCATTTTCAATGGGACTGACATTGATTTTTTTTCTAAGTCCTACTTTCCACGCCCACTTCCATACATACAACGGATCATCATTGCCAGATGTCTGATACTGCTCGGTGGTAAAGTTGGTAAAGTTCATTGTCCAGTAACCAGGAGGTTGCAGGTTCGAATCCCACCTTCAACAGTACATTGCAAATATATCCATGGCCGTTATGCTATACCAGCTGACTATCATATCAGGAAATGGATTAGAATTTTACTGAAATGATTAAATGCATGTTAGCTTTCACTGTCAGATGACACTCGTCAAAATAAATACGCCATGATTTCAAAAAAGTAAATTTTTCTGAAACGATTAAATCCCAAACTTAGACAGATTGCAATTCAAGTTTTCTTTTTATTCATTTGTTATTTAACTACAATTAAAAAAAAAAAGTTCACATAATTTATCTTTCAATTTACTTCACAAGCACATGCATTCAAATCTTAGCATTCAACTTTTCAGCATTCCCACGCAATTTCTGTAGAAATTGCACTTTGTCTAGTTACAAATAAACTTGTGTCATAATTCTTATACTGCTGTTTGTGACAAGTTTTCAGGAAGAACATGCTCTGTGTTTCTGTGGCAAGTAAGCAAGTCCAGTCAAGTCGTACAATCTTGCTCATAACAACAGTATTAAAGTGATAACTAACCCCACCCTTCATGGTTCAGTCCAACTCTTTTGGTTCTGTTAATTTGTGCCCTGTCAGCTCTTTTCCCCCTCATTTACTAAAGAGGCACAGCTGTGTCCAGTACTGCTAATGCTAGCCAGCGCGGCTAACAGCCTCTTCAGTGCTCTTTTTGTACTATTTTCATGAATCAAATCAGGCTCGCCAGATGACCTCACTCCAACTATAGCTATTATAAATTCTGACAGTGTATGAGGCATGACTTGAAGGTACATAGGCTTGGTCCTGATCCGAGATTTGATGACAAACGCAGGGCGTGGATGCAAGCAGAAAGAGAGCAGCTCGTAGGTACGTGACAAAAAAACATTGTATGTGGTTTTGCTTTTATCAACAAGAACAATGTCACTGAAAAGAGCTTGAAAAAGGAAGACAAATGTGTTTAAATGTCAATATTTAAGTTCTGATATTTTAACAACCCTTGTTTCAAACACAAAACAATAGAATAGCAATTGGAATGATCAGTTTTTGAGAAAAGGACACGTCAGATGACTGGAGCACAAACGCTCCGTCAACTCGCTAGCTTTCCCTAGCTAAAAAACGAAGACGCCATCTTGGAAAATTTGTAATAAGCAAAAAACTTGGGCACCATATTATACTTTTTTTCATCATACAAATTGCATTTAACATTGTTTGTATGACCACAAATACCTCAAAACTACATGAGATATGTCGATAAAAAAAAAAAGGAAAACAAAACAAGCTACCTTTCAATGCTTTCTGGGGGTCAAAGATGCACCGGCGGGAAGTACTGCATGCAAATCGTCAAATCGAAAAAGAGGCGATACGCTACGTTATATCTAAAAATAGATGCGGAAAACCTATCTTTAACCAGTGCAATTTTTTTTCTGTGAGGAGCTCAAACGGGCCTGGTGTGGATTATTCAGGCCCCAAAAAAAAAAAGTGATCATGAGTAATTGCAGCAAGAAGAAGAATATAGAGTTACAACACACTTAACATCCCCTAGATGGAATCCCTCGGTTTAGATCCCTGCAAACACAAATATCGCCCCAACATGAACAATTTTGATAAACAAACAATTGTGTGCCATTTCATAATGTCGTTAGCTAATGTCCATCCAATACTGCAACAGGTACTGTATATGGATTCAATAAAAGATGTGGTGTGAAATCAGAAATAGTTGATAATGAATTATCTTTCAGGCACTTACTAATTATTCAGGAGATCTTAAAAAATATTAATAAATAAATGCCTAAACCTGGCAGATGTAGCCTCTAAGATAGCATACTAGCTTACCATCGTTGTTTTGGTGACTGATGCTGTTTGACTTCCAATCTATTCATTTTGTTTGCTATAGTTTCTGTTCAGTTAGTCAAACACTTTCTTGCTAATCGGAAGTATTCTGTTGCCTGTTTACAAACAGTATGAAATGGTCTACAGTACGTCCCCATGGAAAATATTTAGAGGTCAAACAGCATCAGAACAGCAGGCACATGTATTTTTCTTCGCCACTCCAAGGTCAAAAAGAGACACACACACACCTGTCGCCATGGGTGCCCTAACCCCCCCCCCCCCCCCCTCATTTGAAGCATGGATCTCGAAAAATAAACCATTTTATAATTATATTTTTCATAGTAGCTAATTTTGTGTTTTAAAATACTACTGAGTTGTTTATCACCAAGACATTCAAAATATGAAGAAACAGAGGTGTGATTTATATTTTTTATTTATTTTTTGATGGCCAGTCTTATCTGCAACAGCCATCGCGGCCTTACTGAAAATAATGTTAGGTACGCTAGCTTATACGCGACGAACACGTCAATGTCGGCGTGCGACAGTCTTGCACATTTTTCAAAGTGAAGCTGCAAGTTTTTTTGTTTGGTATTGTATATTGTGGCAAGACATATTTGTATAACATGGACGTAGTTGTAAATAAGGAGTTCCAAGGACGCTGTACGGCGAGTGAGGAGGGACATACTACATTAGTGTCGGCAACTAAAAGAGCCACTCGAACGAAGAAACCACGGGAGCCACATATCGTTTGGGCATCGAAAATTAGTGTTGGATTTTACTTTCCTTTTTAATTCTGCTGCAGACATCGTTCAAACAGGTGGCCCGTTCGAAGCGATATGTCAGCGCATCCGCCATATTGGATGTGGCAATTGTATTTGCCATTAAATCGGCAAATAATTAGTCAGATAGATTGGGATAATACAATCAAAGGTAATGGTTCCTCGTTAATCCAATGAGTTGTGGCTTGATGATACATCTCCAAGGAGAAAGTGAACGAGGCATCTTTACAAATAGCTTCACTTGTATAACCACATTTTATTTTTAATTATCTTTCATTGTTTCTGGAAATGTTATGTATCATACGTACTAATGGCTCTCGAGGGCCAAACTTGAGCACCCCTGTCTATGATAATACTTGTTCAGTGGGCACCATTCAACGGATGGATGCCCGGCAGTGAATTTATCCAAATATATGGGGCAAGCTAATGCTGTCTGTACGGTATTATAATAATAATTGTGCTCCCCCACCTCCCCCATGCATTTCATGTGCCCCCCTCACTCATTGACGGCTATAGACGTCAAAAATTCATTTGAACTATTTCTATTAGTTTAACATTTGTTTTCCACTTTTGCTAACAAGAGTATGAAAACCTAGATTTTTTTTATTGTACATTGAGAATAGATATAAAATTTGTGATTAATCGTTAGTTAACTAGTGAAGTCATGTGATTAATTACAATTTAAAAAATGTAATCGCCTGACGCCCCTAATTTTAAAACAATTATTAAAAATAAGGGGCGTCAGACGATTAAAATTTGTATTCGTAATTAATCTCATGACTTCAATAGTTGACTCCCGATTAATCAAAAATTTTAGATCTGTTATAAATGTACAATAAAAAAAATTCTAGGTTTTCATAAAAAAAATTAATGAAATTATTATTATTTTTTAACTAATAGAAAAAGTTCACATGAATTTTTGACGTCTGTAGTCGTCAATGGCAGTGAATGAGTTAAGCTTGGGCTCTGGTGACGGGTCTGGACACACCCACCCAAATTGCTGCATGCAAGTCGCCGGAGTCATTGGCCGTGTTGTGCTGTTAAAGTTGTTTTGGCAACCACGTTGCTCTCGGTGTCCAATCATGAGCACAATTTGTTACAGTACACGTACACTCTGGTTATCTTTGCTGATTCAAGCAGAGACATTGTAACTTTCATGGTGTGGCAAGATGGAGGTTACACAGCTTGTGTTGTTCTGTACAATGTGATTTGTACTGGTAATTGGCACTTGGGGACGACTCTATTACAGGTGATCAGCCTCCAATGCCGTGTCATCACAAGTGCACAATGGAGGCCTGCGATAAAGCGTAGCCTTGGCTAAGGAACAGGGGCCAGTTTCGCTTTTTTGCTCCCACTGATGATTGGGGTCATCTCATCGTATTACCACAGCCATGTCAGTGATACATGGTGTGTGTGTGTGTGTGTGTGTGTGTGCGTGCGTGAGCGCGCGCGCGCCAGCATTCATACAGTATGTATTAGCACTGGCCGTGTGCATCCATGTGCAATAGAATCACTCTGAGTGGCCACAGCGAGGGCATAGGTCAGGGTGGTGATTTAACAGGATCGGGCAATCCTCCTCCAACACACACACGCGCGTACACACACGACCTTAGGCTATTTCTAGCTAAGCAATTAGTGTCTCTTCTCCATTCTAGACACGTACCCTGGCCTAGGCCACCTTCACAGACTTGAAACCTCCCCTGCTCGCAGCTCTCTTAACATCACGGGCACGAAAAATTTCATAGTGGCTCCCCAATGGGAAATCGGAAATGCTTGTTACTTACTCCAGAAATCACTCGTTTAGGTTGTATGTATGATTAAAGTCCTTGGGAAGAGGTTTGTACTGACCAGTGTAATAGAACTCACACAGGACACAATATAGATTCCAATTACCTTTCCGAGACTGCGCCGCCGAGCGGGGCCTGGAAATAATATTCATAAAGGTTACGACGAATAGATTAAATAACAGGAAGGTGTTATCCATTATAGTGCACCACAAATAATGGCCATGAAAATGACACTGCTGTCATTTGATGATATAAAAATACTGCATATTACAAGCATTACTATTAGAGATGGAACGCTGCCATAACAATTTTTAAAGAACACTAATGTTCTAACAATAGCAGTTAAAGCAGCAGCCTGCCAGGACATATTATCATCTGCAGCACAAAATGGGATTTATGCAAAACTGTGCTAAAGCTTTAGGCCACCATTAGATTTTTTCTTTTTTATTTAAAATCCAATACCATACTAAACATATTTAAAACATTTTCAGTCATTATGAATTAAAATGAACTAAGTGAGAATTTTTGTTGACATTTTCTCACATTTGGCAACTTTACCGTCTTATGTGGCAAGCTCATTATAGTTTTTTGATTGTGTGCCCTTTATGGATACACGGAATGTCAAATGTGAACATAGAGAATTGCAAGTATAAATCAAGAGGATTCTCAACCGACAAAGTCTACCAAAGTGTGTTCTGACCATTTTAATTAAGTGTTATTGTAAGTTGGTTAAAATGCTTTTCACTTTAATCCGATCGTGATATAGGCTATAAGCCCTGCTAGCCATGGCTAGCTCAGGCTAAAAATAGACCTAAGTGGTCAAAAGTTTTGATTTTGAGATTTCTCCAAATACCCTCCTTAAGGTATCTGTTTTCCTTTCCCAGAAGTCCAAAAGTTGAAATTGTAGTCAAAGTGTACGAAAATAAGAAGTGATGAGTCAACAATGTTGTTGTAGTAGTAAGCATGCTAGCGCTAGTGAATAGCGCGGTCAGAGAACTAGCTAACTTGATTTCAAAATAACAAAAGATTCTTCGCCTCTAATTCACAAATCAGAAATGCACAAGCCGAAGGTACAGAAGATGCAAGAATGTCCGTGTTACATTAGATAGGGTGACCAATCCTTTTGGGAGGACAGACCATTTTCTTATGTCCTGTTTGGGTGTCCGGGTTTTTTATAAATACATGAAAATGTCCGGTTGGTATTACGTGACTTATAGGAGGTGAAGTATACTGTGTAACTGCGATTGGTACCACAATTTCAAGGCAGGGGCAACAGTCCTCTTTTTTGGAAATGGGAATATGGTCACTCTACATTAGAGCATACGTGAATAACTTTCGGTGTAAACACAATGGGAACGCGGTTGAGTACAGTGAAAAGTCGCCACACCAGATGGAGCCGACTCAATATTTGGCGATTGTTTAACTCATTAAAATTTTTTGAACAACACTGTCCTGTTCTGTGTCAAATTTAGACATTTATTTTTGCATTAAAGTGCCTTCAAATGGAATGGATCCCTAATTATTGGTATTGCCAGCAAATAACTGACCAAAAGGTCATCAAACCAAAAATATAGATTTATAAAGATACTGGGCAACCAGCCAAATAGATAGATAAAGCCGTTTATACTGTGATCAAATTTGAGATGATTGAAATTGAAATTCCGACTAGATATATACACAGTGTTATACAGCAATCTCCTACTAGGGAATAGTAGGCAGATGGGCGTAGAGCAATTGTGAAGCTTTTTTGACTACACCATCTGATGTGTGGCATCAAAGTTTGATGATCGTTTAGAGGATTCGCCATGAAAAAGGAGGTGGTCTGAGGGACTGTTAATTATTGCTTACAAGCTTTGAGTTTGTGTTTTTCTGCTGAACATTTTCTTGACTGTTGAATTTCATCTTGCTGTGCTGTCTTACATGTAACAATTATCTGTATTCTTCATGTGCCTGGGCTATGGGATAGGGCGGTGAGAATAGTTTATTAGCAGAACATGGCCGCAGCATTTGGTACACATTGAACTATCGACATTTTTCTTTTTCTTCCTTTTTTCTTTTTTTTAATACCACTTACACATAGATGGCCCTTTTACAGTTGATTGCAGGCAAAAATGGACACTAAGGTTAACAAATGTACCTTCTTCCATCTAGTGCAGAGGTCTGCAACCTGCGGCTCTGGAGCCACATATGGCTCTTTAGTCCCGCTCCTGTGGCTCCCCATGGATATCTAATAAATAAATAAATAAATAAAAATAATGAATAAATAAAATAAAATAAATATACTTTAAAAAAACATTTATTTGTATTTTGTAGATAAAATATTCTTCAAAAGAATTTATGACTTAAATATATTTTTAAAGAACAATTAAATACTCAAATTTACTCAATACTCAAATTTTTTAATTACCAAAAAATTTCCAAAAATGAAGTGGAAAAGAAGAAGTTTACCATAAATGTCCACAGAATTGCCAAAAATGTCAGAGAAGTGAAGAAAAAAGACAGAAAAGAAAATGTTCAAAAAGTAACCTAAAATGTCCAAAAACAAAAGAAAGGCAGAAAATGATCATAAAATATTTATGGGATTGCCAAAAAAGTCAGATTTTTTTTAAGGGAAAAAAGGCAGAAAATAAAACTCAATTCAAAAGATAACTGACAGTTGACAAAGGGCTATTGAAAGAACTACAAAAATGGCCAGGGAACGACAGTGACCTGGAAGGACAAGCACACTGCCTGACCTTTTACAGGCAACACCTGTCACAGGTGGAACTAATTTGAAATCAAACATCAGGCAGCAGCAGAGAAAGGGCGCTTGTCTTCTGGTCTGAACTCTCATGCTCACGGACAAACTACTCTACAAACACCGGAGAGGCAGCCGCTAAGACTGCGTTTAGAGACATTTGAATCAGCAAGTTGTTTGTCTGACTAGCTATTGTTTATCTTTGATAAAACGCAATGTGATGGGATTGTATGTTAAAAGTGAGAGTGGCATTTGGTATTCATTGGTTTTCAATCTTAAAATGTTTGGTGTAAATGTTATTCACAGGATCAATTTAATCGAAATATAGTGTTGTTGTTGTTGTTGTTTTTTCATTTTATATTTACATAATTCATTCACTGTTTGAGCATTAGTATAGATTACGGTTTGTGTAAATGTGTCTGTAATTGAATCTAGCAATAAAAATGTGATTCAGGTTAAAGAAAATCATGCATTTAAATATAGAGGAATTGGTTGAGTACAGTTAAATTAAGGTAACTTATAGGTATTGTGTGTGTGCAACTTAATCTGTATTTTTGGGTGTTTCGTTTTAAGGTTTTTCACTTAATGGCGAATGGTTGGCTTGAAAGAGAGGAAAAAAAAGAAAGCTGCCTGGTCATTCGAGTAGATAGTTGATCCCTTTCAAGTGGGGATATTGCATGAGGAAAACAAACAACTTGATAGTAACTATAAAATGTCCATAAACAAAAGAAGACATCTATAAAATGTCCGCAAAATCGCCTTAAATGTCAGAAACTGGCTAGCAAAAAAAGCTGAAAAAATAGCCATAAAATGTCCAAAAAAGGAAGAATAGAGGCAAAAAATTAACATAATATATCCATAAAATTCCCCCAAAATGTCAGAAATTTAACAAAGGCAGAAAAGTCTAAAAATTTATGAAAATTGACACACAAAATCCAAAGACGAAAGGTAGAAGAAAATGTATGTCAAGTATTGTATTGTATATTTTTGTGTTGTGGTGCAGCTCTTGGGCCGTCAGTACATTTGACTAACCCTAACACACCATTTCTTTCATCACAATATTCAAATGTTTTGCGGCTCCTTACACATTTTTGGTTATTTGGCCTAAAATGGCTCTTTTGACAGGAAAGGTTGCTCACCACTGATCTAGTGGAACAGCATTGAATTATTCTGCCGTCACTATTTGTCGCTCAGATGAAAAAAGATACATTATTTGTCATGAATGAATAAATTGTGGATCAAGTGAGTGAAATTGAATAACACGCTTTGAACTATGATTTCCAATACAAAGCAAGCAGCATCATTTCCTAAAAGAAAGTAACGCTCAGCGTTGATTGGCACTTGACTCAATTATGAGTACGATTTCTGATCTGCTGGGCCTAAGTAAGGTAATCACAATCGTAAGATGCAGTGACACAACTCTTGTGTTCCATCTCATTATATTGTGCTGATGTGGCTGGGGAACATGTTTGTGTTGAGACAACTGAAATATCTGAATATCTGAATATCTTAAGTTTGATTGGATAAACTGCTGTGACTTATATTCGGGGGAGATGTCATTCAGAAATGTAAGGGTGCTGACAGTTGCACGTCTGACCGATGGTGCATTTGGTCGGTGCAGGATTAAACCATTTTTGAGGCGAAAGGAGAGTGTTACAGTATTTTCTTGTAAAAATATTACATTTCAGCCAAATACTGTTTGTTTTTAACACTTGTAATTAGTTACAAATTTTGGGGGTCCTTGGATTCACTTTAAGGGTGCCTGAGCACCCTCCAAAAAGGAGCTAGACACGCCTGTGCTTGCTGAAAATTTACGAGAAACTAATGAAAGAGAAATTTGATTACTAAACGATCACCCAATGCAGTTAAGTAAAATTTATTATGTATTTGAACTAAGGGTGTCAAAATCAGTGTTAATTTAAAGTTCTTTTAACGCCACTAATTATTATTTTTTGCGCACAGGACAGGCATTACTTGGAATGCCTGTACTGGGGGAATTCCAGCCATGACGCAGCAGACACGTCCTTGTCAAAATTTAGCAGTCATAAATTGAATAATAATGCCTATATTTGTGAAGACTGGGGTCAAGCTGTATTTTACAATTTTAAAAATGTGCAAAATTTCACAAGTTAAACAAATGTTAATGTTTAGATGGTTCTTAATATGAAAAGAAAAATGCATTGAGCTGTCACATCGTACAAATGCAATTATGCCATCTAGTGGCAGAAAAAATGACCAACACAAATCAATCACACTTTTTTTTTTTACAGTACATCTTTTTAATTTTAGCTAAATTTTATGAATTATTAAGATGAAAAGATGCAGCCATATTTATATTAGTTTAACATTTCCCCCCCCACATTTATGTTAACAAGAGTATGAAAAAATATTTTATTGTGTATATTTAGAACAGATTTAAAATTTGTGATTAATCCTGAGGTAACTATTGAAGTCATGCGATTTAATTAGGATAAAAAATGTTGAATCACCTGACACCCCTAATTTGAACCCCTAACCAGAACTGTGCGCTCACCTCAAATATCAGATGCATCGAAGAGCTATCTGTCTTATTTCTCAGTATTTGTTGCAGGATGAATTCACTCCTCTCTCTCTCTCTCTCTCCCCCAGAAGTGATTCTGTCTCAAGAGCAGTTTGAAAAGGTCAGAACTCGCACACCAAATGTCAACTTTGTACACACAAGCTCATTCTCATAACAGCAGCTAAATAAATAAATAAATAAATAAATAAATAAATAAACAAAGCAATGCTGCAGTAATTAAAGCTCATTTGTCTGCTCAGTTTGAGCTGAAAGTTGGAACTAATGAGGCCCGTCTTACAGCAGGTCGGTGAAGGTCACTAACCAAACTGTGTGCTTGGCTCTAATGCAATGAGAGAGAAAACCTGTAGGACGAAGCTGCATTTCACTGTCTGGTCATATTTGGGGCACATGCATGTAATACCTTGTTTGAGAGGAGGAGGATAACAAGGTGTCATAAAACAACAATTTCCTACGGGGCATGATGAGTAGAAGGTTACTGTGATAAACAATAATTATCTGCTCCTATCACATTGGATCCGTGCGTGCGTATCTGAAGGTCACAGCTGTGAGAACACTTGAACTACACACAGGACACGCCTCTGCTTTTCTTCCACCTAGTGATACGTAGTTTCAGGGTTGCTTTTTGTTTCAGGACATCCTCACATATACTGCACATACACCGTACAGAAGGTTCTCGGTTGTCCCGACATGTTAAGGTTTTGAATGGGACGGGCGGGGTGCTACCGACATATTTACTCTTTTTCCATTTCATGGTTTTATATTAATTTTTTTCACATTTATAATTACTGTGATTATGACTTTAGCTGCTACTATGTTAGCATAATACTGTGCTTTCCAACATGCATACACATTTGGTTTATTTATTGCCGCTGCTTTCCAACTCTGTTGTAAACCGACGGCCCACTATATCGTCTTTAACTCATTCAAACCCAAAAACGTGTAAATACGTTTTTTTTTACTTTGTCCTTTATGGGCAGAGGTTGGTCTAAAAAATATCCACACAAATAAATGTGTAATTTTCACGTGTTTTTCAGATCCACAAACATTTTCGTCATGTTCACGTGTTTTTACGAACCACAAATACTTTCTTGATTTTCATGTGTTATTGCCGTAGAAGAAGAAAATTTAACAGCAGAAGAAGAGTGTCTTTCGAGTGAAAGCAAAACAAGCTCAAGGAAAACAAACGAAGGTCGCATTTTGTTTCCCGACTTGTGCAAAATAAACACATAATGGAAGGTCAGATAAAGACATTATTTCTGTTTTTCAATGTCCAATTTTAAACGAGAAACTGACTCGTTCCTGTTCAATGGAGACAGTAACACTGCCTCCCCGTGGATAGCGGAGGAACGGGCCTTAGACACGTGAATATCTGAGAGCTTATGTGTGTGTGTGAATATCTCGAAACAGCGTGATGTTTGTTTGTCTCAAAAATAAAAATAACAACAATCCACAAACGCACTTTTGACAACTTGCAAGCAAAAGTCATGGAAAATGCACACACAAAATTAAAAAAAGACATGTGAAAATCGCGGATGTATTTGTGGATCTGAAAAACACGTGAAAATGTTTGTGAATGTGAAAATCACTAATTTATTTGTGTGAATAGTTTTGAGGCAAATCTCTCCCCATAGTCCTTAACTCCCAAAAACGTATTTATACGTAAAAAATAAAATAAAATAAAATAAAATTATGCTAGAGCATACAGAAGGCTTTGATGCAGCTTCTGAAAAGGTTGCTTAAAGTAATGGTAGTTATTACAAAAAACGCCTAGCAGGAGGCAGCAGAGTATAAGAGATTGACCAGGGACATGTTGCAACAAGCTCTTTTTGTTTTCACCAGGAATGTGAATATTGATGAAACTTAGCTATATTCTAATGCTAATTGCTACAAAACGGAAACAGATACATATATATACTTTTTTGTTGTGATGAAAGAAGAGACTTGAATCTTTCTTTAGGTAAGTTCTATGTTTTTATAGCAATAGAACACAATATTCAGTGGGACTTGCAAAATCAGTCAAAATCCAGTAAAACAGCCGGGAACAAAGGGGGTTGCTTCAGTGAAAATGGCTGGGAATGAATGAGTTAATCACATATGTCAATCAGATTTCCTTTTTGAGGTTTTAGTTTCTGGCGTATTACAACTTTCACTTTTTGGACAAAAATCTTGTGACATGGCCAAGATTAACATTAACTGTACAGACTTAACAACAGTGGTCCAAGGACCGACCCTTGCGGGACCCCACATGTGATGGCCATTCGATCAGATCTGAAACTTCACAAAATGACTCCTTTCCTCCAAGTAAGAGTCTCTTGCATTCAGTGCAATGAAAGCCTTGCCTGCATATTCATCACCTACATCCAAGCAATTCGTTTTATTTGAATAGTTGTCTGCTCTAGTGAGGTTTCATGGAAAACGTTTGCAATGCATTTGCGTGCAATTGACGGCCATTGAAAATGCATGGGGTGGAAAAAACAGTTGAACCCTACAAATTCACCCAAACGTATGACGCACAGCTTGAAAACTTGAGTGAGTTTTTGTGGAAGAAACTCAGGGCCCTGACCTTAACCCCATCAAGCACCTTTGGGATGAACTTGAAAAACGACTTCGCGATTGAGACTTCACAGAAGTTCTTCTGGACGACTAAACACAAATCTCACACCTTGTTGTAAAAGTGCTAACACAAGAGTGGAAGCAGTTATGGCTGCAAGGAGGAGAGCATCTGCATATTTTCACTTGCAGTGATTGTGATGCTTCATGAGCAGTGAAATCTTTTCATGTAGCGAGACGTGACGAGAGCCAGTCCTCCCTGCTAAACGTTGAGCAAAATGCGCTACATCAACAAACAGCCATGTGGGAGGATCAAAAAAGGAATCTGGGAATTCTCATTCTGGAAGAAAGTGTTTGTCTCCCCAGTTGTCCGTCACAGTATGTTTCCAGTGTGCTGACGGCCAATAGATAACGGCTTATCTGACGCTTAACTTCTCCTCCGCGCTGATTTGTGATGACATGTTTCTTGTTCTTGTCCACTCATCATTGTAATAGATTTTTTCATACTGTATGTGCTGTACAGTTGCTTGGGTTCAGCAGGGGATTTGTGATAACCCCAACCCCAGCCCCCCCCCCCCCCACCCATCTCATTCTTTCCCAGAATCCCCCCCAATCCTCCACCCTAGCCTCTGCCTCAGATGTTCTACCCCTTCTTAACAATTCAACTAACGATGAACTCCGCTTGAGAGGCCTAAGCGTAATCCGGCTATAGGGGAACCAGAAACGCTATTCTTGTTTTGTGAGTGCGTGTTGTGCGTGTGTGTTATAAACATCAGGGGAATTTTCCTGCGGAGAATGGGATGCATTTATACACTTGAAAGTGTTTTTAGGAGCGCATTTGTTTGGATGTGATTAGCCTTATTGTCAGCAGGGGTGGGCTGTACTCCAGGCATTCTCTCATAATTGCCCCCCCCCCCCCCTCTCCCTCCAAACTAACTGGCAGCGTGTTGCTGATGCATGCTAACTGTTATGGTGGTAAACTATACGTATTTATCCAAGGATTCTTTGCATGATGCAGGTTTTGTTTACATTGCCAGCCGAGCATCAGATGTTCTTGTTTGCTCATATAATGTGATGCAGCGTCGGGTGTGACAGCTTAGACAGATGACGTCTTAAAAGTAAACACATGTGAGGCTGCGAGAATTCAAGGCTTTTTTTCCCCCTACCTTTGAGTCGAAACACAATAAAGAGGAGTGTCTGTTCTTCCAGTCGGACCACATGTGCGCGGTTCTGTCAGTTCAGGCGAATAGCGAGCATTACGCTGATGGGTCACAGGAAGTCAACCAGTCAGGCTGGTTCTCCTCAGGTCAGGTGACATGACAGTCCTACCTGCTGGAAAAGTCACTGACGTTCTTTGCCACTGACTGTCTCGCCTACGTCGTGCGCTCCTGCCACCTGGTGTTCAAAATGAGAAGTACAATTAGAGTAGGGAAAAAAGGAAAGAAGCAACGACAGGACGGTATTTAAAAAGAAAAAGAAAAAAATAGATAATTAAATATAAAAAATAAACAAACAGACTTAAGGAAACTTGAAAATATATCTTAACGGAGAAAGCCCTCCATCCATCTTGGGTTGGTTACCACCAGCCAATCACAGTGCACATATAGAAAAATAACCAATCACACGCCGCCCATTAACGATTCAAAGTACCAAACAGGAATGGTTTTGGAATGCAAAAGAGAAAAAAAGGTTTAGAACAGACAAACTCTATGCAGGACGGCCAGAGCTGAGATTTTAACCAGGAAGTACCTCAGAACTGCGAGCCAACTGTGCCTACCAACAATTGACAAAACATGCACTCATATGAACATACAGTACAAAATACTTAACAAACAAGAAAAACAGAATGCAGAATTTAGGCTGGTAAAAAACAAAAACGGTGTTAACCGTAGCACTAGCTGAAAACATGACATATTTATTAACATAACTGTCTACAGAAAAAATATATAGATAGATAGATAGATTAATAGATAGATTGATGATGATGATGATGACGAACATAATATTGGTAACATAATTCCATCCCCCCACCGCGAGACGCGTGTTGCGTTTACCAACACTCGGACACAAGCGTGCCAAACTGAATGGGCCACACCGGAGCACACAACACACTTAGTTCGTTAGAATAATTAATATGGAATGAAAAGGGGCGTCACAATGCGGTATTTACATATGTATAGCATTATATTTATAGATATATATAATAATTAGACATATAGGAACCTTGGATTCAGTGGCAAAGTGGTCGTTATAAACACAATTCAAACAGCTCTCACCACCTAAATATTTGCAAAGACAATTGAGATTATTACTTGATAGCTTGGTTTGACTTTAGCTGAAACAACATTGACTTTGCCTAACATTAGTCTCAAGGCTAGACTGCCCCCCCCCCACTTTCCTCTTTTTTCCCTTTTTTTCTATTCTTAAAAAAAGTGCACCACTGCTTAAACTCTGACCTGACCATCCCCAGAAAATGATTAATGGGGTTACGTACGAGACTACAATTGAACCACAATCACAATTGCTCCACAGTATGTTTATTATTTCATACCATTACATTAATTTCTTAAGTTTACATGTTGTTTTTTGGTTTGTTAGTTTTTTTTTAAGTCTGGTTCATGTCGTTCTGTTTGTATTGTTTAAGTGAAAATGCCTTAACTTTCTGTAATTAAACATTGTTAGTAGTCACGACAGCAGTCAGCTGTTTCAATATTGATGCATGGATTCGCCCCGCCTCACCTTTGTGAAAATGTTGTGCTTTCAAACACACAACTCTAATGTTGTTTTCAGCACAACACATCTCTGTGAGCTGCTAAACTGGAATGACTGGAATTCCTCAGTCAAGTCATTAAAATAAAAAATACAAAATAAAAAATCATTTTTGCTATCTATTCTTGAATAATGATATTTTAACATCTAGGGGCAATCTATAAAGATGTAGTACAGTGATGACGTGTTGTGTAAAGCAATTCTATTTCTTATTAAACAAAAAGCATTCTGAGCTGACCTGTGGAACGTATAACAGCCAGTGATATTTTACTATTTGAAAGGTTGATGAATAAAGTCATAAAATGTTCTTTTGATGAGTTGGTGTGTAGTAGAATTTAATCCCTCACTGGCAGGCATGGAGGACCACTCGTGGAGCAAAACTCCTCCGTTGTCTTTCTCGTCTCCTAAATCCTACTGAAAATATCAGGAACTGCATTACTTTGTGGAAAATCAATTGTCTGACTAAATGTCATTTTCATCGACATGACTCTTTTTCTGTTACTGCTCGGTGAATTGCAAGCTTTGTCGAGGTTAACACTATTTTCCTCCCACAAATCCGCTTTATTACATTTTGTCCATGTGAGCAAGAAAAGCGGGCGGGAGCTGAGCCAGCAGCAGAAGAGGCAAGAAGCTTCGAAACATTAAACTTGCATTTAAGTCTGTGGAAAAAAAAAAGATTTGTCGCGACACCCAAAAGCAGTTGAGGCAATTTAGGATTTTGCTGGCCAGAGGTTAGATAAGGTTAGTATGGAAATAGCTTCAGAAATACTGTAGAGTTTGAATATAGTCAACATAATTTCTATATTCTGAACTGATATGAATGTAGGTGACATTTACATTATTTACAATTATAAACGATTTAGAATTTGCCAACATATTTCCGGCTCTATCCATCCATCAAGCAATCACAAATTAAAAACATATTCATTATTTTATTATAATATTCTCAATCATACATAAAAAATAAATAAATAAATCTCGTTAGTGGAATAAGGTCAATAGATAGATAGACTGCATGCTCAAAGTCAAAAGTATGTATTCACGGCACTCTGTCACCCCCAAGTGGTCAAGAGTTAAAACTACTACTACTTAAAATACTACTTACTGTTTTGAAAGCATTTTTAAATACAATACACACTAAACTAACGTGAGAAGTGTATTGAAGTTTCTTACGATAAAAATAGATCGATAATGCTTGTTTTCCAAACCACAAGCATCTGAAGGCTGTCATTGCATGATATTCAGTTTTTGAACAAGCACAATATATATTTCCTTTTGTTAACTATTACATTACTTCTCCTATTGCAGAATTTCTCATTAAACAATTTTTTTTTTTTACAGTTAGCAAATTCTGGAGAAATTGCATGTGAAGGCTTGAGAGGCTGAATATATATTTTTGGGAATGACATTGAATGATGGGATGGTATTGAATGTAATGGAATATATAATGTCATGGGATAAGATGAACATGCAATTTAAAGTTGGAATGGTTTTGAATCTGGCAAAAAAATGTTGAGAATGTGGAGAAAAAACAAAGTATTTTTGGCTTTTATTTTGACATTTTGGAAGAAAAAAACTAGCGGTAAGGATAATCTGAACAGTTTAAAATTGTAAATTTGAATTGGTTAAAAAAAAAGGAAAAATTAGAGGACTTTTTTGTATTAAATTGTTGGGTGAATGGGAATTTTTGGCATGTTGAAGTGAAGTCATTCTCAGTCATTTCAAATAAGAATTAGAATTGGAATCTGTTTAGTTGACTGTCTCATAGTGAATTTTTAGTGAAAAATGTGAATTTTTGGAATGAGAAAAATAGTAGTCTTGAATAGCAGGAATTTTTCAAGTTGAAATTGGAGTTGTGTGAATCAGTGAATAAAAGAATATATAAATTTATTAGTTTTTTTTAATTGTCAAAATTGCATTTGTGCATTTAAAAAAAAGAAAATTAATTACTGAAAATTAGGAAAATTTGATTTTTTTTTTATGGCAGATTTTTTTTGGGGGGGGGGGGGTGGAAATTCCTTCCCAAGGTCAATTGAATGAGATGAATAATTAGAATTTCCAAGGGGAATGCAATTATGTTTTTTGATGAATGTCTCATTGAAAATGATTGGGATTTTTTTTTGGGGGGGGGGGGTGCAAATTTTTAAAAAAATTGTGAAATGAGGACAAATGGTACTCTGGAAGGCATGAATTTTCTGAGTATGCTGAAATTGGATTAGCATCATAATAAAAAATATGAAAGGAGACAAAAAAGTGATTGGACAAATACACTTAAATTGAATATAGGAATAACATGTCTGAATGCTTCATCTTTCACACATGCAGTGAAGCATGAAGATAATCCATGCACTTTATTTTCCGCATGCAGTAAGACTTCTAAAGTGTCCTAGATGTGCCTTGAGCCCCTCACCTAATTAGTCATGCCCTCAACACTTTATCAGGGAGCGCAGCATCTGGAATAAATGCACGAGCCATCTCCTCACCTGGCGCCTCGTCCTCAACCTTTCCGGATGACCGAGCTCTTCGTCCTACCGCTAAATGTGAGCCCAAGCACCCTGCAGTGAGAACTAATTTCGTATGACATTGTCCTTTTCGGTCACTACCCAAGGCTTGTGACTAGATGTGATAGGGTATGAAAATTTCATATCACAATTTAGCCAACATTTGTAATACAAAAAAAAAATAACCCTGCCTCACAGTCGACAAGTTATGAGTTTGAATCTTGGCTCGGGCCCTCCTATGTGGACTTTGCATCTCCCTTCTCGTTTGTGTGCTGCAATTGACTGCTGACCAGGTCACCTCTCACCCACATTCCCAATCAACACAATATTTACTATTGAGGCCGCAAAACAAAAAAACTCTGAGACGCTAAATACAGTAAAGATATTTACAATTTTAAACGGTCTTTCTAGCCATCTGAGATTTCAATGCTTGATTTCCCTCCCTGTTGGGGAGCTGGTCCAGGGTCACGTTGACCAAGATAAAAAATAACTTTGCACCTCGGCAAGGGCGTACTGGGCCCGTGATTCGTCACGGGGATTTGCGCAAAGGAGGGATTTTGTGGCGAATACTAACCAATGAATGGTGACAATCATTTTAGGTCTCATCACTATACGATACATAATCCAGCTGTTGACAGTCTATACCAGTTTTATTGCTCCATTCTCTTCCTTTCCCCCCCCCGGTAAGACCATTATAGTTTCCTCCTATAACCCCTCCGCGGGTCCAGTGCACGCACGGCCAGTATTTGTTAAAAGATGGCTGTGTTTTGACTAAAAGTTGGACTTTCCCCTCCACTACCCTGAAAGACTTTTCCAGGAAGAAAAAGTAGTGTGAGCTTTCAACAATTTCCAATCCATGTGTATCGTCCTCTACTTCCACCAAAACACGTTTTTTTTGTCAGTCAGGAACACTTCCAGTGCTTGAAAAGCATTCAGTGCAGGAATTGTAACAGTCTCATAAAAAATTCTGCTTATTAATTTGATAAGCTTTTGGATTTCTAATGTCAATATCCTGTTCCCTCCATGCTTCATCTTTTGAGTCGTAATTTTTATGTTCTGTGCTTTTATTTTGGTGAATTTCCGGCAGTACAGGAAGTGCTATCCACTACAAGTGGATAGCACTTCCTGTACTGCCGGAAAGCGCATTTGTGTCGAAGAAAGATAATTACCAATGTGTCTAAAATCCCTAAGACAAATTCAGTACACATTTTTTAATAACATGGCACAATTTACATAACACATGTTTAAATGAGCGGCATGCTGAAGATTCAGTCACTTAATTTTTTGACAATTTTGTACATGATCTACAAATACTTTCAGATTTTTTTTCACCTGTACATGTTAACAGCCCAAAAAAACAAAAACAAATCTCATTTAACAATCTTTTTGCAATACGCATCAACTAACCACCATGGCTCTGGTGTACATTTTTATCTTGAATTAAAATAACACTGCACAAAATATTCACCGAATTTGAAGCGCACAACTAAACTTTCGGTGGACTACTAAAAATAGATCTCTGCTTGTTTGAAACAAAATGTCCATAGTTATCTTTTTTTGTCTTTTGATTTTGTAGGTACCACAACTGAAGAAAGCACTTTGAATACACCAACAGAATCTAGTTCCAAAACGTGTACTTTACACACCTTCATTGGAGCAAATTGCTCCGTTTGTTTTTACAATGATGTTTTCTCCCACAACATGACCAAAAGGCAGTCGAGTGAATTCAAGATGGTCTTCACATTTGTGCTGCCTGTTCTTTCATACAGAATCTTCTTTAAATACAATATAGTCTCTTGGATTGTCTTTAAGTACCAAGTGATTCTGAAAACAACATAATTGATTTAAAGCAGTGGTTCTTGACCTTGTTGGAGGTACTGAACCCTACCAGTTTCCTATGCGCATTCACCGAACCCTTCTTTCTTGAAAAATACATATTTTTTTTCAAATTGGTTTTACTGATGAACAAAATGAACAGGAAAGTAGCCTTTTCTTCAAATTTGGCTCGCTTCACCTTATATTCAGAAAATGTTGCGTTCTTGTATTCCGCATTTCCATGCAGCTTAAAGCTACTGAACGTAGAATATTCCATTTCGAATTGCTACTGCCACCTGCTGACGAAAAATGAAACTGCACATACCGTTCTTCACACGCATACCGCGCACATTACGTCACATCCGCAGACAGGGCGCGGGGAATTCTAACCCGAATCCAGTCTGAAAACTATCGGCCAGAGGCTTGCAGGAGTACCCATTGTGAACAGGTAAGGTGTTAATCTACTAAATAGGAGGCATTTCAGTCGTAAATGGTCAAATAAAAAGCTTATTGTAAAGTTATTTTGGGGAAAAAAGTTCCATATTGCAGCTTTAAGGAAGTTTTTATTTTTGCTAAATCGCTAATTGTGCTTGACTAGAATTGCTCAACTATATATTTATAAAGCACTTTAAAACAGCCACCACTGTTTTCTTAAGCTGGAACCCAGGATACAATGAAAACAGCAGAAGCCTTAGAATTGAAGCCTGTGGAACACCATGAGTTCCGTTATATCAATTCATATTGCACATATTCGTCCAACCACTTTCTTTTTTTGCTCGACATAATGTGAAGGGATTCAAATAATAAAGAAATCACACAATGTATCATCACAACGGCCACAAGTCGACAACTGAGCTCACCAAATTCCCTGCAACACAGGTAGGCTAAGCAATGTAGCACGATCACCTGCAGCCAATGATCAAGGTTAAGAACCACTGATTTAAAGCTTTCATCTGTCTACATTAAGCAAACAATTTGAAAAGTATGGTCAAGTTGTGGAGAGAATACAGCGTTTTTGACCTTTATTGGTAAAGAGCATTGGTGACGGAGGGAGGCCAGACTTGTTGCATAGTAGAAGATGGTTCTATGGTACAATGCTAATCTGCTGTGCCAATCCAAAACTTTTTTTTTTTTGCAAAAGCACATTCTGAATCACTGCCTAAATACTTCTTTATGTACATTTGTCCAAAGTAAAGCTTTCAAATCACCCTTTTGCATATTTGTACCATAATCCATACAAAGCGAGCACAGTGACTGTACATTTTATCTACACACTTTGCTGTCTGTCAGTGCTAAAGTATCTGTACATTCCAAAATCGCACTCCACTTTGCTATACAATAGAAAGACTGGACACCCACACACACACACAAAGCTGGAGCAACATTGGAAAAAAAGGTCTGGAAAAGCAAAAGTTTCTGTGATTATTGTCTTGAGAAAATCGACTCCTTGTGTGGGCCCACATAAGTTATTCACAGCTATGTTACAGTCTTGCTTTGCCCAAAGCTAAGTGCTGGGTGGGAGTTAAGCGTCAGCGAGGTGAGGCTCAGCTCACCGTGCCTCGATGTCCTTGTGAGGAGGTCTGTCTCTGATATCAGTGGCCAGGGGAGCAGTCCGTCTAGGTGAGCCTGGTCTGGCGCCCAGCGTGGGGATGAGTGGGGGCGGGGCGCTAAGGGAGGCGGTGGGCGGAGGTTTATTCAGAATACTGTTCTGATGAGCAGCGGCCGCTGCGGCGGCGGCAGCGGCCGCCGAGGGGCTGACCCTGGAGTAGTGCATGCCCGGTAGTCCCGGGGCCATGAGGCCCTGGGCGTGGTGGGGTAGGTGTCCGTCAAGGGCCGGGTGGTGCATGGCGGGGTGGATGCGCCCATGCTCGTAGTCCTCTCTGAGGAGGCGCTCGCGTTCCTCCAACTGTGCGCGCTCGTGCTCTCTCCTCTGCTCCAAGGCGAGAGAATGCACGTGGTCGCGGTTGAAATCGTGAGGCTCGCGCTCCCTGTAGGAACGCTCGACCTCGTAAAGGCGTGGAGCCGTCAGACGGTGGAGGGAATCGTTCCTGAGCAACAGATCCCGAGCCAGGGGGTCCCGTCGGTGAATATCCAATCCCCTGTAAGGGTCCCTCATTGGGTCCCAGTGGAAGGCGGGGTAGGGGAAGCGTTCGGCGCCCGGGATTGGGCTGATACCCATGAAGGGCGCCACCACTCGAGTTCTCTCAAGACTGCTCATGTTGTTGATCGGATGAACCCCTGCCATGCCCATGGGCATCGGCATTGAGGAGGGAGGGTGGTGGTTGGGCGCCGACGACACCAAAGGGTGCTCGCTGCTTTTCTCCGTCGCTCCCTCTTGGTCCTCCTTTCGCTCTTCTTTCACTTTCACGTCACTGTTCTTCTTGTTCTCAAACGGAAGCTCTCCTTTCTTCTCCGCAAGCTCCCTGCTCAGGCCACCGTTGGGACGCTCCAGGCTCGTCTGTCTGATGTAAGGCGAGGCCGTGCCCCTGTTGGACACTTTGTCCTCTGATACTCTCCCGTCGTGGATCGCCGGCGCGTCCTTCTCGCTGTGTTGGTTGTCTTTGAGCTTGTGGTCGTCCGTGCTGCCGTCTTTCCAAGAGTCTACGATTTCCCTTTCTCTGTCTTTGGCCTTGTTCTCCTTGTCTCTCTGAGGGTCTCCGGAGGAAGGGGGCAGGTGGTTCCGATGGTGCTCAGGGGGACGATTGTGACCGAGAAGACCGATGGGGTTCACTGGGACCGGGGAGGCGTGGCTCGGGTGACGTTTCTCCACAGATTCCCTTGAACACAAAAAACAGA
The DNA here is from genome assembly GCF_054856555.1 of Leptonotus elevatus. Taxonomy (NCBI): domain Eukaryota; kingdom Metazoa; phylum Chordata; class Actinopteri; order Syngnathiformes; family Syngnathidae; genus Leptonotus; species Leptonotus elevatus. Next base: position 5,153,104 of record NC_141254.1, read on the forward strand.
TTTCATTATTATGACCATGTAGACTGTTAGGTTCAATCAACCTAGAACATTTAATAAACAGACAAGGAAGGAATACAAGAGACTTAGATTCGTTTTGCTCGCGAGGAGAACGGACAGAGATGTGCTCAGTTACAATCTCCTACCGCTCTGAAGCACATTCTGTCAAGCTCTCTTTTTATTTTTTTTAGGGCGGCACCTGGTCACATAGTTTTTGCTGCTCTAAAGGTTGGGGGTACACACAGCAGCAACCATCACGGATATGAGTCATTGCGCAGATAATAATACAGACATGTTTTTTTTCAGCGCTAAAGGCAGCCAAAGTTCAACAGTTCATCCGCAAACTGTTTCAGCCGCTATCTTGTGATAAGGGCACAGTTCCTGTTTTGCAGCTGCAGGAGCCTGAGCCCTGCTTTTTCTCACGGTGCTCTGCGCTCTTCAGATAACTTCAATTTACACAATTCAAACAAGGTTATACCGCTAAATAAATGCTTTGCAATACTATAAGAGTAAATATGGGATAATTTATATAAATTTATTCGAACATAGACATTATTACTTCTCCCAAGCACAAATGTTTTGATTTCATTTCATTGCTTAGCACTTTGTGATTATGGGGCAGAATTGGAAGGTTTTCCACTAAAAATCCAATTTGCAGATGGCTCTGAAAGATTATCCTGAATCATTGTCCTGTGGTGTGACTACACTGAGTTTGGCCAAACTACGTACTCTGTGAATTTTACTTGAAATGGAACAATAGCCAATTACAAAGTGACCTGAAGCATGCACTGTTACGAACACAAATACAGAAGCAACTGGATGTGTTGATGTAACGTGTCTCCAAAGTCATTCACCACAATCAAAATGACAAGTAGAGGAGTTTAGGCTAACACTTAGCCTAGCTTCTTCTTCTACTCCTACCATTATTACTACGACAATGACTACTCTTTCTTCTAAGGATGGGCGACTACCGATACCAGGTATTGGTATTGGGCTGATACCCAGACTTATTTCAAGGAATCAGTACTCGTGACGGCAGACTTAGGATCAGGAACTAGAATTTAGAAATTAGAAGAATAGAAAATTGACACTTATTTCATGCAAATGTAAGGGGAAATGTTACATTAGGTTGTATAGGTCTTTCTTTAAAATGATCTGTCATTGTTTAAGAAAAAATTTATGTATCAAAAGTACTATTGGTATTTGTACTTGGTATCGGTATCAGAGACAAACCGATATTGGGTTTGGGGTTTTGGTAATTTCAGGTACACCAGCCATAAGAGCAGTGACCACACTTTTTTTTCCTCATGTGTGGGATGTATCTCTTAAAATATCAGTTAAATGTAGTGATGGGAAAATGAAGCTTCATGAAGCACTACTTTTTAATTTACTATAATGAAAAATCCAAAACTATAAGAACCCTGTTACACATACAGTACAGATTTTTAACATTTAACGAGTGAAGGACATTTCCACGGCATTTTTAAACTAAGAGTGCCATCTTCATGAAGGTTCATTTGTGCATCACTAGTTAAATGTTAAAAATCTGTACTGTATGTGTAACAGGGTTCTAATAGTTTTTTAATTATAGTACATTTTAATTTGACTTACTTTTAATTAGTATTTAGAGTAGGGTTGTTTTTTATTTTCCGCAAAATGCTTTGTTTTAGTTGAGTTTTTTCTTAGTTTTGTATTATTTTTTAGTATTAGTTTAAGAAATAAATAAATACAGTATTCGTCTGTCACTAAGTATGGTGTAATAAAGTAACATCATTACAATTCCCAAATGACTGTTCGACCTCCTTGTTCTGTATGGCTGCACAGTAATACCAAAATAAATAAATTTAAAATAAACCTTGACATTAACTGACAAATAGAAGAGATATTTTTTTTCTATTTTAGAAGTAATTATTTCATTAGTTTTCTTAATTATAATACCTTTGACGTTATTTAACATGAAACCTACCTGTCTTTGTCGTCTTTACTGCTAACGGAATCCCGTTTGTCAGAATCCCTGTCTCTCTCGTGTGAGCTGACCGAGGCGCTCCTCTCCGAGTCTCCGGGTTTCAGCCAAGGCGGGGGTGTGGGGAAGGAAGGTGGCGTGCGGTGCAGGCGGTTCCAGGGCTCCTGGTGGTTGCTGTTGGCACCGCCGCCAAAGTGCTGCTGCGAGTTGGGGCCATCTTTATGGCCGAACATGGCGTTGGCCGCTGTCAGGGATTCAACACACGGAAAAGCACAGCAGGACGCAAGTTAAATGCGTATCGCAACCGTTGTGCAGCCATGTTTGTTTTCAAATACACTTTTGGGAAATGTATGTTCATGAGGCTAAAACTCACTTAGTGCTGGATTTCCCAGTCCTCCGAACGCTGAAGAACTGAGAGCTCCCAGCCCGCCGAAGGAGGGCGGCCGACTGAAAGGTTCTGAATGAGGGGATGAAAAGTTAGCTTGATGGGAATATCATCAGCAAATTCACGTTCACGCCTACCTAAGTGAGTTGCTGGGGTGAGGAAGTTTGCAGGGTGGTGGGGTGGATGGCTGAAGGGACCTGCTGATGGGTGGGTTGGACCTGAGGAGGCAAATAAACACGTTTCTTTTTTTTATTTCAACATTCCTCCGAAAATAATGTTGTAACATGATGTTATGAAGTTTAACTTATTTCTTTCCCCTTTCATCTCTCTTTTAAAAATAAATGTAAATAAATAAATAATAAATAAATGAAAACATGATCATCCAAACACATCAAACAAACGGGTTTGACTGCCTGGGACTGTTTGCAAACATACTCTGGTGCAGCTGGGATCAGTTCAGCTAAATTGAACGATGCATGGACCAGAAGTGACACGATTTATCGGAACTGAGTACCGATACCAGGTATCAGTATCACGTTGATACCAGGCCTTATTTCTGTGTGCGTTAGGGGAGAAGGGGCGGATCTTCCTTACATTTTGTATTTTGAATGTTTTAATTGCACAACACTTTGAGCTCCAGTTTTATGTATGAAAAGTGCTATATAAATAAAGTTTGATTTGATTTGATTGTATGGTATCGGTACAACGGCGCTCTCTTGTGGCCGTTTTAGTAACAGGAACAAAAGGCACACGTCTGACAGATGGCCATCTTTTATTTATTTAAATTATTTCTACTGTGTGTTCTATATAAAATATGTATTTTATGAAAAAATGAAAAAGATAACATAAAATGGACATTAATTTCATGGCTTTTTAAGGAAAAACGCTACATTGGGATATATAGGTCTTTCTTTTAAATTATCTACCATTTTTAATTTTTTAGGAAATTTTACATATCGAAACTACTAGTGGTATTGGTACTTGGTATCGGTATCGTGACCACTCAGGAGTACTCCAACTGTTGTCGGTTTGAAAAAATTAAATAAAAAATGGTATCGAGCATCCCTACTTAAAACCATATCGTCGCTGCCCTATGAAAAGCACTTTTTTGTCATTTTATTTTTTACATTGTTAAGTTTATGGGATGAAACTGAATGCAGACATCCCAAAAACGTAAAAAATAAAAAGGACAGTAGTGTTTTTCACAGGACAGCGACGATATGCTTGCGCGTAATACCAGCAATTAACATGAAATTATCAAAATGTCATATATGTGCTTTACAGGGCAACTTTTTGTCCAGTGTTGAAGATGCCAAAATTCACTTTCCGTGAACATCAAAGTGTAAACCCACCAAGGTTCAGTGTTTTATTTAGTAAAAATTTGACTTTGGTTAAGGTGAGGTGAGCAGTTGGAAGGAAAAAAGTAAATACATAAAAAGGGATTTGTTTTTTTTTAAACCTACATTTACTCAACTTCACTTGAAAGACAAAATTGAGTTGTTTTACATTCCTAAAGTTGCACTTTATAAATATTAAATAATGTTGTTTGGAGACAGTTTGTCCACTGGAAAATGTTTGAAATTCTTGGTACTTTTTGAAAAAGAAGCTTCAAGTCTTATGTTGTGTGATTATGTAAACTAGATGTTCTCCACCGTGCTTTTTGATAAAATCATTAACATGTGTAATGTCTCCCACAAATGTATAAACACCATCAGTATTTGCTTTTATTACTAAGACTAACAAATGATAATTTGACGACTTAATTACTGATAGTGTCATTCTCAAAAATGTGCTCTGGGTGTAAACCTTCAACTGCATTTCAGAGCAAAATCCAGTTTGTACCAATGGTTCCAGCCAAAAAGTGTTCTGTAACAACATTCCACCTTTTGAGCTGATTTCTAATCAGATGGTGGTTCACCTGCAGCAGAAAAGAGCGTGGCGGGCCGTGCCAGGTCACTGGGGTGATGGATGGCACCAAAGAGGCCCGGGCCCGGGGGTCGACTCAGGAACTCGGGCTTGAGGCCAAAATCTAACTTGTGAGGGTCGACCTGCATCTGCTGCTGTGACCAGAACACAGAAACACATGTAAAAAACGCTTAATGGAAGTGGAATTCCTTGGAGTTGGTATTAGTCTATTTATAACGACAATCCTCTATGATTACACTTAATTTAGCCCGATTTCAAAAGGAAAGTCCAAAGAATCCTCACCTTGACTTTTTGTTGGTGGTGGTATATCTGCCAGGCAGTGTGGACGTGCATGGCACACCACTTTCCTGGCTTCTAAAGGCACAAGATACAAATATACAACAATCATACAACATGACTCTTATACGGAAGAGGATTAGGGCCAGGATTCTGACTTTATTCTCAGAATTCTCACTTTAAAGTCAGAATTTTGAAAATAAAGTGAGAATCCTGCCAAACTCAAGCATCAAAATTCACGTGTCACAATAATGAAATATTACAATAACAGTGTATGTATTTTTGGTAAGAGGTCATGCCTCATGTCTCTTTTAAGTATGACAGACAGATTACTCACCCTGAGAATTGGCCGAAACGGATCCGCTAGCTACACAAAGGAGGGAGAGGGGAGGAAAACAGGTGGATCATTTTTATTTGGAATCAATACTTTGCACTGAGATGAAGGAAACACAATTTCACTGTGAAATTCACAAAACTCAAATTTTGCAGTGGAATTGCAGCGGGAAGTCAGTGTAGTACTGTTAATTTCGTCAATGATAACTAAACAAAAATATTTTTCGCCAACACACATTTTTCTCAGGACTAAAACTAGACTGGACCAAACCCTCATTAATAAACAATACCTAAATCAGTATATATTTTCAGCAACTAATGCATTTTTTTTTTTACTTCACTTCCATTTTCACTGAAGCAACTCCCTTCGCTCCCGCTGTTTTACTGGATTTTGACTGATTTTGCAAGATCCACAGAATATTGTGTTCTATTGCTATAATAACATGGAACCTACCAAAAGAAAGATTAGAGTCTCTTCTTTTATCATAAGTATATTTCTATCTGTTTCCGTTTTGCAGAAATGAGTAAGTTTCATCATTATTCACAAATCTGTTTAGAACTGTGGGTAAATGGGCTTTTTTTCAACATGGCCCTGGTTGATCTCTTATACTCTGCTTCCACCTGCTGGCCGTTTTTTGTAACAACTACCATTTCTTCACCCGTTCTCTGCAGTTGAGAGGCTGCATCAAAGCCTTCTGTATGCTCTAGCATAAAAAACAAAACAAATACGTCTTTGGGACACTTAAAATATTTAAAATAGAATGTATTCATACATTTTTGGGAGCAAATGAGTTAATAAAAACTGGTCTAAAATCTATGGACATTTTAGTTCATGAACAAAAACGAGACAAAAATGATATGATTTTGTAAAATCTTGTCTCTTCTAATCTGTCACTGTGACTTTGCAGCTAGCGAGTGCAACATGCACAAACACATGGATAGACAGGAGGTGGATTCATGGTGAAAGGTTTGAGGAAAAAAGAAAGAAGTAAATTATCATTATATCATAACATTAATCCAACAACTATAACGTTCCAACAATAATGTTAATCCGACCGCTAACTAATGTTGGCAAATTTACTAGCTTAGCCACTTGTTGATATACTGTAATTGTGTGTCAAGTTGTTTTTTGTCAAAAAGATGAGAACATTTTAATGTGAAATAGTTTTAGATCCGAAATGTTCAACCTTATTTCCTTACAAAAAAATATACAGGGGTAAACATGATTGTCCTGACTAAAACGTTGACAGTTTTTGTTGACTGGACAAATAAAACTGTTTTTTGGGGACTAAAATGCTAGATTTATCGTCGACTAAAAGTTGACTAAATGAAAACGGGATGAGATTGATTAAGTATGATAAAAACTAACAAGCATGATTGAAACTGGACTAAAACTGAGATTACATTAAAAAAATGCCAGATAAAATTAACACTAAATGTAGTGAATTTTTTTTTTTTAGCAACTAGACACATATTGTATTGGCTTAGGCATATATTCTCTCGTTCAACACACCCACCATGCGTAAACTGGAAATTCACGCGCAATCACCAAAGAGGTGGCCCTAATTTCGGAATCGCTGAGTTTTCATAACACATGAGATCCATTTTGAAAATATGTCACACCTCAATTGTGAATTAATTTGCATAGTGGAAGTTATGCTAATAGTCACCAGGCACGTGCGCGGATCAGCTAACAGGCTACTATGAAGGAGCATGTTTGCTGGTGTTCTGTATTTAATAAATACAATAAAAGTAATTAATCACATTACTGTGCTCATGACTCAATGCTTGTTTGCTTCAATAGAAAAGCGTGTGAGTCAGCTGTTGTTTAACGTTGCCTAGCAACGCGTTGTGGGTGCGTCACAAGCGGTTTAGATCAAATAAAAGCAAATGATTCAATACCAAACTTACCATCCCTAATTACGATGACTGCAGATGTTGTGAGAGGTGCTTTCAGACAAGCTCGAAGCCAACAGCACCAGGTGAAGCCACTGGCGGCCATCTTGCATTGCTATTGGCTAAGCTCGCTTAACATTGATTTACTTCTGGGAGAAGTGCTAAAACTAGGGTGTCATAAAAATTGAAGGATGCAAGAGCCACTTTGCCAAAACCAATCAATCAAGCAATGACGTGTTTTATTGATTTTAGCATTTTTTTCTATTATTAGTTATTTTAAACTTTCTGTTTAGGGTGACAAGACAAATAGATTTTTCATGTTTTCCCAAAACTCTGTATCCCACTCGAATAGATCCGCCCCTGCTCTGAGCAGAACTTCATAATCTGTAATATCTGTAAAATGTTGCAACAAGCTCTTTCCCCCAATGTTTTAAACAGATTCGTGCATAATGATGAAACTTAGCTATGTTCTAATGCTAATTGCTGCAAAACGGAAACAGATAGAAATATACTTTTTTCCCTGATGAAAGAAGAAACTCTAATCTTTCTTTTGGTAGGTTCCATGTTTTTATAGCAATATAACAGAATATTCTGTTGGCCTTGCAAAATCAGTCAAAATCCAGTAAAACAGGTGGGAGCAAAGGGAGTTGCTTCAGTGAAAATTGGCTCGGAGCGAATGAGTTAAAGAAAAATATTACTTTTAGTTCATTGGCCAAGTGTGCCTAATTCAATGTGTGGTTAGTTTTTGACTGAGAAGGTTCGATTTCCTCACCCTTGGGTCCTTCTGTAAGAAAGTATGTGGGACAGCGCCAGGTCTCGAGGACACATCGAGATGATTCGAGGTCTACAAAAGACGAGATAAACAATTAAAAAAAGAAAATCAGTAAATTGCGTCTTATTTGAAGTTGTTAGAAGGAGTGCGTTGTTACCTTGGGCTGAAATGCGCCCTGCAGTGAGCTGAAGGGCCCCGTTGGAGGGATGACAGGAGGGAGGCCCGACATGGCCGGCGGGTACGAGTGAAAGAGCTGAAGATGAAAAGACGGAGAGGAGGCACCACTTAGAAAGATGCAAGAGAATGTGCAAACATCAACCTCAAAAATCAAATAGGCTTCTTTATTATTATTAAGATGATTTTTCGACAAAAAAGCACAAGACATGAAAGTAGAGTACCCCCCCCCCCCAAGAATTAGCTAGCTCCAGCTTCTTTGATATCAAAAACTAGGCTGACGCAACGTTTGCGAGGCTAATGAAAAGCAAGCAAACAAGTGATCAAGGCTTTCATAAAGTAGCCTGCTGTGAAACACGTGGTCATCTGTCTCTCATTATCATACCAATTAGAACGTTCTTGTCAATCGTCTAAAAAAAAAATGAAGCTATTTTCTTATTTTTAATAGACATATAAGCACAGAAATTAGGCAACATATTATCATCTATGACAATATTATCCATACTGTTAAAATGAATACATTATCTTTGTAAAGGCAAAACCTTCAATAAGACTCAAAAAGACAGTAATACAAAAATCGGATTTGACTGAAGAAGGAATGGCAACAAAAAAAAAATCTGTCAGTCATCAGCCAAGAAACTTAAAATCAGTGATATCCTAACCATGGACCGGGGCTCATTTAAAGCCCGCCATCCATTTATCAGCGGCATATACTCAAAACTACATTTGTACTACTTCTAACAAATTCATTTTACATTCTCTAAGGCTTTTCTATATATAACATGTTATATAAAATGTTAAGTTGGTAACATTTCTTTTCACAACACCATAGTGAATAATGGCTAACTAATTTTAAAAAGCCAGGCCACCCTAATATATTAACTACATGCTTTATCACATTTTATAATACAATATTTTCTAACTGTAATATATATTTCCTGTTGGGCTGATTTTGGCGTGTTTAAATATGTCAACATTTTTTGAAGTGGCCCAAGCATCTTTCGATTTTTCTGTATGTGGCCTTCGGAGAAAAAAGTTTGAGCATCCCTACTTCTTCTCATTATACTGTAATACTAGTTTGTTCTTATTAGTAAGCATAATGTACATTGCACTGTTATCTTTATTTTTAAAATAAGGTTGATGCATAATAATATAGAAAAATATTGGAAAGTTTTCTAAAAATCAATACATGCTTTTGCAATCAATCTGACGTATACAATTGTACAGTACAAAAAAAGGAAAATTATGCCAACCAACCATGTTTGAATTAATATATTGGATTTATTTTGTACGTTGTTTATACGGAAACGCAGAACTGCCAATGTGGATTTTTGAGTGCTGGCTACGTTTGAACTTAGTCGCAAGAGGCTAAATGCTACAAACTGTATATTTTCCCATAATGCCACGGTGTATTATATAGAAAGAGGCAACGTAAGATGGCCGCCAAGGCACTTCCGATGGCTTCACTTCTCCCGACGGCGACTAAGTGGCATTGAGAGTCCATTCATACGTAAGTCAGTTCGAACGTGCTAGCGAGAAGTACGTTCCAACATGTTTGCAAATACGTACTCGCCTGTCAAACATTTTTTTTTTTACACATTGGCAGTTCCATGCTGAATGTTATGTTTGAAAAAAATAATGACGTTTTGAAAAAAAAATTAAACAAGCAAAATATAAGATTAGGAAGCAAAGTGAAAACTCACGCTGTGTCTGTAGAAGGGGTCAACCTTAGTTGGGTATTTGTCAAACTGTAAGAGAAAGGAAACAGATCTAAGCACAACATTTAAAGACATCAGGAACCAGAAATGAGCCTCTTTTGGGTATTTCAATACGAAATTGTGAACACACTAATGAATTGACCACTTCCCAACAAGATTTTTTTTCCCCCTTTGGTGATCATGTGTAGATCTTGTAAAACAGCATCTCCTTCGCTCTGTTTTTAGTGGTGGAGGGCAGGCTTGGGGTGAACATTTCCCCAGTCAAGATTAAACTGCGCAGCTATTAAGAGGCACTTTATGGCCTCATTAGCTGTCAGAGGCCAAGCCTTGCTGCCTTTGAGCTATCATCAGAGCCAAGCAAACCTCTTTAGGCCAAGCGCTAATGAGTGTCCGTGGATGTGCGTTTTAAAGCTTTAGCTCGTTGCCTGTGCTCGCACCAACAGTGAGGATCTTAATGTAAGGCTTATGTCAGTAATGAAAACACCCGAACGGCGCCATGTGATGTCATTACATTCAGAATGAATTAAGTGTATTACGTTTGAAAACTTGGCTGTGGATATGCCTTAAGCGAGTTATTGCCAATTTAGAAATAGAGGGCCAGAAACAACTCAAGAATGGCTTTCTGGGTGAATAAAAGCATCATTGTGGCATGGACAGACACACGCGGTCATCATTGAGAGGCGCCACAAAGCCACAAGTATGTACGACGTGCTGCTTAAACACACTCCAGTTTGTGTCAATCTTCACTATTACAGCCCCAGTGGGAAAACATTAGTGATAGACCGATACGTTTTTTTTCAATGCCGATATCGGTTATTAGTAGTCAAGGAAGCCGATATTCATTTGCATTAAAAGAAAAAATATTAGGTTTTTTTTTTTTATATAAAAAAACAAACAAACAAACACACCTTTTCTTTTAATTTTAAACATATAAAGAATTGACAGATTTGTGTAAAAATGATAACAAAAATTGCAGGGAGCTTCCAGGGTCCAGCATGTATTAAGCTAATTAAAAATTAAGCAAGTAAATAGTTCCTTGAAACTGTAAACTACTACTGTAAATAAAGTTTTCTAAAATTTCAACATTTATTAAGTGGAAATTTAAATTAGAAATAGACTGATGTTTTTTTTCAGGGCCGATACCGATGCCAATAACCGATATTTGATGCCAATATTAAATTTCAGTAAAAAGGCATCAAAATTATTTAAAATATAATTGCCAATCGGTTGTAATATCTTAAAACATGTTTATTGAACAATTTTTCAGGCTTTGCAAAGTGTAGATTTTTATTTTTATTTGTTTATCTTAGACAATTGACATCCTTTTAAATTTGGAACAAAACGTTCAGGGAGCTCCCAAGGTTATCAGTACGTCTTAAGTTAAATGGAAACTTAAGCAAGTAAATACTTTTTTTCAAAATGTAAATATACCTCAAATCTTAAAACTTTCACATTTCTTTGTTTTAAACAAAAACAAATGGTTCAGAAGGTTCTCAGATATAAGTAGCATCTCTTATAAAGTTAACTGAAAAATGAAATAAATAGCTCCCTGAGATTTAAATGGTTTTCGATTTACCGTATATCGGCCGATACCGATATTCGTCAAAAGCCCAATATCAGCGTCCCGATTATCGGTCTATTCCTAATATAAATACTGTAGGTCCATAAATGAATAGTTCCCTGTATCTCACTAAGTGGCAAATGCATGCGAATGTAATTAATTTTGGGGTTTTGTCAAGGTTGGTAAAAGGATTCAAAAGATCTTCGTAGTGAAAAATTATCTGAATATGTTCAAAATGTGTTTACGACAAAAACTGTCTGTAAGCATTTTACAAATCTGGATGAAAACCCTAAATTCGCTACGTTTGAGATTCCAGCTTTATCGGCCATCACATTCGTAAAAAGGTAGATGCCGATGTTTGTCAAAATGCCAAATATCGGCACCGATAATCAGTCTATCCCTAGAAAAGCAGCACTCCCGCCCACCCGCTCCTCAAAATGTGTGAAACACATTAATACAAGACCAAACACGGTTGCATTCTACTTATCCTCACATTTCTGGCAGGGGTACGCACCATGGATGGTGCAGGAGTGGGCATAATGGCGTGGGGGAATGGCGTGAAGGTGTGCTGGTGCGTGTGCTGGTGGGTGTGTTGGTGCTGATGCTGGTGCTGATGCTGGTGCTGGTGGAACTCGGTGCGCAGGTAGGGCGGGGGGCCCAGCGAGGCGCCGCGGTCGGCGCTTTGGGAGGCCAAGAAACGAGTGTTGAGCTCCTGGCGTAGAAGGTCTTGCTCTGGAAATAGGGAAGGGAAGGAACGGTCACGCTAACATTGGAGGACGCGATTATTGTGAAAAGCAAATCTCGAATATGTACTATTTGTTTTGATGGACTGAAACGTTTGTAAAGAGGGTCCATCAAGATTTCACAGTAGTTTACTAACTGCTTAACAATTCAACAGAATCTGATCCAACGATCAATCCACAGAATGACATCAGACGCCATTTTGTGTAGTATATGTAGGGCAACCATTTTAGCCCAAGGAAAGCTACAAAGCCATAAGCCATGTGGGCTAAAGCTTTAGCCTGAATAAAAGACCTCACTCCCACACAAAAAAAATCTTTATAAAAACAAAAATCCTGACTTGGTTTAGCATGGCAAAAGAGAAACTGAGAAAAAGAAGAGGATCAAGAAGAATTATCTGATCAACTTTTTTAATTGGATTCCATGACATTAGAAAATGTCTTACTTGAAGACGAAGAAAGCAATTTACATTAAAAAAAAAAAAAGCCGAGTTAGAATGTCTGGCAGCTGGAACTTTCAGACTGAGATGAGATTTGATACCCTTAAAGTCCCTCAGAGAGAGCTGTTGTTGTAATTACTTTTTTTTTTTTTTACCCCTGTGGCCAAAAAATAAATATATATATTCACATACTTTAAGCTTTATTGGACTGGGACAGGAAATGGAATTTTCCTCTTCAACATCCGTATGTTTTGAACAAAATGCAACTCATGCTATTTACAATTTCCCTATGGAAAGTGACAAACTGAGAGGTCTTGAAATGCTGATAAAGGTGCAGTTCTCTTTCTGCACTGACATTTAACTCACTGGCAATGCATAGAAATGTGCAGAAGGGCGGTAATTGCTTTTGTAATGCGGTCGTGACGCATTATAAAGGTCATTCAGCCAAAGCATGAGAGAGTACCTTAACTTGAACTATCCGCACAATATAAGTATATATATATATATATATATATATATATATATATATATATATATATATATATATATATATATATATATATATTAACGCAACACTTTTGTATTTTCTCCCATTTTTCACGAGCTGGACTCAAAAATCTAAACGTTTTTCTACATACACAAAAGGCAGTTTCCCTCATATTGTTCATAAATCTGTCAAAATCGGTGTTAGTGAGCATTTCTCCTTTTTCAATCCATCCCACCTCACAGGTGTGGCATATCAAGATGCTGATTAGACAGCATGATTATTGCACAGGTGTGCCTTAGGCTGGCCCCCCAAAAAGGGAACAAAAACAAGTGTTGCATTTATATTTGTTAGTGCTGTCAAAGTTAAAGTGTTAACTCATTGATTAATCACAAAAAAATATCGCATTAATACTGTATTAACGCAGATTAATCACTTAAAAATAACTGTGACCGCAGACGATCCCTTAGCTTCAGTTCCGTTCCTACGCTGGCGATGTAACTGGAATTTCGACTTAAGTCCGATTGCCCCGTTTAAGTCCATATTTACGTCACAATAATTTGTACAGTAATTAAAAAAAATTATTATTTTTTGCACAAAACACGGAAATGTGACACGCCTGATGGCGAGTCCACCTGCTAGATGGACGTTTGTTGCTGGAGATTTCAAATAACTTTGAAATGGCATGATTACTGTAGGAAATCAACGAAAATGAAGGTGCTACGGACGAGGCACGGGCGCCGTAAAGTCGAAACGCGTGCGACGTAGCTCAAAGGACTCCCTGTACATGCATTAAAGTAAAGCATTTAATAAGTGTTTGCGCGTGACAGTCAGAATATTTGTTCATGTCAAACTATTGGGGGTCATTTTTTTTCATTTTAAATTATGCAACTAATTAGTAATTAGTAATAGAAAAAGACAAGGATGAAAGAGTGATCAAAAAACGTTGACGATGTCCTCATAACATTAAATGTGGAAAGAATGAACACATAACAGGTGCTTTTCAAATTTGGCGGGCAAAGAATGTTAATAAAAAGCCTTTTTAATGAAGCGATTAATCGTGATTAATCAAAATTCTAAAATGTGATTAATCTAATTTAAAAAAATGTGGTTGTTTGACAGCTCTAATACATACATATATATATATATATATATATATATATATATATATATATATATATATATATATATATATATATATATTAGGGGTGTGAATCTCTCCACTAGGATGATTTGATTCGATTCAGTGGCATTATGACTTCAATACGGTACGATTCAGTTCGAGATGGTATGATGTAATGAATTTCTTGTTGTCATTTTACACACTGTACATATAAAGGAACTTGTCAGGCATTTCTATCTCATCAATAAAACACAATTGAATACGTATGTTGATAAATTTGAAAGGGAAAAGTTAGACTTGGTTTGATTCAATGCACTCACATTTTTCAAATCAAAACTCATGCATACATATACATCTGTATATAATAATAATCATTATTTTTATTGATTTATTTTTACCCGAGTAGGCACTCCCAGCAGCAGGATGTCCCGGTACTGGCAGGGTGCTAGACGTCAGCGGTGGCGGTGGAGGCAAAGCCGCTGGAGGAGCGAACATATTGGGGTGATGAGGGTGCGGTGAGGACTGCAATGCAGGGGGGAAGCTATGGGGGGTGCTGTGGTTAGCCGCCAGAGGCGAGGGGAAGCGTGACGCGGTGGCGCCTGCCACAGGAGGAGGCGGGTGGTGCTGGGGGAGGTGTGAGGAAGGAGCAGGGGGCCCTTGGGGCTTGCTCCCCGGGGTGCTACTCCTGCTGCTGCTGTAATCATAAAAAGAGAGAGGTGGTGAAAGGAGCAAAGCGCAAGCTCAACACTTGTTCGTCTCCATCCTCACACCTCAAATATCCTACATTTGCAAATGCTATCCACTCACAACATGACTGCATGCAAATACAGTTTTCCAACGGCAAGTGTAACCAAATGAGCATCTGTCCCGGTAGTGAACATTTGCACTGGAGCTCGTTTTCTCTTCCCGAAGCAAACAACGTGTAGTGTGTATGTGTAGTGTGTGTGTGTGTGTTCCCCAGAGGCAGTCACACAGCCTCCGTCTCCAAAGCCCCATGCACTAAGCCTAAAAGCTCATTTGTGATACTGGCGCTCCGTTGCAGGTGCTGGCTGCCATTATTGCCAGCAGGTACCCAAGAGGCCCTGGTGTATTGGCAGAGCAGCAAGGCTGGCGCAGGGTGAGGTTTTGCGCAGCCAAGCTCTGACATCCTGGGTGGGACTAAGTTGGCTCCAAAGGATTTCTTGAGTCTTTAACTTATTGAGTAATACAAATAAGAATGTCAGAATTTTATGACGACGACTGTTATATGCCGAGTCCAAATCATTCCTGCCCGAACATTCTCAATTCTAGAATTACTCCACTGTGCTCCTTTTTTTTTTTATTGTTCCCTCCCACCATCCTCATGTCAAAATTTTTTCCCCCCATCTAAGAAATTCAGGGCGCTAATTAGCGGACTGCCAGGCTTCAGGTATGGGCAGGTGTTCGGGTTATTTGGATGGGTTGTGCATTTTTACATACTTGGCCAGTAAATCTTATTCCCATTTATATTGTTCACAAACACAAGAAATCAAAAGGAAAAGACATAATAATAAATACAAATAATATTTCTTTATAAACATTAAAGTAACATCCAAAATATAATGGGCTGCCCATTACAGGGAGATGTTTTTTTAATTTTTTTTATCAAACATATATCACCTTTTTGTTGGATTATACTGTGTAAATTCAATACCATTTAAAAATGCTTGACAGGAAATACAACAGAAAGTTTCAAAGGTGGCTGTCTTACTTTATATAAATTTTAACATTGTTGTATTGTAATATTATTGATATTGTTGAGATGTTGTATCCTGACCCTGCGATTCCAACCGGATGTCTGTAAATGATTTTTGGGGGAATGTAACAAATGGCACTAAGTAATTTCCATCAAGCAGGACAATTAAGTTTAGCTTCCCACAATGCAATTTGGAACAGTAAAATTGTCGGCCACCTTTTACTGTGTTGGCTGTGTAGAGATCGTAGCGTCAGTAAATTCAGTCATTTAACATTCATTCAACAAAAAAGGAACATGACACAAACTAAGGACATCGAGCATTTAAGATGGACTTCAACGTTTATCTTCACCTTTAGCTACGGTTGCTACATAATAGGCGAGGGTGCCAAAAAGTGGCACGTAATTGTGGGAATGCTGAAAGACTAATTGCCTGCCACACGGAGGACCAGGGTTCAAACCCCGCTTGGACAACTCTTTAGTACAAATGCAATATTGAATACTGATCACTGTCGAGTTATTTCACATCCACTTTTGATGTCATTCCTCATTATTAAGTTTTGTTTCTATATTATTGCATTCTATATTCAAATTCAACGCAAGCTTTCAGCTTCTTACCTCAGTGTTCACTATAAATACATATAATGTCACAGATTCTTCGATGGCAGCAATGGTCGCAGCGAGTGGTTATTGCAAAGGACTGGTAATCAGTGTACCTGGGTTCAAACTCTTCTTAGAGAACTCTTTAGTACAAATGCAATATTGAATACTAATCATTGTCAAATGATTTCACATCGATTACTTTCAATGTCATCTGTCATTAAGTTTTTACTCCATTCTATATTCACAATTCAAATTCAACGCAAGCTTTCAGCATATACTGACGTATTCACCACAATTATTGAGTACAATGTCACAGATTCTTCTGCGGCTAGAATGGCACAGTGGTTTGAGCAATTGCCTGCCACACCGAAAGACTAGGGTTCAAAACCCCCTATGTTGATCCACTGTGATGATTAGTCTTACCTGTGGCCGTTGAGGACGTTGTAAGCAGAAAGCGGCCGAGGGTGGCAGCGTGAAGGGGGCCGGTGAGGCCCTGCCTGGCTGGGGTGCTGCTGTTGAGTGTGGTTGCTCAGAGGTGCAGGCGACGGTGGGTGCGAATGACTCCTGGGTGTATGTAGAGACCGGGCTTGGGATAGCAATTCTGGGTGGCGCTGGAGCCGGGGAAGGGGGGTAGGTGAGTGCTTTCGGCCCTGGGCGAGAGGCACGGCTGCGGGAGTCTGAGGGCTGGGCGGAGCCTCTGAAATTGGGAGTGGATAACTGGAGGCCGGAGCCTGAGTAGTGTTGACTGGCTGGGTCTTCCGTGACGATGGTGACTTCGGGAGGAAAGGTTGGGGCTTCGTCGGAGGCGAGGGCAGGGATTGGGGGGGCAGAGGCCGACTTGGGGTGCTGGATGAAGGAGTTTGGGAGTCCCTGCAGCTCTCCTGGCTCCTCTCTTGACTGCGCTCTAGGCCTGACACCGTGAGGAGGCCTGGGCCGTGAGGCACCTGGCTGCCATTGGTGGAGAGCGCATTGATGCCAAATTCTGGGACTGCATAAAAAAAAGAAAACAAAACAGTTCAATAGTGGCCCTTTAAGGAAGAACAACTGATATTCCAAAATGCATCTTTTAAAAATGCTGCTCCGACTTCCTCTTTGGTAATAAAGAAATCTGCATGTCCACCTGCTTTTAATCCATCTGAAGGGGCAGCCAGTTTGACGCTTGATGACGACTGAAAATGACATCGCAGTTGCTCAGAGCTCAGGTTACCACCAATCACGGCTCAGCTTGCAAATGTCACACGACCAAGCTCAGAAAACAGGTCATTTTAAGTTGACAACAAGTCGCAAAATGGCCGCCCCTGAGATGGATAAAAACAGGTGGATTTTGCTGCTTAACTCATATTCCATAAACACAATATTAGTCTGAATGCTTATACTAGTAGTGGCGCACATAACATTTTTGGGTTGACTTCACTTTTACCTACAAAAGTAACATGGCATTTGTATTTTTACCAGATAAGTGCATTTTTTGCTTATTTCTTCTTCTATCTACTTAAGCACTCCTGTCACATAGTGCCCCCTAGTGTTCAGAGACTGACATACCAGGCTACATTTTCAGTTGTATGTGGCAAGGATTAGAAAAACATGCAGTTGGACGTTAAAAGGTCAGAAATGTCAAGTTGTTACTCTTAAAAAAGTTTTACATTTGAGTGTAATTTACGCCATGTTCAAGAAAAGTTTGTTTGTGAACAATATTTGATTACAATTAAAAAAAACGTTTCCATCGCAATTATAAGACGTGATGGCATTATCAGTACACACAATGCTTCATTTCCATGGCGTATTGGATTGCTGTTGCCTGTGACTAGCATACAAACCAGTCAGATTGTTATTGTAGCCAAACGGCATTTAAATCACATTTTCAAATAAAAAAATAATCCTCACAAATTAAATTACAACGATCCAAAGTCCAATACTTTTCAATGAGCGGATCATCCTTTCACCGAGGAAAAATGCTGCATTCGAGGAAAGTAGGAAATCGGAATCATCCCACTCTGATTTTGTCAGATACAACCTCGTGACACAAAGTCATTTGGAATGACTGCGTTAACCGGAACAACAAACAATATATCGGCCATCTTTGTTGTTTACATTTGCCTCAGATGCTTTAAAGGCGTAAATGGGACACTCCGAGTGGGATAAATTCGACTTCAAGTCTTTCTTATTGACTTGTCGGAATTGTCAATACACAAACATAAATACTTGTACTGGCAGACGGTCTGAAAGTAAATTAAACTGAAAGGCCAAATAGGAGGAACCCTGAATGCAAATTTTATCTTGTTGTTTTTCTAACACATTGTTGTTAATTTGAGTATATAATCGCACAGAACTGCGCCAAAGGCTTAGAGCACAGATTTGTTGTTTTAGCAAGCAGGACAAACTAGTACTAACATAAGTGAGGCAAAAATATATAACAGAGTATTCGTTCGTCTTGGTCTCTTTTAAGCTAGCCAGCTACATCCTGATCCAGGGTACGTACCATTGTGATTCTCCATCATTATTTAAAACACACTGAGGGACACCCACGACACAATGTTAGAGGTCACAGAGAAGAATAGGTAATATAGGCTGTTGGTCTGTCGGGACGTCCTCCAACAGAAGGCATTGTCAGACATCAGCAGTCAGATTTGTTGCTCCAGAGGCTCATGGGAGATGACAGTGCATACACAAGCAGTAATTAGCTCTCTCTGGGCCTCAGGGAGTGCTGGTGGCTAGTGCTAGTGGGCTCCTCCCAATTCGTCCAACCTGTTAAAAGCCTTTAGCTGACTAAGAGATGCAGTAACCCAGTTGTTCTAAGCTGAGGGTGCCGCCTGTCACAATGGGCCTCATCCCTGACACGTTACTCCCTCCACGCTGCCGCCTTCTCCACTGGGAACAGTGTGTGCAAAAACAACGCCTACAGAACCTCTTTCCATTAGCATCAAAATGCAAGGTATTAGCTGCCCCGGGCACATGCCTCATTTTCATTTTGTGGAGGTAAAGATTACGATTCCTTTAAAAGAGACGTACTACTTGTTCACAAGTTAAAACAGTACCCAGATGTCTTAATAGAATGTTTGACATTCTTCAGTCAAGGACTAAGAATTATCGCACACTTATCCTTATTTAAAACACAAAAGGCACACTGTTACAGGTTGAAGTGGTTTTGTTATTTTGTCATCTCTCCACACTTCAAAATGGAAGGAGTCTACAGTATAGTTGTTCTCTGGCCATCTGTACCAGGGTTATAATAGTTTTGGAATTTTCATTATAGCTAATTTTTCTGAGATTTGTTTTTTTAAATGTAGTTAAGTTTTTCATTAGTTTTCAGAGTGGGTTAGTTAGTTTTTATTCGGTTAAATTTTTCTCTCGTAAGTTGAGGGAAAAAAACACTTCTTTTGTTTTTGTTTTTTGGGGCCGTGTTAACTTTGGGTCACGTTTCGGCCTGAGTTAAGTGATGCAGTTTGAGCGATGTCAACTAATGTCGCTTTTGTATTGGCTGCTGCTAGATAATGTCGCTCCTGGGCAACACAAAATTAATTGACCAAAACGCCCAGACGATTGTTTGACCTTCCTTCTTGCATTAGCTGCCAAAATAAATACATTTAAAATCAACCACAAAGGTTCATGTATTAATTAAATTAGACATTTCCGCTAAAATTATAGATCGTTTTTGTTATTTTTGTCAACGTAAAATATAGTTTAGTAAAAGCATATTTGTTTTATTTCATTAACAATTTGTTTTTTGAAATTTTTGCTGTAGTTATTTTGTTAGTTTTCGTTGAACTAGGGTTAGCCTAACGCTAACCGTTTTCAAGATCGCTCATGTTCACAAGATCACTTCACATCTCGTCTCGGAATCAAGATAATTTTTACTTGGAAATAACACATTTGCTTAGATTTGAGATTTGTATCATACTATTTCAAAAACTACATACATGTAGCAGAATTTGTTTTTGTTGCAAACATAATGCAAAAAAGATACTGGTCGTTTTTTGTTTTTTTTAAACAATTTTTCTTCAAATTTTTTTAATGTATACAGTATTGGTCTTGGTCTCGATACTCTCGTCTCGATAATATCTTGGTCGCGGCTGGTGTGGTCTCGATTACAACATTAAAATAATCTCGATCTATACTCGTTTTGCTCGCAACGACATCAATCTACTCTACTTAAAAATGCAATAGCTGGCCAAAGACGTAGCTGGTAAACAACTTTAAACATGGGGAAATCCCATTATGAAGTCTCCTGCTTGCACCTTCAACCCCCTTGAGGTCCATTTCTTGTTTTGAGAATGTGCTAACACACTAATTCAAAGATGGTGTCTATTCTGTCCATAATGAAGACTCCAGGGCCAGGCGGAGCAGGAAAGAACAAGAGCCGTGTGCGGCAGTTTCTCTCCCACAAGGGTTCATTTGTTGGTCTTCTTTATCCCTGGAAACAAATAAGATCAATTCCTGCTTGGTGTTTCTCAACATTTCAGGGGCATTGCATTTTTAACTAGCGCACAGTTTGATGGAGTGTTACACAGGGGAATGAAGCCTATGTGGGGAGGCAAAAGCTGAAGTTGACTGCCGAGGCTTTGTGTCGATCTGCGTTTTTGTTAACTTTGTTTAGATTTTTTGTTTTATTTCATGTTAAGTCATGTTTTCTTGCCACTTGTTCATATCTTGTATCATCATTAGGTTTTTGACTACACCTGTTCTCATCAGATGTGTTTGTCGTGTCTACCAATCAGCTCCCTTCAGGCACTTGTCCAGGTGTATCTCGTTCTCTCATTATTTGTATTTAATTCCCTTCTTTCTTCTCGTCATTTTGGTCCTAAATCACATTTCCTTGGTCTGTCAGTTCCAACTTCAAAGCCTTGTATTGCCATGCCATGCTCCAATAATGTTGTGTTCTTTGGGAGTAGGCTTGCCATTGACTTTTTTCTCTGAGTGTTTCTTTGTTTACAACTACTTTATTCTAGAAACACTTATTTTGAACTTTGGTGCTTCTGTGTTTTGAGTCCTTCATTTGGGTTCCGACTGAATTTTGATTTGACACTTGGGTCCCGTCCACACGAAAGACAGTTCCAGTTTCTTACCGTTTAGGCCGTTCATCCACACGATGGCGCGGTTTTGGAGCTTGAAACCGATCACTTTTGAAACCGGGCTCTAGAGTGCAAAGATTTCAAAACGCGCCCTGTACGTGTCCATCTGTACTCCATATGAAGGATACTCCTCCAGTGATAACGAAATGGTCGCAGCTTGATGACGACGCATTGTCGCAGGTTGATGACGTATGCGCCACTCCAGACTTGGCATATACATTACAGCCGTTAAATGTCCTCAGCGTCTTCTTTTGGACACACGCAAGTCTTGAAATGCTTCTGTGTGTACGAGATTTCGTCCTAAGTGTAGGCTTGTCAGACTATCTGGGCCAAGCAAGTGATTAAGACGTTTAATTCAATATCCGATTGTGAACAACATTTATGCTACTGAAACGGCATTAAGCAGTACAGTTCCGTTCAGTTTGCCAAAGTGCCAAATATTTATAAGGCTTGTGTCTCTATATACGACACTGTCAGGCATACAGTAAGAGTGTGTGAGTTGGACAGTTCTGCAGCATCTGAAATTGACACATGGGGTCAGCATCAACACGTGATTGACGTTTGGCCAAAAGAGCCCTGATCAGAATTGCATGGGCAAAAGCACAATGATTTGAGATGATCTTTGCGGTTTAGTATGACCTAAAGACAAAGTGTGAGGCAAGTGAGACATGTACTATGGAACGTTAGATCACTGATGCAAAACTTGACGGGGATAAAGCTAGCTTATCCAATTTCATTGTCCTCATTTGATATAGTTCAGCCTGTATAAATGATTGACAAATAAGCGATCATGTTTAAAAGGCGTGACAAAAGGACAGCAGCTGTCCTTTTGAAAAATACATTAGCAACTTGAGCCAAAACCACTTTGCTAATGTCTGTCTTTTATGTGAGGGCGGGCGGACATGACAACTGACACTCTGCCCTGCAGACATCTTAACAAATTGATGCCTCTAATGACCCGTGCGACATCATAAGGACTGATCCTTTGTTTTCACGGCTTCTCGTCCATTTCTACCTCAATATACGTGGGGACGTTCTTCCATTCCTATTAAATCCTTGAGGTGCTATTGACACACCGACTATGTTTGACCTACAGAACATACATATGCAAACATCCGTGTAGCTTGTTGGCCAACCCGAAAAGAAAAAGACAGTGCAACCAATCATGAAATGCAAACATGACAACTATTTCTCTTCCACCTCGTTTTGCCATGAAAAGCTACTTCTCATAAATCAACATTTCTTTAGAGAGATGTTTTACTGCAGTCTAACAAATATAACCGTTTGTAGAAAATTCATCCTGATAATGGTAGCTTGGTTAAACAAATAATATTTTTCATTGCATTCCTAGGATTGCATCTCAGCATGAAAACTGAAACAATGAGCAAAGGGACCAAGACTGTTTGGTCAAGTGGAATTTATTACACCTCGCCCTGTGCAAAATGATTCATGGTCATTACTGAAGATTCCATCCTGCATGTCGCAGTAAATTTGAACTACAATCTATCTCGGTACTCGGCAGGGTTTATGGATTTTGGCAGGAAAAAATGAATACATTCCAAGTCCCCTGTTATGCAGAATGTTTTTAAAAACGTTTTTGGGCTTTGTCTGGAAACCATTTAGTTGGCAAACTACTTCCATATTGTGTTTGACACCATAATACGGTTCAATTGCAAGTCCTGACAGTGGTTTAGACAGCAGCATATGGCTCCAGGGTCTCTTTGGTGAGGGATTGGCCTTTGTTTATTAGTTCTTAATGAAGTCTGAAATTGCATTAATGGCAGCTAGGCAAAACTCCTTCCCACACAGATGAGAACAATAACAAGCAGGTGCTAATTTCTGTCAGGTCCTGATCTCATTCGCGTCCTTGCACAAGTCAGCCAAACCATTATTTAGGTTTTCTAAATGCAAACACATAGTTTAAACGTTAAAAGATCTGCATTGATGCATCTTAAACCAATGCTTATTTCATTTTTTCTTTACTCACTACCTTAAAAACTGTCTTTGTAATGACTTGCACTTCCATGGTTAAAATACTTTGCAGATTAACAGACACCATTAACTTCCTTTATATTGTCTCTGTTATCCATTGTGCATGCATTGAATGATAACCATGAGCAAAAATATTGTGGTATCACAGAATTAAAATTACAGCTCCAAAATGACCTTTTTTTTTCTTTTTCTTTTTTTTTTACATATTTGGGGAAATCAAAACATTTTCTATAGAACACTAATTCTATCTATTTTATCGAGTCTTCTTGGTAAGTCACAGTATCCCATCACAGCTATTTTGAGAACAGACCCTTGGGCTGCTCATGTTGTCCTTGGGGCTAACTAGTATGCCAGAAGAGGAAATATGCTAATTGGTGGCAATTAACATTTGTGCAACTCTGAAAGGAGGAAAACATATTGTGCTTTGCTCAGAAATCCCCTCAAAAAACAATATAGCTCATTATTACCGGTGACATTCAGTATTAGCAGTTATTAAAACCTTGACTTTTTGAAATCACGGTAAACTGTCAAATTATCCCATGCCTAGTTGTCACATTTGTATTAGGCATGAAGAAAACGAGATCACATTCTTCAATCTGGCATGTCTGAGCTGTCGCAGAAGGCTGACTGACTTAAATATGTAATCATTGCGCTAGCAAGAGGCGCTAGGAGAAGGAGCGTGCATATCTGTGTAAATCATTTAAGAGTTTGTATTTGACCAGTCAGTAAAAGGGAGTGTTAGGCACTCATATGGCTTATGTTACCCAACTGTTATATGTGCCACAGATTGTCCGGCGGATGCTGTTGCACTTCCAAGTTCTGTTTTTTAAAAATTACCTCGGCTCATTCTAGTCTTTAAAAACAGATTACTTCAGTCTAGGCATGCACAAATACATCAGTGTAAATAATTACACACAGACTTTGCTGGTGAATGTTTTTCCAGACTATCAGTATTACATTACTTATTTGTCCCTACTGACAAATGACATTCAAAAGAGTTTTCCTACAAGATAAGCGGCTGGTTTCTTTCTACAAAATGGCGTTAACAACTACAGTACTGGACAGCCAGGTCTGTGGAAATATGTATGAAACCCTTTCAGAAAGGTGTAAACATTCCCTTTAAAATGAAGTTTCAGAACCTTTGCATGAATACTGAATGTGTCTGAGTCAAAACATTCACAGAGAGGAATCTGCCAGCTGAGTGGAATACCCAAGAGTTCATATTAGCGGATGACAGCTGAGCTCAGCTCCCATGTTGCTGCGATTGGAAGTTGTTTTGAGACCCCTGATGTTATAATACTCCTCTCTGGTGCCCAAAGTGGGGAGGGTCCATGTCGCCCAAATCCGCACATCAACTGAGGCATTCATTTTTTTAAATTTAGACCCACTGTGCGGCTTTTTTGAGAGCCTTCACATGTCAAGTTTGGTCGTGATTCATTATTATGTTTCCGGCCTTGCTAAAAGCTACGACTGTTTATATTTGCAGCATCGTGGCTAAACGATGCACTCATGCTTGGTGATATCAACTTCCAGAGAAGCTGAAATCCTGTGTCAGTAACATTATCTGCAGAAGCTTTCTCCCTGATCTCACAGCCAAAGCCTCCGGGGAATCTCTAGACTATTATCCCCTTATCCCCCCTTCCTTATCTCAGAAGCCTTTAACAGCATTAGCTGTTCTGAGAGCACACTTCTTCTCCTAGTGTGTCACCGCATTGCATTCTCAGAGCACAGGCATACTCGAAATGCCCCAGAACGGGGTCCATGGCGCTGAGGTGAGGCAATGATGGACGCTCCCCTGCTGGCCCTCCCAGACTTGCTATCATGTCAGCAGCTCTCTCATGCTAGAGCAGGGATGCGTGTTGGATTACACAGCTTGGACATCCCGCTATGTGGAGGGTCTTTGACTCGAGATGTTTTATTAGTACTAGACTCCCAGGGGGTGGTTGAGAGAGGGTAGGTGGGGAAGTTAATCCGGAAAAAAATATTTGGGGGACAGGCGTGATGGAGAGGGAGCAAGCCAAATACTCCGCCTGGGAGAGTCTGACATGTACAGTCTTTCAGTGAGGATATCACAGCATGCTGGTATTAGCTCACAGTAACACAAACCACTGCTATATAGCAAGTGATGATTGAGCAAAATACCAATAGGGGGCAGTGGTCATGTCCATATGTCAAGCTATTAAACACAAATTACACAAGGTGAGAGGTTGTGTTTTGATTGGTATTCATTTTGTGAGCAGGAACAGACTCGACTCAAAGAACAGACAATTACTTGCTGATGCAGAGGTGGGAAATTTCACTATTCACGGCACAACTCGTTCCATATCCCCTGCGTTGCTTTAATAACACACTTCTGGAGATTTCCAATTTATTCATGTGAATTCCTGTAAATTCCCATCCATGCCAGGTCATACACAATTAGCTCCATAGTCCAGACTAATCCTGAATCTTGTGAAACATAAAGCAAGTGTATATATATAGAAATTATGTTATTTTTATGGTGACATTAACTGTTTCAAAGATAGACTGGGCTCAATAAAATAGTGAATGTTTTAAGCTCCTCTTACAGTATATGTCTAAGGCTGCGTAGCAGTAGCTGCCTTATCACAGACAAGTTATACATACTGTAAACTTGTTCGCGATAAGTGAAAAGGAACATACGTACTTAGATAAGAACATTAAAATGCTAGAGCCTACACTTTCTACCAGTGTATCCTTGCATTAGTTATTCATAAAATCTAGTAAGGGTAAGTGCGCTATGTCCTCTTTCGGAGTCATAATGAAGTCATTTACTGCAGCGGCAACACTCTTCCACCCACAGTAGCTCTGATTACAGCCACTCTTCTCTGATGACTTCTAACTGTATCTGCCAACAGCAATTGGAAAATCTGCTGCTTTTGACAGTGGCCTCAATGTTTGCCCCTGGAGTATCTTTATGTGCACATGAGGTTGGAGTGAGTTTCCCATTCAGTCCTCCGGTTAAGCTTCTTTAAAGAAAATATGATATAGATACCCATAGTGGGACAACTGACTATTACTCAATATAATTGAACGTTTAAGAGCAATCACTTTTGACATGATTCTGGAGTCTGTCAGACATCGAAGAGATGCGCCTCTCTTCTATCTCTTCAAGTTGATCCCAAAGGTGTCTCTAGGTCAAGTTCCTCAATAACAATTGCAGATTCACAATCTTCCAGCCAAATTTGGTGACGGCTGGCACAATTTGTTCCTATTATCAGTACATATACTGTCCAAGTAAATAGGGAATAGCACCTTTCTATTAGTTGAAAACTACCACAGTGTACAGTCAGGAAGAACCACCAACAAATTTCTGTTCCAGATGATTAATCAGTACATAAAGAGTAAAAATGAATGTAGCACCCTTGTTTTAACTACCGGGAAGCTTAACAAGATTCAGATGTAATAAAGACACTATGGATAAAGACAGTATGTCTCAGCACTTCCAGATGGTACAGGTCTGTGCATAAATGACCACCAGCCTTGATTAGAAATCGACTTTTAAATGCATTTTAACAAAGTATACAAAAGGAAATAGTAGGAAGGATACAGGCAAGGCTGTTAATAGGCCCAAACTTTCCTTTCAAGTGTTGTGTTATGGGAGGTTACACCAAATATTTATGTGCTTTCTCGTTGCACTCTGATAAAGAGGCCTTTATACCTTGTACAGTCATAGGTCATACTGGAAGAAACATTGCACGTTCTCGATGACAGGCAAGTTGGCACAGGTGATCACCACAATGTGTGGATGCACAGGCGGGCATGGCAATAAACCTACCCCCTAGTGTGAACCGTCTGGGGAACACTTGTCAACCACAACTGAGGGATCTAACGCAGTCATACTCCGGTGTTGAAATAACAGCGGCATGTAACAAGGACCCAACTCTGACCGCTTGCAAATAGCTGGCAAACATTGCCACACTGGTGTAAATCTACACCCAGAGGCATGGCAGCTGTGTCACACTATTTGGCTCCCAATATGTCACATGTATATACACCATCTGATGAGATTTCTCACAACACTGATGAGAAGTGAAAAGTATATGTGACAGAGACAGTTGTGGGACAGTAACTTTGGCAGACCCTACCCAACAATTATCTTAATAAATGTATTTATTTATTTTTCACTTTGTCATCGGTGTCATAGTATTCCAATTCTGTCAGTTAGGCACTTAAGCAAATACAATTTAAGATGCTAGATGCCATATAAAGAAATATCAAGAGTTTTCCTGTCATCAAAATCACCAATGTCCTGTTGCCACTATCACATAGATGATCTTATCAACTATTCCATCAAATAGTCAAGTTAATGGATGGATTTGCAGGAACAGCATCAAATCCCGGTCACGAATGTTATGGGTGGATTCAAAAGCAGAATCCTTCACACTAGGCTTCCCCAATCTTGATCCTCGAGTCCTGCAGGTTTTAGACGTTTCTGTCCTCCAAAACACCTGATTCTAAAGATCAGGGTCGTTATCAGACTTCTGCAGAGTTTGCCAATGAGCTGATTGTTTGAACCAGGTGTGTTGGAGGATGGAAACATCTAAAACCTGCAGGTCTCCAGCCCTCGAGGATCAGGATTGGGGAAGCCTGTTTTACACTAGAAGCTGATTTTCAGACATTATTGGTGGCAAAATTGGTGGGTTGGGTCAGGAAGAGCATCTGGTGTTAAAACTGTACCAAATATATCACCTCTGTGACAATCCATCCATCCATCCTCTGTACCTCATTAGGGTCGTGGATTTGCTTGGAGGCATTACCAACTGACTTTGAATGGCTGCAGTCTAAACTTTCCGGCAATAGAGAGTACTAATAAACTCTGAAGAGGTAATAAGTAGCTTAGCGCAGTGGTTCTCAAACGCGGTCCTCGAGTACGCCTATCCAGCTTGTTTTCCATGTCTCCAACAGCTTACACAGGTGTTTCAAACGATCAGCTAATCAGCAAGCTCTGCAGAAGCCTGTTAACGATCCTCAGATGTGTTGGCTGAGGGAGACATGGAAAACAGGCTGGATAGGGGTACTCGAGGATCGAGGTTGAGAACTAGTGGCTTAGAGAATGGACTTTTATGAAGGCCGGAAACGTCTGTGTGAATTCCATCTACTAGTTGCCGACGAAGGGTAGTACTCAAAATACTGAAACTCATGCCAGTAGAACTCAATCATTTCCCACCACCAGATACTAACATGTTCCTGTCAGTCACTACGGCAGCTGCTGAGCCAACAAACCTCAAACACAAGACATGCCCATGTCACATTTCCTTATTCCTTTGAAAAACATGCATACTGTACGTAAACAAATATTACCAGGCAAAAAGTACCACCCTGGCTGCGGTGCATGTACTGTAACACTACTTCATTTGCCTGGTTCTGCCCGATGATGCCCTGTGCTCCATGCAGCCAAGTGACAGAACCACGCTGGCTCATTGGTCAGGGAAGGACGGCTAATTGTGCAGCTGTTTCCTCTCAGGCGATAGGCAGCCTTAGTTACCAAATTTTAGTTCTTTTGAGTCTCCAGTTGCAGTCAAGGGCATCGAGACACCGTTAATCTTGAGTGTTGAATGTAGAAAATGCCTACTTTCTTTTTTTCCCCTCGCTCTCCAGCTCCTTCCTGTCTCTCGTGAGCCATCAGGCAGAGTGAGTGTAACTGGCTTGCAGCAATACGTTGAGTGACAGCTTGAGCTGACATGCTGACACCACCGTGATTTCGCCGGGGAGAAAAGCATTTGGAAGGCTGGAAAAAGAGAAATGTGTCCCCAGAGAGTCATCAGTCTCAGGCTTCTTTCACTGGCTTTCAAAAGGAGCCAACTGGTTTTACACATCCACACCACACATTCAAGCAGCTCGCGAGGATTAGATTTACCGCCCGTGTCGATTGTAAGAGCAACTCATACCAGAGTGCTAATAGCGTGACAGTATAGATCAAATATCCAAAGATCTGGCCAAGTATCAATTTGCATGTAGCCTTTTCGCTTCTTAGTTCTTCAGCAGAAGCTGATGTGTTTTTGTGCGCGTGTTTGTGAGTATGTCAAATGCTGTGCCATTACCCCCTTGCTCAGGTTTCACGGCCGTTGGATTAGCAGGACACACTGAGAAGTAACGTCTCGCTTTTCTGTCAATAGTTTGAATCCTTCTCCCTCCTCCGAGTTTGCTTTCTCAGTGCGGGAACTTCAGCACGACCACATCAACGTGCTTTCCGAAATAACACCTCAAATTAGCTAAGGGCTGTTGGCAGGCTTGAGTGAGACGAGTCGCAGCTTTGGGGCTGCGTTACTTTTCAAGGGGGGTGGGTAAGATTCAGGGAAGTTGGTTGGGATTTGAGCTGTTTATTTGAACCGCCCTGCCATCTAAACAGTCAGCTGCCTCCCTGCTTTCTTGTCAAGCCTCAGAGATTAAGTGAGGATTGTGGAATTGTGGGGAGAACACAACTTGATATCCCCCTTTGGGTAGCGGCTGCTCGAGGTTTAGGTTACTGGAACAATGCGGCCTCTGTGCATGGTCTTCTATCCAGAGAGAACGCGGGCTCAGACAAGCTGGCTAGTGTCAGGCACGGCTAGAGGATTCGTACATCACAAAACCACACGGCACACTGTGCAGAGTTTAGGGAAAACGCTTCCAAACATGGCTTTCCGGATTAAATGCTCCAGCACAACCCCCAGCCTCAATATGCTGACGGCTCCACAAAACATACAGCGTGTAAAGACACAACTGACTGTTTGCTTTTGGCTTGAAAGGCCCGCAAATGCAATCCCTTCTGGGATTTTTTTTCTACAAGTGTTTACAGTCAAGCTCGACAGTTGATGCTGAAACCCTGAAATCAAATAGCTCCCACCAGGAGCAGCTTAATCTCTAGCAGATGGTGACAGCCCGACGGACATTGATGATTTTGGGCAGGCTTAGAAAGAAATGTGGCTTTACGCCAGAAAAGAAGAAGTTGGTGAAAAAAATGAACACTGTTTACTTAAAAAAAATCTTTCAACATTGACTTTTACTATCACTCAACATGCGACAATTTATCTCCACCTCCGCCTCAACTCTAGCTTGAGATCACATCAAACACAGGAGGCAATGTTGCCCTATAGCCTTGGCAGTTCCTATCACAACTTCTAGCACTCCGGGTCTGTATGTAATAGTAGCCTGTGGAAATATAATAAAATGTGGGTTGAGGCAAATGAAAGCCAGGCTATGTGTGTACAGAGCAGAAACACATGCAAAGGATCTGTGAAGTCCTGCTAACAAACCACCATCCCACTCTGTAGTTCTCTCTAATCCGCCCTGCGGCTCATCAGAGCTTTATTTCTGTCCTGCATATTTATGAGATCCACAGAGTGCATGAGGAGAGGAGGGGGGAGAAAAGATAACCCCTTCTCTTGTGGGAGCAATTAAATCCTTGCTTTCATCAAACCTGATCAGAGCCCTTGTGCTCTTTTCTCTTTCAGCTTCTTTGTCTCTTTAAAAGGCGATGTTTACACTTTCACTTCTACAGCGCTGACCCTTTTCCGGGTCCACGGAAGCTGACAGAAAAACAGAAAAGACTCTTTAACTGGACTTCTTCTTCAAAAGCTTTACAAACTGCAAGACACCACTCAAGTGTCTGTTTGTGCACTTTTCTCAGTAGTCAGGTTTTCATCCAAATGTTTCAAAATTTGTATGCAAATTTTGTGAAAATGCGCAAAACGGACATGCGACTTGTGCCCTTTTCCATCCGCTCTTCTTTTGCAAATATGCGCAAAAGTGACGGAACTTTGGGACAATGGGGAGTTCCAGGTGGGAATGTTGGTTTTGACGGACTGTTTGTCTTGTTGGCTTCCCTCCCGCATGTAAGTAAAGTGTGTTGTTACATTGAGAGCTGATGTTAATAAAGCCAACTAAAATTGCATTAATGTTTTTTTTCTTTGATTAATTATAAAAAGAATCGTGTTTCTTTGTCTCCCCAAACATATCTTACTTTATAATCCGCCATTTATTGTGACTACAAACGTGCGTGTGACATAGTATCGGTCAAAACGTGCGACGTATACACGGTCTTGTCGTCGCAAAACCTGTTTCCATCGCTAAAATGCGCATTTTCCTTTTTTTGATACACTTCAAAAACCACCCCCTCCAAGCATAAAAACTTTTTTTGCGAATTTTGGGCCTTATTTAGAATTTTTGGCATTTCCATTCAGTTCAATTCAATTCAATACTAAAAAAAAATCTTGAAAATTCAAATACAAATAGGTGGATGGGAACCCATCTACTGACTGTTGGGCATTTGTCATTTAATTATATTTTTGGGCAAGAATCTTAACAATGCAATACTGTAGTGCCAATTAAGTTAAACGTTTATACGAGTTTATACAAGGACGCAGCACTCTGGGCACACTTCCGTCATTGTCAGTCCTTTTGTTTAAGCTGAACCGAACTGGAATCGTCAGTCCGTCATTTTATTTTAACTATGCTTCTGTCATCACTTTGTCACCATTATTTTAGAACAGAGGTGGGCATTTCGTTAGTACTGACGGACTGTCCATCAGTCCCGTGATGGACTGAGAGGTCCGTTGGTACTTGAGCCAATTAGTAACGATAGACGAAAACCTACTTCTGTCAGTGCTTTGTCAGTCAAGTTTCTCGTCGTTCGTCAGCAAAACGGGCGTCCGCCAGTGACGGACTGAAGGACAGTCCATCAGTACTGACAGATTTCTCACCTATCTTTGATTATATTCGACGGTGATGTTTTTGGGGGGTTCTTGAATACAGGGAGTCATCGAGTTACGTCATATGCAACCTACGTCGTTTCGACTTTATGGCGCCCGTGCCTCGTCCGTAGCACCTTCTTTTTGTTAATTTCCCACAGTAATCACACCATATCAAAGTTATTTAAAGCTGTGTTGTTGTTACCTCCAGTAACGGATGTCCATCGAACAAGTCGGCTCGCCAGCAGACGCGTCACATTTCTGTGTTTAAGTTTGAATTGCCGTTCGTCAGCAATGAATGTCTGTGCGGAAACATGAAATATTGGTTCCGGCTCTTCCGGGTCGCGCTATTTTAAAAATTACTGTACAATGATGTAAATATCGACTAACGGTGAAATCCAACTTAAAAGGCGAAATTTGGGTTACATCGGAACGTAGGAACGTAACTCGGGCGTAACTCGAGGACTCCCTGGTATTTTTTTTTCTCATAGAAGGGAAACTGACGACTAGAGTTGGACATACTAATTGATTTATCAATTTATTGACCGCTAAGTGTCAAGTATGTCAACCTTATGTTGATCAATTACATCTTCCAGCAAATGAGAGAGAAAAAAGCATTTCTATGCAGTACTTGGCTTAAACCAGCAGAAGTGATGTTGAGTCAGTTAGCGGCTCAGAAGCTAAACCGCATTTCTGTGCTTAAGCCCTGACATGCTACAGCAGCACCCATGCAGCATCATGTGACAAGAAAAACTGGGGAGGCTGTAAGTGGTAAATGGCTGGAGGCTGAAGACCTTGACAACCACAGATACACATGATAGATTAGGACCGAACATTGGATCACTGGAGACCAGAATTCCTACTGTTATGCATGCACACTCTAATGTGCATACATGTGTGCGCCACCATGAGGCCTCATTAAGGAGGTCTGCTCTCTTTCCCTCTTTGGCAATGTCATCTCTGCCGCGGGGACTTAAGACTGACACGGGCATAATTGGCCTGAACACACCAACAACGAGCACTGGGAATGCCCGCCTCTTGATAAGTGGTGCGTGTGCATGTGTGGAGTGTTCTGACCCTGTTAATGCAGCACAGTTGGCAGGAGAGTGGCTGATGTCGCATTGGATCAATGGTCACTGGTGATGCTGATGGGGAGGATTTCTCTAGGGACGAGGGGAGACACACTTTCCATTCCCACAATTCTATAGCCTTTGTTCCATTGCGCGCTGTGCATCTCCAACATGAGTCCATCACCTCCAGATAAAACGCCTAAAAATGTCACCGTTCCATATATGGTCATTTTAAGCTCGCCTGCCACAACAATAGGAACACTTATAGAATCTAATAAAAACATTCTGTATATTCTCAAATAAACATACAGTAGTAATTAGACAAAGAAAAAAAAGGGCAGCTCCTAAATCAGTGGTTCTTAAACTGGGTTTGATTGAACCCCAGGGGTTTGGTGAGTCAGTCTCAGGGGTTTGGCAGAGGTCAAAACACACACCCGCTTGGCCTATCTTGTGCTGCAGGGAATTTGGTGCGCTCAGTAGTTGACTTGCGGCTGTTGTGATGGCGCATCGTGTAATTTCTTTATTCTTGTAATCCCTTCATATTATGTCGGAAAAAAAGAAAGTGGTTGGACGAATATGCGCAATAGTAATTCACATGCATAACTTAACTTATGGTATTCCACAGGGTTCAATTCTGGGGCCTCTGCTGTTTTTATTGTATCTGCAGTCAAATAAGTATTTATACATTTGTATGTTTTTTTTAAATGCTAGAGCAGGGTTCACTGCAGGTTTTATATGTTTCCGCCTACCAACACACCTGATACTAAAGATCAGGATCGTTATCAGGCATGCTGATGAGCTGGTTATATTAATCAGGTGTGCCCGTTGGCGGAAACATCTAAAACCTGCAGAACTCCGGACCTCGGGGACCGGAATTGGTGAGCCCTGTACTAGAGCATACAGAAGGCTTTGATCCAGTCTCTTAACTGTAGAGAACGGTTGAAGCAATGGTAGTTATTATAAAAATGGCTAGCAGGTGGCAGCAGAGTATAAGAGATCAACCAGAGCCATGTTGCAAACAAGCTGATTTCCCCACAATACCAAACAGATTTGTGAATAATGATGAAACTTAGCTATATTCTAATGCTAATTGCTGCAAAAAGGAAACAGATACAATTATACTTTTTCTCCTGATGAAAGAAGAGACTCTAGCGTGTACTTTACCTAGATGAACCCAAAAAGTATGGGACAGATTTGTCCTTGTCCTTGTCCTTGTATATACCCTACAGTTGCTGCCCATTGAAGCCTAACTAGCAAGCAAACAGACAGAGACGTGGGGGGGGAACATAAAGCCTTTGACTTTGATCTCTGGAGTGCAGCCCATTTAAATGTTTGTGTTTGAGATGTAGACCTTTAATTTTGGCCTGATGAATTCCAGGCTCTTCGGGTTTACCGTGGCATGTCGGAAATAAAGAGTGTTTACACAGACTCCCTGCAGCTCTCCTGCTGCTGAAATAAATGCATTAAGATGGATGGATTGAGTTAGTCTCTAACCTCTGGGCTTCAGGAACACACTCTGAATGACCTCTTTGTACTGCTGAAGCCAACAGACCTGCTCTGCATTCCGTCTAAACAGGATCTTCTGTCAACAAATATCAGTCAAGTGGGCATCAACTAGCTCTACAGGCTCAAATTTAGGAGTGGCTGATTATTACATATCGAACCCACACCATCCGTCTTTGTGAAAGAACTACTACTACTACACTACTAGCGATATCCAAACACCACAATACGATATTAAGGATAGACAGATTACTTGCAAATGCACATCAGTTCCTCCACATATTGACTCTGTTCAAAAGCATATTACGTTCCCCTTCATCTGACGATTGGCATGGATTTTTAATTAATAAAAAGTCCAAAACATCCCTTATGAAAATTAAACTGCACAAAAAAAAACACTCACCAGAGGGTGCTAGAACTGCACAAATGGAAATCAACCTGACGTTTTGAACAGATGTGCTGCTTTTAATATTGTGACATGATGACGACGATATTGTGGCAGTTTTGATATCGCGATATCAAGATATTGCCGTTATCATTACATCCTTATACACTACCAGTTCTAATGTACTGTGTATACCACAGATAAAGCAAAAATGAATGATTAATAAATCAATTAAGAATATCTGGTGGTCCAACCACTTTGTGCAACAAACTAAAATAAGTACAACCTACAAGGAAGTCAAATGAAAGGAACCACTACAACACCACTTTCACCCAAATTTGATCTCAAGTCGGCTGTACCAGTTTTGGTAATCAGAATTTTCTTTGCAAAATGAGTATACATTTTTGCATTAAATCCTAAGTAACAGCCAAATTTCAGAATGTCATTTAAGTGGCCATCAGTGTGTCCTCCAGTGGACAAAATAAGCAACAACAGTTTATTTAAGTGAAAAATGTCAGTTTGTGTTCTGTCCGCACGGGCTACATTGGACCAACTGGAAGTACGGTTTTGGCCCACGGGCCATATCTTTGTGCGCACATCTTAGCCCATCTATCTACACTTTTCTGTCATCATCCTAAACTTGCTCAAAGAATAACCTTTTTTTAGAAGCACAATTTAATTTTTGGTCCAGTCGCGGCAGTAGAAATGCTCTATTGCAAATGTGCGACTGTTATAGTAAGATGGAGGGGGGGGGGGGGGGGGTGACCTCCAGGTGACCTCCAAGCCACAGGCCAGGAAAAAAAGAGATTGCCCTTGACTGCAGCCATCCCTCAGAAGGCCCAAAAGGCAAAATGGTGGCCATTTTTTCCACTGCACATCAGGTCAAGTTCCACAAACAGCGCTGATTTCTTGACACCCAAACCACAGAGACGCCCGAGGTCAGCGCGAGGTCAATGAATGGGGGGCCCGAGGCAGTAAAGTGACACTGGGGCCGCGAAAGGCCAACCTTCTCTTTCCAGTCAACTGAATGGCTTTCAGAGGCGGCTGGGTGATTTGCAGCGTGATTGCCGCTCTCTATATCACTTGAGATTACAGCAGGTGGCTGCCCAGGCGTGAAGTACACACAGCTCCATCACCCGGCGTGCTCTCATGAAACATAGAGAATGACGCGGCGAGAGAATCGCCAGCCTCCCACACGCGAGTAATATGCTCACAGGCCATTTTGCAGCCTGCAGAGCTCTCCATGACAATCAAGGGAGCTCTTCAGCTCTGATATCCGCCACCTAAATTCACCCCTGCTTTTCTCTTTTGGCGATTTTTTTTTTTTTTAAACAAAGCCATCAGCGCTGCAAATGACACCTTCCACATGGCGCATTACTCTCCCCTAGTGACAGAAGCACTCAAGCCCGACACACTTCACCGATGGCGCTCTTCACGCTGGCTGCGACGCTCGCTTCATTTTCACATTAACTCCGGTAAAGCGCTGTGAAATCAGTGTTGTCGCTGTGGGAGGAGATGGGGGAGTGGGGGTTGAGAATCACTACACCATGCGCACGCCGCACTGAACTCGTGCCGTCGACGCAGCTGCAAGAAAGACCTTAAGGGAGTACTCTTGCAAAAAGACGTCTTTGTAACCTTACGCTGAAATTGCATGATGAAATAATTACGTGGTATGTGGTTTATGTGGTAAATAATGACTCTTGTAGCTCTATTCTATACACTTGTTGCAAGGTTGTAAAATTCCAGGAACCCTGCATGAGAATTAATGGTTAAGTAATTTATGGAAATTCATGGAAATATATGGACATTTTGCAGGAACTAAATGCCGATTGCAAAATTTCCGTACAGGTTAGTCTACAGCATAACAGGGCACTTGAATGGAACTGGGAAATATTGTGGTATCATCTGCTCACAAACACACCCATATAATAATCGAAAAATTCCTCAGATAAAGTTCAATGCACAATATTTTCAAGGCTTTATACGAGGGATGGGCGAGTACCGACACCAAGTATTGGTATACTCAAAATTAAAATAACAAAAAATAGCATTAATTTTGTGTAATTTTAATGAAAAAATGCTACTTTACATCGGGATATACAGGTCCCCTTTAACTCATTCAATCTCAAAAACGTGTTTACATATTTTTACGTTTTTTTTTTATGCAAGAGCATACAGAAGGCTTTGATGCAGCTACTGACATGAGAGGTGGCTTAAAGCAATGGTAGTGATTAAAAAAAACGCCAGCGGGTGGCAGCAGAGTATAAGAGATCAGCCAGGGCTATGTTGCAACAAGCTCTTTTTACCAACTGTTTTCAACAGGAATGTGAATATTGATAAAACTTAGCTATATACTAATGCTAATTGCTGCAAAATCAGTCAAAATCCAGTAAAACAGCCGGGAGCGAAGGGGGTTGCTCCAGTGATAATGGCTGGGAGTGAATTAGTTAAAATAGGGCTGCAGCTAATGATTATTTCTGTAATCGAATAATATGTTGACTATCCTTTATACTCAATTAATTGCATACATTTTTTAATTTCCATCCCTTTTTTCAAAAGTGGACATTATTTAAAATCAACAGTGTAATTAATGTGTAATTATGATTCACTTACTGGTTCGGTCTGTAACGCAAAGGAAAATAAGCAACAATTTTGATCATTGTTTTCCAAAGTAAGCAATTGTTTTTTGGGGGTTAAAGATAACAGTGGGGAACAATTTGAAAAGAAAATTCCGATGCTGATTAAAACTGATTTCAGTTTATCTAGCACGTTAAGTATTATCTCCACAGATTACCCTTCAGATAAGCACATTCCTGCTGATTAGCTGTAGTAAGAAGAGCTGATTATACGAATGGACTCATCCACAACTATTTAACAACTTGTTTGTGCAGTCACAAATAAGACAATGGGTGTGAGGTGTGTGCAGCTCCCAATAGTTCAGTATTATCAATATCTGCAAACCTAGCATAGTAGGAATTAAGAGGTAGTAGTGTTAAATACCATAACAATTTTTTTTTCATATCTCATTGTATGTCAATATTTGAATCTTTTTAATAGTACAAGCACATATCTGTCAAGTACAGTATTTTTCATAAGAAAATTGGGATGTGTAGTTTAAAAACTGAAAAAAAGAAGAAGTTAAAAACAGCTGTCAGACCTAACTCAGCAGAAACTGTGTAATCAGTATGCGTTCATGGAGGGCTAAATAAATCGGAGAATATTTCCTGTTGAGGAGCTGAAATTCGGAGCATTTGGACAATTTTAAATTTGATTCTGATATCGGTCTGAAGAAAAAAGTGGTATCGAACATTCCTTAACGATAGCGTATCTTCATTATTGTTTTTGAAATCAGAGTGGGAAGCATTTCTTATAAATGTGCTGATGTGCTTTATTTGCTGTCGAGAGCGGCACAATTATAATGTAACGCTAAGAAGGTGGTATTATCCTATTCTTACTGTTACTACTCAAACAATACGAAGTGCTGCTCATGATGGACGGTAAAATGAGCAGGTGATCAAATTCCGTATTGCAGTTTCTCGGAAACAATTTCAATTGTTTCATGGATCTGTCAGCAGGCTTTTGTGGTCACAAGCTGTTCTCTTGTGTCATCGCCGCTATCTTTACAACACAGCGCGTCAATCCCTGGATAGCGGTCAATTTTTTTCCTCCCCTCCCTGATTGAAGCTAAATGTCTTGTAGAGCAAAAGCATCAGGTGAGCAAGCAAGAAGACACCTGCAGAGGCACTGACAGCCATGCTAATTAGAGCTTACATTTAATGACTCTTAGTTAATGAAATCCGTTCCTGGTAAAATGAAGCAAGAGTGATTAGGATGGTAGAGCGAGCGAGTGGTGTCGGGGGTGCGGGTGGGGTGGGGGTGTGGGTGGGGTGGGGTCGGTTATTGTCATTTAGAAAAATGCAGCTAAAGAAGACAGCGGAAGGGAAGAATCATCATCCAAGGCTTTGAAATTAAAAGATAAGATCCACTCGAGGATGGCGTTTCTCGGGATTATTTTCATGATTACATTAAAATAACACTTGTTTGGTGCGTGACATAAAAACTGTGACGATGATAATCCCTGTTTTGATTGACACTTAATTGTTTTTATTTTGCGGGCATTTTTTTTTTCCCAGACTATCACCAGCATCAAACAAATGAAGACAACTTGCACCTGTCTCCAGTCAAACACCGACATTCATTGTCTCACAAATGAGCCCCAAACTAGTATTTTTCATCACAATTTGTTGTTTGTGCTGGGATTTAAATCCTCGAGATTGATGGTAATCCCCTCCAACAAAAACCTTTTAATCCCAACACCATAAAAATACCAACGGTCCCTCTTCTCTGTGCACCTGGATTCTTTTACTCGCCTATTGCGAGAGGCGTTACAATATGGAGAGGGTGTAGGACGGGCTGGCGATGGTGAAAAGGGGCCGAGCGAGTGGGGGGGAGCATGCTGCATAAAATACGCCGATTTTGTGTACTGTTTCCCCTGGTCAGGCCTTTTCATGGAAAGGGAAAGAGGGTGGCTGTTGATTTAAGACGCACAAAGGAGGCCCTAATCCTTTCAAGGGAACCAAATCAGTCTATGGAGAAGCTCGTTCAAAAGGAAGCCTCCCTGTCAAAGCTATTGAGACCCCCCGCCCACCCCCCACTACAATGAATGCCACAAATCAAGCCTGGAGGGAATCAAAGGCCAGAATGTGGGAAATGCGTCTGCGCTGAGGAAAAACGCAGCCGAATAAGGTAGACGAGGACGCATTAGCAGTAACCGGCCCAGTTTCTGAGGGTCACAAACCTCATATTGATGCGGCCCCTCCGACCCCCACCACCACCACATTAAACAGGAATGTCCATTCACGAGGGGACGCCTCCATTAGCCAGGAGCTAGAGAAAATGAGTCTGCTTTTAACAGCAAATTAGTGACTTGATAATGAGGTCACATGTGGTGTTAGCACACACAGGCCATAAATAGATGCCTTGCCCGCCCTTGTTTCAGTCCGTGAGAACATCTTCCAACACACAGTTTAGCAGATTGCCATGACAATAACAAAACAACAAAAACAAGTAAGACACCTGTGTCCTTCTCAAATTGCTTCAGAACAATATACAAATAACATCAAATGTGCATACCTTTAAGTGCAGCTGTGCTGAAAAATTTCTCCGAGCTGGCATCAGAAACCTGGAAAAAGAAAAACAGACATTTTATTATCTAACGAATTAATACAACAAATAGAGCCAAACATTACCTGAGGAAGTGCGACCATTACTTCATAATTACAATTCTGATTATTATGTTTAAATGAGAAAAGCTTTAAAAATAATAATAATATTGTATTCAAGTAAACAAAGAAAGTGTCCCAACCTTGCCGTGCCACAATTTTGTCGATCATTAGATACAAACGTCAACAAAACTCCTCCTCTAATGACATCGCCTTCAAACTGCACTATTTTGTTACCCACTTGGTGGCGCACTTGGTCCGCCACTCGACAGCACCGACAGCATCTTCTCAGTTCAAATACAATACGCGGGTATAAAAGAATAAAAGAAAGCAGAGCTTAAACATCGAGTCAAATTTTTTAAATGTGCCTTTTTCCCCCTGATGTAAAAGATTATCGTAGTTTTAAGCGTCTGCTGGATTTGGTCAAGGAGAAGCAGGACAACACCCGATGAAAAGCTGCACATGTGGAGAACATCGCATCATATTTCCACTTAAATAAAAATATAAACACACTCATTAACAAACATGTAAAGACTTGATCGTTATGTTGACGGGAGCATTTCGATGAATTGTTTTCAGGAATGCGCAGGGTAATATGCGCGTCTTCAATGAGTTAGACATTAAAGCACTAAAAAATAATGCTATATATTAAATACATTTGGTATTCATTCGCAGACAAATCACACTTGTTAAATGACAGCATATATCAATATCAATCAATATCTGTCAATATCTAAAAACACAGTAATGCGCCACCACACAAATGAAGCGAGAAATAATAATAAACTACCAGCGTACCTTGAATGTGACAATGAAAACAAACACTTTTGCCAAATGTGACCTCGTTTCACATTCTGCGTTTTGTTTTTAAATTGTATAATCCACACAACCGGCGACGAAGTCTATTCCGTTCGCGTCGAGGACAGCCATGCGGGGGAAGCGAAAGGTGATGAAGAAGAAGGATTCCAAAAAAAAGCCGTTCAACGACTGCGCCTTTTGGACAAAGGGAACCATGTGTCGCGGTGCCGTCAGCTTCTTTCTACAGCGCACGACGAGAGGGACACACAAGATCCCTTTGGTCGAGCTTGTGTTGTTTCCCCCCCGTCACTTATATATTCTCCAGAATATCCAAAAGAACGAGATCCGGGAGGTTTGTGCGAGAAAAGCAATCCGACCAGGCGCGCAAGGAAAAGAGGCGCTCAAAAAGTGAGCAGTGATTCACGAGCCAAGACGGCTTCTTTTCTCGTTTTGCGGAGGGTGTCTGTCGTGGATTCCGTGGTCGTTGCGCACGCCTCTTCTAAACCGATCCAAAGCAAGCACACAAACTCTCATTCATCAGGCGACTGGCTGCCGGAGAGCTGCTGCTTGCTGCTGTTGGTGTTGCATTCACGGTCGCTCAGGTCCACCCACTTCCGGATCTACAGCAGCAAACACATCACGTCTTTTACCTTTTGCGTAAAATGGCGCGCAAAAGGGGAACAACCCCCCCTTCCCGACGTGAGACAGAAGAAGACTGCGACTGCGAGGAAGATTGTTCAGCAAGAAGAAAACGCGGAGGGGAGAGCCAGACAGAAAGATCTGCTTTCTTCCACTGTAGACTGCGTGAGATGATGTCAGGCACTAATGAATTCCCCACAAGGGTGCCTGCCGCTGCTTCCATGAGGGGAAGAAAAACAAAACGCTCCTTCATGAGCAGCGTGCACCTCTTTTCAGCCCACAGGCCATGTCTTCCACTTGGATCAACTCCCACAACGCAGGCCTGAAGGGAGGTCAACTGTTAATATAAAAAAGCACTTAAGGTCGTTCAGCCTTCAATGTGAGCTTTGAGCGCTCTGTGCCCACCCTGACAAGGCTTATACTATAACCTCACAAGCTGCTACTTAACGGAACTACAGAGTCTATAATTATGTGATAACTTTATAGAACCGTAGAGGGATTTAAAAATAAATAAATCTCAGTTTATTTGCTCAGGGTCAACCTCGGAACAGCCATGCCGGAGGTGGCAGAGCTCAGCAGTTGGCCATAAGGGCCCCACTTAAGCTATGTTTCCACAAAGCAGTGCACTTTGCTATGAAGGTTCTAGTCTCTCCTTCCCAATCTTTATTATAATATTTGTTTTTAAGTTTCCATTGCGCCATGGCTGTAGTAAGCTTTTTAGGGTAATGCATGCCATACATAAATATAATGTGGGCAGGTGTTTCGACTCATTTCTAGACTCCCAGGTAAGCAGAAGAATCGCAGTGCCGATTGAAAAAGGTGGACTAGCTTCAGTTTTTCAGCCCACCACCGAACTTTGAGTAAAAGTAACACAATCTACTCCAAATCCATATCGAGTGGGTTAGAATAACAAAACAGCATTTTGTCTACAATTAACCAAACATGTATAATATGACAGGAAGCCAAATTACTAGGAGAAAACCTGCGCAAGCACGGTGAGAACAAGCAAACTCCACACAGAAAGTCTGGATTTAAACCCAGAACCTCAAAGCTGCGAAGCAGAAGTGCAAACTAATAGTACACCTTCATTCCAATCAGACTTAGTTCAACAAAACTTGACAGCGATTGGCTGGTGCCCAAATAGTGGTTCTTTGTTATTTGTAATGGAA
The DNA here is from genome assembly GCF_054856555.1 of Leptonotus elevatus. NCBI lineage: Eukaryota > Metazoa > Chordata > Actinopteri > Syngnathiformes > Syngnathidae > Leptonotus > Leptonotus elevatus. The sequence continues at coordinate 5,195,743 of NC_141254.1, forward strand.
GAGCCAATCGTAAAAAACTATGACCTGTCAAACACGTTTGTATTGAGATTCAGCTAAGAATAGCCTTTAAGTAGGCTAAAGATAGGATATTTTCGTGTGGTGTGTGCAAACTCAGGTGGCGTCCATCGTCCAAGTGCGTGAAGTAGCAAAATTGCTAGCCGTAGAGAATAAAATGAAAATGCCATAGTGAATGGCAACGTAAGATGGCCGCCGCACACACAAGTAGCTCTTCTGAATAGAGCATGCGCAGAACACAAACAAAAGTTGTGTTTAAAGGAGGTACCCCAATACACCTTCATATGACCAAATATTCAGGTAACCCAGGGGTCTTAAGAGCATATTCAAGTTTTGTCATATGACCGTCTCTGTTTAAACATTCTTAACTCGATTGCTCCCAAAAGCGTATAAAAACATTCTATTTTAAATATTGCCATGGTCCCAAAAACGTATTTATAAGTTTTTTAATGTTTTATTTTTATTTTTTTATGCTAGAGCATCCAGAAAGCTTCTGACCTGAGGAGGTCGTTTAAAGCAATGGTAGTTATTTAAAAATAATAATAATAATAAATAAAGGCCTGCAGGTGGCAGCAGAGTGATGAAAAAAGAGACAAATCATTATTTTGGTAGGTTCCATGTTTTTATAGCAATAGAACAGAATATTGTGTGGGCCTTGCAAAATCTGTCCAAATCTAGTAAAACAGCCGAGAGCGAAGGGGGTTACTTCAGTGAAAATGGCTGGAAGTGAATGAGTTAACGTAATCTTTACGTGAGCAGTAATGACACTTTTCCTTGTTAAAATCCCAAACAAAAGCTGGACATTCCGGCGTAAACCTCTTAATGGCACAAACCCTTGCACCAATAGCTTGTCTAATGAGTATTAACCCACTGGCAGGGAGGTCAATGAATGCACAATAGAGTCACACTGCAAAGTCTTTCCCTGCCAACTCCGCTCCAGCAGCAACTGCACATAAAGCAGACTTTAGCTTATAACTGCGATGCGATTCCATCCCTTGCTAAGACAAAAACGAGGGCACATTGGCTGGAACTGGCCTTCTGAACATGAAGTCATGGGAAATGGGCTTAACAGGGCCCAGTCAACCAAATCCTGAAACAGTGGAGGCAACACATTTCTCTAAAATTGCAGTCAGCTGCTCAAGCTTTAGAGTATGGATATGCGCTCTCATGTGGCTGTTTGTGGATGACACAAAGTAAAGAATGTTAAGTACCACCCAGAGGCAGTAAGGTTTGGTCTCAGGTGGCTAGTTGAAGTCCAGCAACTTGGTTTAGCTCTAGGGGAAGACATGCTGCTCATAAAGGACCTCGGAGAACCTCTACCTCTGTTTATTACATTATTACGTCACCATGCTTGTTTACTGTACATCGTGTTTCAGAGATGTAATCGGGAAGTCACCTTTCCCTTGCAAGGGTAAAAGATCATTGTGATCTTTTGGCCGAACAACAACTCTTCATGCTTAATCAAATCATGCAATACAATTGTAGTTATTCATGTAGTCTCTTTTTAGAATGGAAAAAAAAATAAATGAGTAAGAATCACGATTTGGCCTCAAGCACATGGCTCCCAAATATGTATTTACATAACTTCAACAGCCATAAAAAGTCCGCCAGTCCAGCAGCAGCCGCAGCAGCAGTGGCTATGAATGAGCTGCTGTTCTTTATTTGAAACGCTTATAAGATTTGAGTGCAACCACCAGTTTGTGATTACAGCCACACTGCCAAACAATCAGTGTTCAGATTCCTAACTACACATTATTTTTTAATTCCAATGAAATTCTGACATGAGATCAGCACATTACACGTTCTCGGCTTCCTTCCTTTGGAAACATCATCTGCACATCACACACAATGTCTTGATATATTCTAAGTGTCTTACTTATTGTCTGGTCTCAAGCCATCTGTCATCAGCTCCTTGACATTTTGTCATATTTTATTCCTTTTTGGGATGGTGAAAACGGCAGCCTGTACTTTCTCCCTCTCACAAACAACCGAGGTTCAGTTTTACAGGAACTCTGTCCTAGATTACAATCACAGGGGAAAGCTTTATGAGCTTTTCTGCCATTACATCAAATGCAACCTCGTTTGAAATATTACTGATAAGTGTAACATGAGTGCACGGCGCTGCACGCAATCTCGTATGTTAAAAGCTCTTATTGCATTTGTCTCGTGATTCTGGGCTTGTTGCAGTGCCCCTTTTAAACAGACATCATCCCTTTGCATAACAATCTTTTGAGCAACTACCATAGTTTCTAAACCAAGTGAACGTCCTCACTCGAATTACCTTATGCAGTATTATTAGTTCTTATATAATCGCAATACTTTTAGCATTGCCAAAGTTTGTGCAGTCACACCTAGCAACTCTTAAATGGAAACATTGGCACAGATGGTAGCACTACAACAATGACACCACAAATTCAAGACGTCACATGAAAGCGGGATGCTAATACAAAAAGACTTCAAATTATTAGCCGTTTCTTAATTAGCCTTTTTGTTGTTCTTACGCCCTTGTGAACCCGTGAAACGTCATTAGCTGTGGCCCAAGTATGTTCCAATTAAAAGTACGAATAAACTTAGGGAATACGTGGATGTTGTTCTTGCTAGCTAGCTTTAACCAAAGATGCATCGGTTTGATACGTGCGAAGGCTTGGCTAGGAAAATATACCAAGATGCATTTTGTGCTGCCATCATGGAAAAATGTCAGAGTTGGTGGAAAGTTAACAAGTAAAAAGCTTTTCCAATTTACAAAGAGACTCACGTTCCTGGGCAGAACATTCCAGCGTATGTGGTATATGGACATATTGGCAACCACAAACACTCGCTGCAATTGAGTTGACATCACAGAGAAATCAAGTAAGTACATAAAGCAACTAATGCTATCAGTTAACAATAATCTGTGTTCAACAGAACTCTATGCAAAGTCACTACAAGCTAATTTGGCTAATATCCAAAACCTAAATATTTGCATCCACACACAAACCTGGAAAGTCTTCCTAGTCCATACTTGTAATAGTTTCCTATCAATGCTGAATGTCTTATGATTTCTTTCAAAATTCAAAATAATTTTTTACAGTCATTTTATCCAGCCTTATCTTGCAAAGCCTGCGCTAGGTTGTCAACGACAACTGGCTCTAATCTCTACCCCCTCCCGACAAGCAGCACTGACAGGCCCTTTCTTCCCAATTCCTCAGACACACAGCCAGACATAAATTAATCTGTCACTCACTGCTATTATTAATGTGAGGAGGACACACGGCCATGCAAGCAAACACATACTCATACACAAAGAGACAAGTACATCCAGCCTTCAGAACCAAACTGGGACACCAAGGCATGCCAAAAGTAGAAGGAGAAAAAAAAGACTACAGGAAAAGCTGACGTCTTGTTTATTCAACTGTCTCAATCAAATATTCTGAAATGGAAATCTACAAACTGACTTGTGCTTTAGCATTAATCCTGAATTAACTGTCTATGCACAATTTCCTCAATTTCTTTAAGCGTTGTTTATCACCCAGAATGGGCCTGACATTCTGTAAGCATTACGCTAATGGGTGAAAGTGTGTCTAATTCAACGGTTATTCCTCTAAAAGCCTACCCTTTGTGCGTGTATTGAGAGAAAAAAGATACGAGCCTCACGTCACGTGTCAGCCAGGGGAGTAAGGTGGAAAGTAGTTCTTCCGCTTGTTAAAAGCCTTTAGAGACAGCGTTATCTGCTTATCTGTCCGTGGCCTCTGAAAGCAAGCCAGTGCTGTGGGGGTTCAAGATAAATAGCCTGATCAATGGCCGACATTATCTGGATCTGGTAGGCAATAATCAGATCCAGTTGACATTGTGGGCGCTGAAAGATCTTGGCTGTCAGCAAAAACAAACCTACTTCACTGACCATCAGCGTAATGTCGCTGCCATGGGACTCGCTTTGGAAAAACAACATAGACAAGAAAATTGGTTTAACCTTCCCTTTCTCAAAGGCTTTTGCCTCCATCCCATGCACCCCCACGCACTGTGTCTCGTCGCAAGAGAAACGGGAGACCCTTTTGCTTAAATTACAGACATTGCTGCGGAATGTAGGCAATGGGCCGGGATGTCGTCGATAATTTCAGACCAGTCAGTCACTTACTCCCCTTTCGACTCGCCTCAAAACACACAGCATCATGCATAGCAGACAGGATTTTCGCGTCATGTTCCTTTAATGACAGACTCCCAAATCGAAGGCAATATTATTTTTAAAGGGCACATCTCCATCTTTATGACTGTAAGACACGTGTTTCCAGGGCTACAATTCAGTTTGGATTGCCACGGTACGAATTGTAAATCCATGATCTGGCTAGCAATTATAATGCAGGCCGCGTGGAGGCAGGATGGTGATACAATATGACAGTACAACAAGAACAACAGTTTGATTAAATGCCTTAAACAATGCCGCAAAACACAAATGGGTGTAATGGGACAATCCTTTGTCATGACATGATCTGGAAACAAGAATCCAAACAGCTTCGATTCATTGCTCCCGTTTTCTCTTCCAATTCTGTCATGACAAGGAAGTAACAGACTAACATACAAAAGTGTGTCTAGCTCTATCCTAAACTAGCAGTCTTTAATGTACTATAGGGCCTGGAACCCCAATAAAAGGGGTCTAAAATGTGGAATGGTAAAGATACAGAGACTTTGGGTCCCTTTACTGTGGAAATGCCAAGAAAATGTGAACTTGTTGGAAACAGGGCCCTTGGTATATGGTAGGAAAAACTCTCTCAAACGTTTCCTGGCATAAACCCGCAACCTGTAAAAAGTGAATTGGATTGGACGGGACAGTCCTTGCCACCGTGTTAAACTAAGACGAGAGGCATATAAGTTGCTCATATTTATATATTCAATCTGGAATTGAGCATTTTAGAGAGCAGTGATAGTTCTTTATGATACACGTGATCTAGTTTTATTATCATTAACCTTGATTTCCTTGAGTTCTTAGCTCACTTGTACTTTTTTCCCCGTGTTTCCTCGAAAATGGCGTTACATGAACATTTTGGCATTAGCAGTCGAAATGCTGCATGTGTGTTTGTGTAGGACGGTATGTTTCGTACCTCGGTTTTTGGGCCCCGGCTCAGTACATTTATGTTATATTTTAATGCAAAAAAAAGAAAAAAAATTCAAATGTAGCTGTTTTTTTTTTGTTTTTTTTAGCTCGTCAGCAACAACTGGATGTTTTACTGTACTAAATAATATAATGTCACGCTCTTAAAATAATTGCATAAGTCTTTTTTGTTGGTTTTTTTCCTTCCTAAATCATCAATTCATGGTACAAATAGTTCCATTTTTTGTGTTTCCTGAAAAATCTGAACCTGTCCATCGCATCTCTGCATCACTAGTCAGGTTTCCATCCAAATGTTTCAAAATTTCTAAGCTGATTTTGTGAAAATGCGAAAAACGGTCATGCGACTTATGCCCGTTTCCATCTATTCTTCCTTTGCAATTAGTGAGAGGAGACTGCACCGCGAGATGACGTCATATAAAAAGACATATCATACATCATTCTCAGCCATGTACCTCTGTTTGAGACTTTTCCACTTGCTTTTGAGTATTGTCCACAGCTTGTGCTTCACCATCATTTGGTTTTGTAACGGTTGATAAACAGTTATGTTTGTTTGCTATTTTCTGTATATCTTACTTTATCATCCGCCATTTGTTTGTGACTACAAACGTACGTGTGACAGAGTATCCGGTCAAAATGTGCGACGTATATCTGGTCTTGTAGTCGCTTATTCGCAAAAGCTGTTTCCATAGCCAAAATGCGTTTTTCCTTTTTTTGATACGCTTCAAAATCCACCCCCTCCAAGCGTAAAAACTTTTGTGCAAATTTTGGGCCTTTTTTTTCTTCTCAAATTTGTGGCGTTTCCATTCAATTTCTTTTTCGTAATTCTTGAAAATTTGAAGAAAAATAGGTGGATGGAAACCCCACTAATGACTGACTTGATATAACACAATTAATTTGGTAATTTGCTGAAGCACAATTACTTTTCCAAGAAATGTCTTGGCTTCTTCAGTGTAATTGTCTACCTATAGCACCATTTGATTTCAGTCACAACAAATAAGCATTATAAACCTCTTTACACCTGACCTCAGTTCTCCTCTTGAAGCATTACATTGTAATCATACTCAGAAAGAGACATTCAGAAGTGCATGAAAACCCCCAAAGCACTTTCATTTTTCCTTTTCTAATCTGCACGTTGTTATATCTGTGGGGACCCAGCACACATCTTAGCAATGTTCAAAAACCGTTGTGCTGGAACCACCACCACATGGGGCTTTGTTTTAATACCAACTAAGAGCAACTGTGCTGGCAGGGATATTATTTTCCCTTTTTGTTTCTTTTCTCTCAGTGGAGCAAGGGAGCAGGAGGACAAGAGAAGCCAGCATGATAAAGGACCAGGAACCAGAGGAGTAGAGAGTTAGGAAGAAAACAACACAGGAGGAGACAGAGGAGTGCAAGACAGGACAGACAATCACCCAAAGAGGGAGGCAGCGAGGAAGAGAAAACCTGCTGTGTCTTTTAAAAAGGAATGACTACAGGAAAGTACTGAGGAAATCACCACTGAGACCTTCTATTAAAACCCGTCTGACCCTCTACAGACCCCCTGAGCAACACCCGGCTGGAGCAGTGCAGGCGACGGGATTAGGCCTCTGAATTGCTCTGTCAAGACCATTCTGTCAGGCATCAGAAGAGACAGCCCTTGTCATCCCACGGCACCCCCGCCCTAACACTCCACTCACACTTGCCTCGTGCTACACTCAACAGCTCCAGAGTGGGAGCTCATGATAGTCCCTCCAGGGGGACGCAAGATGTGCCATGGACATCGAAAGCCAGCAGGGAGGTCTATGACCAACCCTGCCCCAACCTTCCCTCTTTTCTTTTTATGTACAACCTCGTTATATCACATCAGACCCCTGCTGGTCATTGAGGGGTATCTAATTGTATTATGCAGAGCTTGAGCAAGATAATGTCGACAGTAAACTTCCTGGGAGGGCTGACAGATACATCGAGATAAGTGTGGTGACACATCTAAAATTTTATGCAACTAGCTGATTTTAAAAGCAGAAGCTAGATTCGTCATAAAACAGGTATGTCAAGCCTGCAAATCAGTTAAGATAGCAGTTGACAGCTAATTTTCCATTTGGTTAATTTCCAAAAATAACATACAATAGATAATGGGGGTGTGCATCTCCACAAAAGCAATTCGATACTGTTTTCGGTATGTAGGGTGCAAAACGATTCAAGGACGGTTCGATTTGAAAATGGAACGCTTTGATTGGTTCGACTCAATGGGATTACAATTCCATTCAATATGGTACGGTTGAGTTGGAGATGCAGTGAATTTATAGTTGGAATTTTACATACATTTGAATGAAGTATTGTAAATGTGTCATTACTTTCTAAGACGACGAAAACAGACGGTTCGATACGAAAAATATCTTCCGTTTGCAAACTACCCGGCTACGTGTAGACAATACCTCAGTCAAATGGCTAGTGAGGGAAGATTTTTGTTTCATACCTGTCCTTATATCCTTATTAATTGTGAAAGAAATCACCTGGGGTGCTGTTAGATTAACTACAGTATGGTTTTACCTTTATAGTTAAGAGACAACTGCTTGTGCTTACAAACAGTAAGCTGAAAACATGGGGCTGAATTTGTACGTGTTTGAAGATTGTGGCTAGAGAAGCATCCGTGTGTGTGCATGTATGTGATCAGGGATTATGAGACAGGAAGCTCTTGCTTGAATATATTTTTCTGCACTAACCCTCACCCCCCACTTCTGCTGCTCATCCCTGTCTGTAACATGAGGACACAGGAGACCAGTTGGACAACGGTGAAAACTGCTTTCTGAGTGTACATCTGGAGACAGGAAAAATGATCTGTGAATTCCCTCTTTTCCCCTGGTGACAGTAAAGCGAGCCCATGATTTGTGACCTACATGTGAAGTTGGTTGTGGGCCAGCGACTCAGTCCATGACTGGACTGCAGGGGGTCTGTCTGTTGACAAGAGTGAGAGGCCTCATCTGCTTTGAAGCCCCATACATTTAAATATTTCATGATCGCCTCGACTCCAGACCCTTTTATCTGATTTGCACTCTGGCTTGTGGCTGTCTTTTATTAATAGCACAGCACGAGGAGTTAGTGTCTATCTAATGTCCCCATCAACCAGGCACATCTGAACGAGCACATCCCCGTACCCGGCCCCTGTAAGCACACAGCATATCTGTAAGACGATCTCATTAAACGCTCGTAACAATTACAACAATTACAGATAAGCGTAAGCGTGTCAAAGCTCAACATGATGTTTACAATGATTAGCATGCAGCGTTATCAGCAGGGATGGTAATCACCAATTGCGCCTGATGCTTCACAAGATCACTGATCTCTTTATCTGTCACAATCAATAACAGGCCATCTGAAGACAAACATGCGCAAAGTTGTCACGTATTGGCAGGAGCTCACACAGCCTAGCTTCAGTAAAGCTTTGATTGGAGTGCAATATCACAAAATAGAACATCAAAACTTGCTGCTCTTAAATATGATCAAGCTAACCAAGAAAGCACAAAGAAAGATTTTTAGGTTTAGGACACGTTTAAGGGCACGTTTACACTGGGCAAGTTCTATGGTACCGTGCTTTACCTCTTCCTTTCTTCTTTCCCCAGTCCCTAGCAGCAACACTACACAATACAAATTGCATTTCCCAATTAGTGTTTTTTTAATTGTTCAGTTTATTGCTATCACTCAAGTCGGCAGTTATTATAATAATTGATGGGGGCATGATTGAGTTGACTATGGAGTACGCCATCCATCCATCCATTTTCTTAACCGCTTATACCTCACTAGGGTCGCGGGGGTGCTGGAGCCTATCCCAGCTGGCTTCGGGCAGTAGGCGGGGCACACTCTAAACTGGTTGCCAGCCGATCGCAGGGCACACACAGACAAACAACCATTCACATTCACAATCACACCTAGGGAGTTTGGAGCACGCCAATGGGACATATTGTTGGTATGATTTCATGCAAATAATTGTGGATATATCAAACATAAAATGTGATGAGACTACATTACACAGTAGAAGTAGAATGATGAAAGTCCAATCTAAGCCAAAGTGGATGACATCATTGATCCCCCCCCCCCCCCCCCAGAGTACAGAGTACAGAGGTCCTCGAATCCCCAACTGTTTGTACCACTGATCAGTTTCACATAAAGACATACTGCACTTGGATGCACCGTTACATAAGCAAAGAACAACAAATAATATGAGAGGGAGCCCGAGTTAAAACAAATTCACTCCCAGCCATTTTCACTGAAGCAAGCCTCTTTGCTGCCACCTGCAAGGCCCACAGAATATTGTGTTTTGTTGCCATAAAAACATGGAAAACTAAAAGAAAGATTAGAGTCTCTTCTTTCATCAGGAAAAAAAGTACATTTGTATCTGTTTCCGTTTTGCACCAATTAGCATTAGAATATAGCTAAGTTTCATTATTATTCACAAATCTGTTTAAAACATTTGGTAAAAAGAGCTTTTAGGCCAACCTCTATGCCCATCCACCACCAGCCAGTGTTGCCGACTTGGCGACTTTCTCACTAAAACTGGCGACTTTTATGTGTGCCAAAAGCGACTAGCGACACATCTAGCGACTTTTTCTGGTGTTCTTTAGTTGTTGTTTTTTTACGCACTTTACACACTATACGACGTTATTCCTCTCTTCTACAGCGTCCATTAGTACTACAGGCAACTTCTAGCTACTTTTAGGACTCCCAATAGCTACTTTCCTCCCTGGGGAGTTGGCAGCACTGGCACCAGCTTATATTTTTGCTTTCGTACCTAGCAGATGTATGAAGAATGTATCGGTTTGCTGGCCAGACATTTTGCTTCTCCACAAAGCGTTATACTTCAGAGGTGGCAGCAGAGTGGCAAGATGAAAGTCCTCTGGTCGGTTGGAAGATGAGATGCCAACAACAGGTGATTAGCGATTAGTCAACTTCAAACTTTAATTGATGATGAAGACTAGTAAAGTCAGCTCATTGACTAGTCAGTTCCAATCCTACTACTCAGTCAAATGGCAAAGAGTTATATATTATCCACCTTTTCCACAATAGAAAATTGATCAACAAATAAGCTTTTATTGTTTTCAAGTGTGAAATAAGAACAGTTCCGTTTAACACCAACTCCTCCAACCATGCCAGCGAAGTCCTCTTCAGCACAGATTAGCGCAGTGCCACTAGTCAAACGAACCACACTTGAGTTATCAAGCATTTGCAAGTGCAATTGTGAGAGCGCCCGGGCAACTCTTGTCATACAAAAGCCCGGTCTGTCAACTGGTAGTGGTTCCCCTTGTGAAGAGGAGCTTCGAGTGGACTAGTAGATTTCCACATGGGTGCATGCTGGCATGGAACAGGGAACGCGTATAAAAACGTGGATGTGAGCCTGGTGACTGAGACATAAGGCCCCGCTTGTCTGCATGCAATAGAGATGCCTTTGAGAGTAGATGACATCTGCCTGCAGGACACATTCCACCACAAACTCTGAACCACCATCACACTCTGGGTCCTAAATGTGCACATTGTTGGCTGACTGACAGCAGTACATTCACCAAGGGCCTCGTTGCGTGGACATGAAGTCCAAGGGTACAGATTATGTGTACTTTCTGTCTCTCTCTCCCTGTATAGTATGTATATGTGATGTCTACATTTTACTAGATCATGGCTGCACAAGTGATGACATGATATCAAACAAGTGAAACGTGCATAGGTCAACATTGTGTCATTTCTGGGAAGATCTGGTTTTGGTTGTGGGTCCCGATTGGTCCTGAGTGGGTTCCAGCCCTTCCGCGGGTTGACCAATCCGGGCCCTCAGCCACTTGTGCCTGGCCCCAGGTGTGGCTAGTTACCCAATTAGTGTGGGTGTATTTAGTTCCCGGGTGGTGATCAGTCGGGGTGGGATCATTCTGTTACGGTGTGGTCACGGGGCGGCGTGGTGTCTGTCGGCGTGTGAAGTGGAGGACCCAAAATGCAGGGAGGCAGGAGAACCACAGCAGGAGTGCGGGCGAGACTGCCGTGCTTTATTTTACAGAAAACACTAACCAGGGTACTGGTTAATGCTAACTAAACAACAAATTGAAAAGATACAAAATCAAAATGACAGACAGAACTCCGGGGGTGACCGTGACAAGCGGCAATGATCCCACGCCGACTGATCACCACCCGGGAACTAAATACACCCACATGAATGGCAGCGGTTCAGTTTGTGGCTGTTACCAGCGTGGTATAAGTAGGGAAACACACTAGGTCACAAAGTGAACTACCAACAATAAGCTTGGCTCAACCTGTACTGTGTTTACCAACACGAGGCTTCAACGAGATGATCTAGGACACCCACACACATAAGCTTGTAAGAGGATTTGTCCTGGTAACAGGGGCAGGCTGTGTTGCTCATCCAGAGTGAATGCTGTAGTTCCACATACTGTTTGACCTCACCTCACATCTGGATGCACAAGCAAAGACACACATACAGACACATAGCCCCTGAAGGAGTCTTGTAAGGCCCCTCCTTGAACTGTCACCTTATCACTGAGAGGAGGGGTGAGTTAACAGCAGGTGAGGATGCCTGCCCTATGAGTTGCCTCTGGTACAGTCACCTTGGACAAACAGATCTGAAGCAAAGGAACAGACTGTGTCTCAAAATACTCACTATGATGACAAAGAACAGTGGATTCTGTTTTCTCCTGGGCCAGTTTCGGGTCACTAGGGCCCCACTCTGGGCCTAAGAAAGGGGTTTAATGGCCAGCCTGGGGTTAGGGTATGAACACTGTGGCTCTCCTCTGGTGGACAATGGGGAAGCCTCCCTCCAATTTGGAGAAAAAAGGTTCTGATTATTTTCTTGTGCCTATGTCGCAAATGACAGCAAAGACAATCCAACCTTCTTGGAGTCCTCGTGTCCATTGTGGCACTTGTAAACCTGTTGATGGCCACTCCTGGTGAGGGTTGCTTTCAAGATGGAGGATTCCTATTGACTCTGGCAACCACTAAGGCAAAAACTCACGTATGGGAGGAGTTTGGCAGTGTCATTGAAAAACGATGCGGACGTGACGCACCAGCAAGACTGTGTATGGTGAGCATGGGAAACTGGTGAGATCGAAGCTGTGACTCAGTCATGGAATACTAATGAGGAAGCAGAGGAGAGAACTCTGCGGTGGGCTCTCTAATCCTATCTCTGGGGTTGAGGCCGCTGAGGTGGTAAAAAGCTACTCGATCATAGGTCTCCATAAATGGATGAGATCCACCCAGACTTTGTCAAGTCTCTAGATATTGGAGGGCTATTTTTGGTGGACATGTGTGCAACATTGCCTGTATCTGGATTGTCCCTGTTCTGTAGGGATCGTGGGAGTTTGCTCAACAAGTTTACATGCGCTTTGTGAACACGGAGAAGGAGTTTGATAGTGACCCTCTTGGAATCTTGCATGGTAACAAACTGTAGGTAGTGACTGAACGATCAAGATCACAAACAAGTGGATGAAATATGTTTCTTCTACAAGAAGGGAAGGGTCTCACTGTTTAGACTGCCGACAAAACCCCGGATAAGCAGAATATGATGGATAAATGGATATAGTCTTGATGCATAACACAGTAGACAATTGTTAATGTGTAATGATGTTTATTTTAAGACTAGAGGAACAACATTATGGTTCACTTGGATTCCAGACTGTAGCTAGGCATGCTTCAGGCAGGCCTTAGGTCAAAAGGTATAATATGCTAGAGTTAACAGAAGGTGTGTGAATTACTAAGTAGCTTGCGATTCGATCTTTATCACAAAGTCAAATCTAGAATATGTAAGTCAATTATTGCGATTTTTTTAAAAACTCAAATTTTGAAAATACTAATCAGTAAACGTGTACATGTACACTGTAAGATTTGTATGAAAATGTACTTCGGGCTTATAACTGTGAGCCACTGTATTTAACAAATGGGTTGCAATCAGTTTCATGTTTGAACAGCATTGAAATACATTTTTAAGGCTTAATGTTCCATTAATATAACATTCTTCCATGCTTCAAGTGTGAACCCTAACTCAAAGTAAGACATTTTTTATGAATATTCCATTAAAAATGTATGTTTAAAAATCTTTTTTTTTAACACCCCTACTCAACAGTAAAATAATGGACCTGTTTTATCTGAAATTGATTTGTTAAGTTCATATATACAATAATACAACTTAACTCATTTAAACCCCAAATCATATAAATGTTTTTTAAAACTTTGTCATTCACACCCCAAAACGTATTTATATGTTTTTAATGTTTTTTTTTTTTTAATGCTACAGCATACAGAAGGCTTTGATACAGCTTCTGACACAAACAGGTCGCTTAAAGCAATGGTAGTTACAAAAAACGACCAGCAGGAGGCAGCAGAGTATTAGAGATCAACCAGGGCCATGTTGCAACAAGCTCTTTTTGCCAGTGTTTCAACAAGTTTGTGAATAATGATAAACTTAGCTATATTTTAATGCTAATTGTTGCAAAACGGAAACAGATACACATATACTTTTTTTCCCGATGAAAGAAGATACTTTAATCTTTCTTTTGGTAGGTTCCATGTTTTTAGCGCAAAAGAACACAATATTCAGTGAGCCTTGCAAAATCAGTCAAAATCCAGTAAACCAGCTGGGAGCGAAGGGGGTTGCTTCAGTGAAAATGGCTGGGAATGAATGAGTTAATAAACTATACGTGCATTCATAAATTATTTTTATAATTTCATAACAAGCTAGCTGTCTGCATACGGTTTTACGTTCATAGGCAACTGAGTTGAAAATTATATTGAGTTAATATTTGGAGTCCCTTTATAGTAAACCTATTTAAATGTGATTTTATTGTCACGTCTCTTTGTTAAAACACGACATTTTGAATGGAGCCGTCCGTGAAAGGACCACGGGCTGCATTTTCCTCTGCTGTCGGCTGATTAGTCTGCACTGATGACCGCATTGTTACATGACAACGGTGGGTGGGTGGTAGGCCGGCCCTGAGGAGGTCATTCAGAAAGTGTTCACTGACACTCTGACCAAGGATATTAGAGAAGTGCCTTTTAGTCATGTTCGATCAAAGGCTGCGGTCTGCAGAGGGATCTAGCATAGCCGAAGAGGCCTATAAACACCTGACATCTACTTGCGCTCCAGGCACAATAACACCTGACACTGCTCATGAATTCACACTCGGAAGCACTGGCATCAGAAAGTGACATACCAGTCGGCATGTTTTCCTATGTTGAGCCATATGCTAGATCTGTGCATACATGTTGCACTAAAAATATCCAAAGACACGTGTGCAACCAGAAAGACAATTAATCACACCATTGCACTTCTGTACAGTCAGGAACACACACGCATACACATATCCACACACAATGCCATTGCCTGCAGGAGCTGAGACCCCCTGAGGTGACAGAAGTGTCAAAACAACATATTGGTATGAGTTCTTTGCTGTGGTGTTGCTTTGTTCCTTTCCGCCAAGAAACACATGCACACACGCACACACACACAAACTGGATCTGATTTGCCCCGCGTCTCGCTAATGCATTTTTCAAGAGTTCCTCCAAAAACACCTTGTTCCTCGACATTAAAAAGCAATTTCGCACTCTCAGGATTAAAAGCGCATGTTAAATTGAAGGCTACACTTTGCGAGGACATGAAAAATTGAGCGGGCTCCTTATATTAACCAGGTTGAGCACCATGCACAGCATTTAGCTCGACCAAATGGAATCTTTAAGCATTACTAATTCATCCGCAGGAAAGCCACATGATCTTACTGTTACGCTGATGAAAACACATTAGCTAGATGGCAGATGAAGTCATGTGAGAATACTCTGTGAACAACAATAGGCCAGGAATAATTTAATTGGGCCCTTTTATTTCATTTAAGATGTGCTTCTCATGCAGGCATGGGAAGTAACGGAATACATGTACCGGCGCTACATATTCATCATAACATTTTTTTTTTAACTGTATTGCGTCTGTCTGTCAGGTTGCTTTCAGTGACAGTTTGAAAACAGCGTACGGCTTTCAATCAATCAATCAACTTATCTATACATGCATTTTAATGGGTGTCAATTATTCAAGGGTTTTTGTTATTTGTAGGTAAGGATGTAACGACATCCAAACATCACAATACGATGTTATCACGATATGAAGGTCAAGATACAATAATTATCACAATATTGTGGGGAGGTTGGCGATACAAAAAAAGTCACAATATTGTAAAGAAAATGGAGCTCATACTAAAAAACACACACAATATTGTGCTTTTGTACATTGCAGCAATCAAAAGTATTGTAAAAATATTATAAATATTATATATAAAAATATGTTAATATTAGGAGTGTGAATTGCCTAGTACCTGGTGATTCGATTCATATCACGATTCCTAGGTCACAATTCGATTCGATACCGATTAATCCCGATACAAAACTATAAATTGATTATTGCGATTTTGTTTTTTTCAAAACTCAAATTTAGAAAATACTAATCCGTAAACTTGTACATGTACACTCTAAGATTTGTACGAAAATGTATTTATTTATTTGAAACTTTAGGCTTATAACAAACAATCTGTTGCAATCTGTTTTATGTTTGAACAGCATTGAAATAAAATATTTTGGCTTAATGTTTCATTAATATAACATTCTTCCATGCTTAACGTGTGAACCCTAACCCTAAGTAATACGTTTTGTTGAATAATCCCATTAAAAATTGATGTTTAAAAATCGATTCAGCCGCATATCGAATCGATTCGAGAATTGCACGCTGTAATATCGCGATATATTGCCGAATCGATTTTTTTTAACACCCCTAGTTAATATAATATATATATTGAGGCACTTGCTAATGCAAGCACACATTGAGTTCCTACAAATATTGACTCTGTTCACAAGCATATTATGTTCGCCTTCATCTGACCATTAGTGTGGATTTTGAACATAGAAGGGCCAAAACATGCCTTGTGATAATTCAACTGTACTAAAAAACTAGTCACCAGAGGGTGCTTAAACTGCACAAATGGAAATCAACCCGCCTTTTTAAAAATATGTGCTGCTTTTAATATCGCGAGATGATGACGACGATATATTGTGGCAGTTTTAATATCACAATATCGCAATATTGCTGTTATTGTTACATCCTTATTGGTAGGCTGCCCGGGTCCCTATTACCCGCAAATAGCATTGGTGTAATCCAAAAGTAATCACGTTACATTACTTTATTATTATGGTACTTGGATTACGTTACTAACTCAATTTATTTTAGCAGGTAACTTGTAAGGGAATACATTTCAAAAGTAACCCTCCCAACCCCGTTCTCATGTTAGAGGTTTGTATGATTTCTAGTTTATGCGGCATAATTCCCATTGCAGTGACTCTGTCTGGCATACAATCTCTTAAACCACTGTAGGCTAACATTACACCAACACTTGACGGCCAAAATACGGGGCACATCCTGAACAAATTAAATCAAGTCTAAGGTCTCTATATTTGTATACGGCTCGGCTGTGCTCGAGCACTAAATCTTGCACATCCTGATTTTTGTGCGGTGCAAGCTTCATATTTTTCCTGTTTGGGAATTTGTCAGACCTCATGGTGAGCATTCTGGCGAACCAAGGTCATTTGCTTTGACATGCCATAAGATTTCACGAGATAAAAAATATTTTTGTCGGGGTTCACCAATTCCGGTTCTCAAGGTCCGGAGTCCCTCAGGTTTTAGATGTTTCCGCCCACTAGCACACCTGGATGTACATACTCACGCACATACAAAAAAATAATAATAATAAAAAAAAGGGGAGAGCAATGATGATGACATGTCTAATCGGTAAAATTACCGAATGAACAATACTGAGCTCTCTCTCTCTCTCTCTCTCTCTCTCTCTCTCTCTCTCTCTCTCTCTCTCTCTCTCTCTCTCTCTCTCTCTCTCTCTCTCTCTCTCTCTCTCAAAATAAATAAATAAATAAAGTTAAAGTAAAATAGGAAGGAATCTAACAGTTAAATGACCTTTCAATGGGTTTGGCGTATGAATCGCTCTGCAACTGTGTGATTGACATACACATGGCAAAAAAAGTGAAACGAGATGTCTGGTCACCCTACCGCAACCTCTAATGTAAATTCAATGGAAAACAAAAAAGCACTAACAAACAGTAATTATAAACTGAAAAAATAAATAAATAAATAAACTATTCTTTAATTTTGAGTTCCACACAAACTTTTCACTTTGCCCAGATTAAAACATTATTAAAATACAGAAAAACATATGCCCCTTTCTAGCAAGAAACACAGTTGGGTTTATTTAAGTAGTGTGTGCATTTTTTTAAATGTTTTTTTTTCTATTCTCAAAATTTGTGACATTTACCAAAATAACCAAACGAAACCACTTTAGTCATTGTGGTGCCAACCTCAGCTGTAGCCTACGAAATCTAGAGGTTAAAACTAGAAGCATTACTTTTCATTTAAAGTCAACATCTTATTACAACTTGTAAAACAAAAAAAAAGGAAAGAAAGGGAAAAAACAAAGGCGGTATTAATAATTGAACTACGGTAGATTATGATGGAGAGAGGCTTCAAGGCCGCTTGTGTTTCTTGTTTTCAGGATAACGCTAACACGCAGCAATGCAGTGAGGTCCGTTTGCAGTTTTTTAAATCAAAAAGTGAATGGGTTCAAACAAAAGGTGCTCTGTCTGAGTTGTAGATGTAAATACCATGAAATAAAAGCTGAAATTCAGAACTTTTGTCTCTTCATCTTTTGATCTGAAACCCAAAATGTCTTCAGTACACAAAAAACAACAATAACAAAAGACGCTCAACTGATCTCGCCGTTCCAGTACTTTTGGACTATTTACATATACTTGATCACTTGTATGATATTTCTGATTGGAAATACAATGCGCCAGCATCGCATGCATAAGTTTAATTCCTTTGCCTTGTTTCAAAAGACGTTTTTGGGAAAGAGGAAATGTGGAATGAATCTGCTGAATGTAATTAAATGCTGCTTTGCGAAAGGCGAAACAGATGAGGGTACTTTTATTAGGGTTGTTCAAAAGACTATGCTTTATAGATGTCTGATCATCTTTTGTTTTTTGTTTTGTTTTGGTAATGTTTGCTTTATGGGGAAAAGTCAATGTATTTCCCTGCAAAATGAGCAACCTGGTTATTTAATTAGTTGACTAACTACAACATTATGAAATCATAAAAGTGTCATTCCAACCATATTACAAATGTAGTATCATCAACCAATTACAGTACATTACAATCAGTAGAGAAAGTTAATAAACTCCAGATTTTTGTTTCCAAGTACAAGTGGCTCCTCCTCTATCCTGCAAGACAAGGCAGTAAAGCTGGTCTGGCTCTTCTGTCTCATGGTTTAGATTATAAGTGCGCTACAGCAAATGCCTGATAATGCAATCAAGCAGCTTTGAAGCTTGATGATTCTCCAGTGCCTGCTGTAATGAGGGGGAAATGAAACCGTTCCCTCAGCGTCTGCCGATCTGTCTGATGAGAACTTCATCAGAGAGAGAGAGAAAGCGAAAGACAGAGCAAAGCACACACAAAGATCATCTACGAGGATAGATCCATCTTCACACAATCACAATCCAAGTGAGTTTACTATACAACAAACAAACACCAAAAGGTTCAAACCAGACCTGAAAAACTCTCAATAGAAACAGGGTAACTAAATTCAAGCACACTCATTAGGCACGGATGAACAGTTACAATTTTACCTGAAGTATACAGTAAAACGTATGACGGCGTATTAGGGCCACGTATAAATAGATTTTTTTTAGAGGGTGGGAGCAATATTCTGAGAAAAAAACTCGTAAAGTTGCGACTTTATAAAGTGGCAAACTGGCGAGTTTATAAAGTGGCAGATTTGCAAGAAAAAAGATCAGAAAGAGAAATACACGTATTGTACTACTCGGATGTTGTGCCAATACTTTTGGCAAATAAGGTGATAGTAATTGCTTTAACCACCAACGGATCCTCACATTAGGCTATAGCTCGAGTTTTTCTCTCTCAAAATTTTGCCACTTTATAAAGGCCTAAATACACCAATCTGACGTCGGCCAAAAGTGACCGACACCTACCCCTGCCCTGTGGCGTGGCGTCTTTTTGCACTTTGTCTTTAACGGTAATATCATACAATGCCGGTCTCTCTTGAACCAAAGAGACGAAGTCATCATTCCGATCTTCTGTCCAGACACACATTGTACGTTCAAATGCAGAGGGTACAGCAGGGTGACGTGGTCCAGGCTTTTCATCAGTACCGTTTATCTGCGTTCATCACTTCCTCTTCTTGCCCCGTGCGCTCATTCGCTAGCTAACAGCCAATCACAGTGATCAAATGCCCCGACGCCGATTCAACATGTCGAATTTGCTGAAAGCGCCCCTCCCCCCAACGTATTCCAACTCGATCCGACTTTACAACATCATTTATACACTGATCAGACGGCGCATGCCATCGGCTAAACGCTGTCCGACTCTCAATGTCGGATTGGTGTATCTAGGCCTTTAAGTGGCAAAATTACTTGTACATTTGACACTTTAGAAATTCGCTAATTTACAAGTTTTTTCTCAGAATATTAGCACCCCTCTGAAAAAAAAATAGATAAAAAAAATAAAAATAAATTATTTATATATATATATATATATATATATATATATACACACACAGTATATATGAGTCCAAAGTGGCGTCTGCCTAAGATCTACAGTCCAGTACACGCAAATATCAGTACTACTGCTAGCGCTACCAACACACCAAACATTTTGGCCTGTGTGTGTGTATAACGCGGATCATGCATCACCTGAAGCTATAGTGCAGTTTGTGTATGTGTGTCTATGACCCCTGGGTCCAGGTCACCCCTAGATAATATCTCCGCAGTCAGCAATGATAACAATCATTGTGACTTTTCTGACGACAAAGTCACTCCACATGCACACACAACCTGAACAAGATCTTCCATCTTATGTTCCAGATTGACGAGAACAGATCCAGTCCAGTCACGTCTAAGACCCGCTAGCACTTAGCTGTGTCCCTCCGCTTCTCCACCTGATCGATGGCCTGTGTCAACTTAATGGTTAACCTGAGATTATTTTGCTGACACCTAACAGGAGGTGGCCCCTTGGGAGGAGGGATGTTGAGGATGGATCTGTAGCGTCAGGAACTTGCACTTGCCCCAGCTTTGTTGTGTTAGCTAAACGGCAAACTCTCCAGTGGCACTTTTACTTCAACGAGTCAATATTTCAAGATATTGTCAACATGAAGCAACGCTTTTGACACATTTGATGTTCTATAATTACCACTTCACAAAGGGCGTGTCCTTACAATTAAAAAAGAGAGTTAATATAATTGCTAGCTGCTATAATTGATTTGGTATTTACAGTGTGGCTGCCCTGCTACATGCTTAATAGCTAGCCTATATTTAGCACCATCGTTTTCCATAGTGATTCACAAAGTGTAAATGGTACTTGAGTTATATAGCGTTTTTTTCACCTTACAAGGCCCTCAAAGCGCTTTACATTCGACTACGCCTTCACCTACTGATGACGCAGCATCAGGAGCAACTGTGAGTTCAGTATCTTGCTCAAACATATCTCAACGTAGTCACAATGCCATGTGATCAAACCCACAACCTCTGGGTTGCGAGACAATCTCGCTGAGGTGCGAACATTTGCGATGCTAGTCAATGGTGATTTCAAGTTAGGGTACGTTCAAGTTAGCAAACATTTGCCAAATGTTCGCCCTAGAGTCTTAATGGTCCTTCTAGTAGCAAGACAAGTGACAAGAAAGACGTTTGTAAACTTGAACAAACCCTGACGGGAAATCAATGCAAAATAATTACTGAAAAGATGTTCAGTCCGTGCAATTACATTGTCTTAAACTTTTCTTTTGTTATCCATTACAGTACAGTTGTCTAAGTACGGTTCAGTTGTATTGAACTTTTAATCTTTTCGAACGGTTTGTTTTCAAACATTTATTGAGGCACATTTTTATTCAGGGTTTGTGTGTACATTTTAATTGAATCATTATTTTTGCAGTTTTCCCCATATATTTAAGCACAGTGTTAATGTTCAAACTGTGCATGGTTAGGATGTCTTACAACAAAATTAAGTGCAGTATACGTTTTAGTAGGGATGTTTGATACCACTTTTTTTTTCCAGACCGATACCAGTACGAGTACTCAACTCTTCAGTAGTCACCGATACTAAGTACCGAACCCCCGGATACTTTGATATGTAAAATTCATATAAAAATAAGAAAATTTTACAGAAAAACCCACATCCCAATAGAGCATTTTCCTTCAAATTGCATGAAATTAATGACAATTTTCCATTTTTCTAATTTCTAGTTTGTAGTTCCTGATCATAAAACGACCACAAGGGGACGGTATACATACATTGATACATTGAAAGAAGGCCGGATATTAGCCCGATACCTTTTATCCCTACTCGCCCATCCCTACTTTTTAGGACTAAAAACAATTTTTTGTTGAACACTTGGGCCGACAACGTTGGTCATTATAGTGGAACTTGGAGACCCAAGTATTTTTTTTAGGTGGTTGTGTGAAAAGCTTTGAGAACCATTGGCTTTGTTTGCCTTGATGTTCTTTTTTTTTTTTATGATAGTTGCACAAATGTATTTCTTACACTTTAGCTATGAGGTGGAAGTGGCTTAAACATGCTAAATACACTTTATAAGCCCCTCTTTTTTTTTTTGCTACTTAAGCTTACAACGCCAAACGTATCATTGTAAATACAAGACATTTTGAGCCCTCTATTTTATAAGTGTAATGTTTCCCCCCCCCCAATAAAACCCTGACGTATATGATCTGACACATGCATTGCACGGATGATCCATTAGAGGGCAGCATCACCCAATTTATGGCTTTTCCAGCAACCTTGCAAGATTGCCCCAATTGATAAAGTAGAGACACCTATTCTTAATATTAACTCTTTGACCGCCAAAAACGTTTAATAACGTTTAGTAAAATCCAAATGAGTGCCGCCAAAAACGTTAAAAGACGTTAACTATGTTTTTTTTTGGGGGGGGGGGGTGGAGGAAAGCCTTGGCCAGCTGTGCTGAAAGTATCAAGCAGATCGAGTTAGTATAATGACTATACTATGATGACTCTCTTTGGACAAGATCGGGTAGGAGTCAGTAGAAGACGTGAGGCGGAGCTAGAGTGTTGAGGGGAGAATGGCTGAGGAAGCGAAAATGGCGACCGGTTGCAAGCAGCTTACGCTTGAGCAATTTTTTCAAAGACGAAAAGCATCGACCAATGCTAAAGAGCACATTGATGATGATGATGGTGACTCCGAGGTTGACGCCGAAGTTGGAAGCGTTGACGCGGCTGCTTCGATCACGTCGTAAAGCCTCACCGGCTAGCGATGCTAACGCCAGAAAACGTGGTGCACAACCGAGCACTTCTGCACAGGCGGACGTTCAATCGGACGATGAAGAGTACCCTGAGTCCAATGCATATTCATCGGAGGAGTGGGTACAGTCTGATCACGGAGAAGACACTGCTTCTGGACTATGATGCCACCATGAATGGAGTGGATAAGATGGATCAGAACATCTCTTACCACCCGGTATAGGAACTGAAGGACATGAGGAAGCCAGACGTAACACCAGGTCACCGTATCATGATCCTGAGAGTAGACTTGATGACAACATGGCCAAACACACACTGCAGTATATACCTGCTACTACCCGGAAAAAAAGGCCGGCAAGAAAGTGTAGGGTCTGCACGCGAAGGGGCAATCGCAGTGAAACTAATCTGTGGTGCAAATCCTGCTGCGTCCCCTTGCACGCAGGGGAGTTTTACACAATATACCACACAAAAAGAAAAACTGTGTAGTTGAAACATCCACACAATTGTAAATAGTACCACAGTTGCACACATTTGTAAATAGTTTGCCAAATTGTTTTATCAAATTGTAAATAAACGTATTTTGCTATCAAAAAACACTTTTTCATTGTTGGTGGTAGTGTTTTACAGAAGTAAAGCACTGTTTAGGTGTTTGTGGCATCATTCATGGAAAAAAAAGGTGTCAAATTCACTAGAGTGCATGAAATAATATCGTTTCACAAAAAGCTTGATTTCTCCGTATTTTGGTCCAAAACAGAGCATTTGGGTGAAACTAACCTATTTTCTATTGTTGATTACTGAAAAACTGAATAAGGTAGAAACAAACTTTTTTTTTTTTTTCGATGAAAGATGAGAGTTCAATCTTTCATATGGTAGTATCTGTGTTTCCATAGTCCAAACACAAAATTTTCTGTGGACCTTGAAAGATCAGTCAAAATGCTTAAATCAGCTGGCACCCACATGTTCTCTTTTCTGAAAATGCTTGGCAGTCAAAGAGTTAATAGTGGGAAATTTATGATTTTTGGAAATGCTGATATGTTTGATATGTCTGTTTATTATTACATTTTTTACAGTTATAAATGTACGAATTTAAAGCTTTGTGACCGGATATATCAAATATGACACAAATCCAAAGTCATATGTGGAAGTTGATTTTCAAACATTTTGTTTTGTTTGTTGTTCAAAATGGACCAATAAATAATCTTATTGCAAAGAATCTTTGGCTTTATAGGTTTAAGACAATAAACCACTACGGGGTGTGGTATTGTCCTAAATGTGCACACATTTTGATGACTATGATGAACTACCAAAGTGAGAATCTTTATTCATTAAAACAATTCTGAAGGTTGTTTGTTATATTGTTATTTTTTAGGTATTATTATTATTATTATTATTATTATTATTATTACTATTATTCATATATTAAATTATAAAGTTATTCCATCTGCAAACTGGAATTTGTGTGTCCCGTGCTGCTTCCATCAAAACAGAAACACACCTCCACATTATAATACGCATGCATGTTACTAGTCCTTCTAAAAAGTCAGCAACGCTGTCTTTTAAAACAATTTGCAATTAAACGTATTTTCATCCATCTCAAGGGCTGAATTAAGTGCAACGGTCTGCTTCAAATTGTTTTAATTAAAAGTGAAAATGCTCGTTTCATAGCAGCGACACTCGATGATAGAGTAACAGTTGCTGCAGTATTTACAGCAAATCCTGAAGGGCCTTAATGTTAATTCTATTACATCTACGTTACTAAGCGACTGCTGCTGATCGAAAAGGGTTCCCCTATGTCAGCGGTGAGTACCACTTCACAGCACTACACTTGTGGGCCAAGAGCACTAAGAGGCCATCGCTTATATCAGCCGCAAAGGAAAAAGAACAAATAGTAAGACACGGCCAGGACTGGGTGTTGGAAACAACAAGTCTGCCTCAAGGTCTCTTTATTCCTATTTAGAGGGATGACAAATTGATTGCAGCTGAAGCCGCAGCCTGCATTTAAAATCAGCAACTAAACACTACTAATCTGACGCGCCGTCCCTTTTCACACATCCTTCTTCTCACACCTACACACAACAAGAGGCTCATGGCAGGACTGCACACACAACAACTTTATCTGTGTGTAGAAAAATCCTTCTGGGCAGAAATAGAAAATCCCCACTAAGGATAAACAAAAGATTCCAAGTTAGATGTCACATTGGCTAAAACAATTCATCTGGTCTACAAATCTATATTGTCCTATGGTTTTTCTTTTTTAAGACAAAAAAGGTAGTCGTCGCCGAAACTAGTCAAGGTAAAACACAACCTGTTTTGTCTTAACAAAGAAAAACCATAGGACGATATAGATGTTACATTGTTTAGCAGCAAAAGGTGAGGACTGGGGGGCAGGTGTTTATGGAGCCCCAAAACTGCCAACATTCAAAATAAGCAAATTAATAAATCAATAAATGACTGAAAGTGAAAATAAAAACGGATATAAAAAATCAAATTAGAAAATTAAAAAATAATAATAATAAGAATGGAAATAAAAACAACAATATATATATATATATATATATATATATATATATATATATATATATATATATATATATATATATATATATATATATATATATATATATATATATATATATATATATATATATATTCACTTTTAGTCATTAATTTATTTTGTCATTTATTTATCTTGAGTTTTGGCAGTTTTGGTCCATACTGCCAGGTCGAAATGTTATTCAAATGAGGGGGCGGTCCTAAACGTGTCTTGGGTTGGACTCCGCCGTTACAAAATGCCTTTCATTGATCTAGTGAGCGGCTTGGCGAACCAGGAAGTCTTGATGGCTTGCATTGGAGTGCTCCAGCAATGGACGACTATTTTGTCCACTGTCACCTCGACTTGTTGTCAGGCAACTCAAGTCGCAAGTTGTTGCAAACGCTGAGAACCGCCCCCTCATTTAAATAACATTTTGTCCTGGCAGTATGGCCCAAAACTGCCAAAATTCTAAATAAATAAATGACTAAATAAATAATCTATTTTTTTCCCATTTATATTTATTTTTGGGGATTTAATTTTCGAATTATAGTTTTTTATATCCGTTTTTATTTTCACTTTTAGTAATTTATTTAGTCATTTATTTATTTAGAATTTTGGCAGTTTTGGTCCTCCATATGTGTTGTGCGGATTCATTTAAGGATTGAAATAATGATGACACAATCTCGGAACAGAAATAATTTGATTAGTGCTTTCAGGTTTAAACAGGAAGCTGGATGTGTACCAAATGACTGTGGAGAGGGAAGGTGAGAGCGAGCTTGTAATTACTGGAACGGCACCTTGAGACTTGATGATTTGTGACATCTTATCCGGTGCTCTACGCGAACACTAATGACTGTTAATTAACTGCGGAAAAGAAGCACACGTACATCCACACGCATTTGTGTCTTGGTGTGATACGTACACTCAGGGAAGACATATCTCCAGAGATTTATATGATGACGTGGAGGTCTGGGGGCCTACCATCATGATATGTTAATGGACACAATGGAGGAATGATAACAGCAATAGTGTTATTGTTGTCACACTGATAAGGCTGTGTAAATGTGTTAGCCCTAATTGGCCCACAAAGAGTGAACAGAAAGTCAATGTACTGATCCAAGACCTTCAATTACCAAAGCCAGATGTTCACAGATGCTGTTGGTTTTTTTTTTTTTGTCGTTAGAATCATTGGCATCTGTAATCAACATATTCTGTAACACAAGGGCATGCATGTGTTCAATGCTGCCACCAATAATCAGAATGCCTGCTGTCTGCCTGCACTTTCCCATGCACAGATATGTAAAGCCCTCGCATAATCACATGGAAGCCAAAGGTCTATTTCTGGTGATGATAAATCAGAATGGACCTGATGAATCTAAATGCTAGATGGATGGTGGATCAAATGTCTATTAATGTCTGCAACAGATGGACATTTTTTGGCAGCGACACATGCACAGTTTCATCCTCAATCACTGGACATGAATATTTTGCATTTAAATACATCCACAGAAACCACAGAGGGTGGACATGCACAATCTAACAAGATGTAAACATGAGAGGTTATAAAAAAAAAAGCAAACAAACAATAACAACAAAAATCTGCCTTTGTAATTATAATAATGCTTAGTTAATGATCCACTTATTTTTGTGGCACTAGTTTACAATGACTACGTTTACATGCCGTCAATATTCAAGGCAAGGTCAACATTGCGGTTTCTGAAAGATTTGGAATAACCAATTTACATGCGTGAGTAGAAAGAGTTACTCAAAAACAATATTTAAAATCTTGGGGGGGGGGGGGGGATCACCTAAAGCAGTGGTGAGTTTTATACACACGGCAGCCAATGTGTTAACTAGTGTTAATTTTATCTGCCATTTTTAAATGTAGTCTCAGTTTTAGTCATAGTCAACTTAATCCCGTTTTTATTTAGTCCATTTTTAGTTGACTATAAATCTAGCATTTTAATCTTTATTTTAGTCCAACAAAACATAATTGTATTCATCTAGTTTTAGTCAACAAAAGCTGTCAACGTTTTAGTCTACTTTTAGTCAGGACAATCATTTAACCCCTGTATTTTTTTTGTCAGCAAATTATGTTGAACATTTCAGATCTAAAAGTGTTTCACATAAAATGTACTCTCATCTTTTTGATGAAAAACAACTTGACACACAATTACAGTATATCAACAAGTGGCTACTATGGCTCCATGCTATGAGCTAGTAAGTTAGCCGGCATTAATTAGCGGTCAAATTAACATTATTGTTGGATCGTTATAGTCGTTGGATGAATGTTACGTTATAACTATAAATTACTTTTTTACTAACCTTTCACCGTGAATCCACTTCCTGTCTGTCCCATGTGTTTGTATATATTGCACTCGTGTGTCAGAGTGGCAGATTAGCAGAGACAAGATTCTACAAAATCATATACTTTTCATCTTGTTTTTGTTCATGAACTAATAAGTCCTAAAGATTTTAGTCCAGTTTTTATTAAGTGAAGTACATTTTCATCTTGTCTTCATTAGTCAACAAAAATGCGTACTGATTAAGTCCCAGTTATTGTTTATTAATGAGGGTCTTGGTCTAGTCTTGACTAGTTTTAGTCTGGTGAAAAATGTGTGTAGACAAATTTTTATTTGTATTTTTTTTTTAGTTTTCTATGACAAAATTAACACTAACTGTCTGGTCAAAATCTGCCCTGACCAAAAATGTCTACACTTTTCCACTGTTCTTCCCTCTGTCCTCCAGTGGTTATTGCTCAGGAGACAGTCACACAAAGAGACATGAAGACCGTGGCCTGAGAGAAAATACACGAAGAATGCCATCACGTCACTCCTGCTTTGACCGATTCACTGCCTGGAAACTGATGGCGTTAGCTCAGAGCCATAAAACATGGACATATGCACAAATCATGCACACACAAACACGTACAAAAGCATGTCTACGTCTCTCTACTAACACAATTTTATTCCTGACATATTGCTGAAATTACCACGGTCACACAAATATTAGGGGGATATACACATTTTCAATCGAGACCTCTCCAAGATTAAGTTACAGGATATAGCATGGCTCAGCGAGCCTGAGAATACATTGAAACAGGAAATGGTGCAACAAGACACACTGCCAAATTTCAGTGAGGCCTATACGTGCACATGTTTCTGTTGCATGAATCTTCCTTGACGTATACGGAAGACAACACTGTTGCAATGTGGTCTACTAATCAGAATATGGCACGCTGTTTCTGCTTCTCCCAAACATCTTCACTCACACATCAACACAAGACCCTAGAGTGCTTTTTGAGCAAGGCAGGTGGGCAGCGGTTCTATTTCCCACGTTTCAATTTGACAGCACCATTGCTTGCTTGTGTGGCCTTCAGAAGTTGAAGATGCTGTCAAGTATTTTTGTAATGTGCACAAGTAACTCAAGAGTCCTTTGGAGATTAGAAGGAAACACTCCAAGGAGCACTGTAAATGACAGATGTGTTTACCTAAGCTCCAATTTCTGTGGAACAAGTTTATGACAGGCTTTTCTGTTGGAGTGTGATCTGGAGTGTTTGTACACAGTGCTGAACAACCTGCCGGCACGAGTCAAGTTCCTTTCTGACGTTTGGCTGACGTTTTGACAGATGGTAAGTGGAGGTGTGCAGCCTGACTGCCGAACATGGAGCCCAGCAATATGGAGAGATTATTCCTCACAAAGCCAATTAAAGAACGTTAATGAAACTAGGCTGCATCTTTCCGCCTCCCTGAGCTTTTGACAACTTGTTCTAATTTGAGAAAGGAGGGGTTGTCAATTTGGCTGAGTGGCCTCTATCAAAGAACCCCCCCCCCCCCAAAAAAAGATTTTAGAGTGTAAATACAGATGTTTGACACATTCTTGGCACCTTGTTGTTTTGCGTCTGTCTTTTAGACATTATTCTTACCAAAAACACTGTCAAAAGTTACTTTGAATCCTGGTGATCCACACAGCATTGCCTCCAGCTGCCCTCCAGGAAATATCCACATTCCAAAGACAGCCAAAACAAGTGAAGAAGCCTGTCGTGCTTTTGTGCGGCTCCTCAGCCAATGCCTTTCAAGATAAAACGACAACTGTAACAAAACCATCACGGACAGATGTGCTCTCATTGTTCAACGACAGATAAAATCTGAGGCACGAAATGTGAAGATCGTCTGTGACTGATGGGAGGTCCTCAAGTCAATTTTGCTCTTTCACGTATTTTGCACCTCACTTTCTTTCACAGCAGCGTGACCTCTCAGTGAGAAGAGTGACCTGAGCTTACTTATAGGCCTGACACCCACTGACAGATGACTGACCCTTGAAAGGTCACTCCAGGATGGATGGGAACACCTGCTACACAACAGAACTAACACTTCCCAAAGTGCTCAAAGGAACTGTGGGGGCATGGGTCATTTAACTAGAACACCAGTGAGCAAAACACAGTTGTTTTCAGTCAAACACAAATATTGAAGTTGATGTTTTGAAAAACAAACACAAAAAAGAACATGGCAATTCTTTCAGTGAAATACCAGGACATCAACTGAGTGGGGTCAGTGGGATCAACGAAGAATGCTAAAGGCTGTGGTGTACTTCCTGCAGTTCAAGTCTAATCTTGCGGCATCAAGCTTTATAATGGAAAGTTTAAAGGAGGAAAGTGAACGTTTCAAAGATGTTATCTGCATTTGGCAAGAGTGGAGCAACTAACGCACTAAAGCTTGCTGACCTACTGTGGCTTCAAAACCAATATCCTTTTCTCTGTGGCAAGGCTCATAAGCTGCAGGCCCAAGCATGTCCAAAGGTTAGGTACACACGAATGAAGCCAGACACAGCTAAAACTACAACCAGAACGACTAGATGATGTAGTACCCCAGTACTAATCTGTGTTCTTGTTAGTGTAAAAGCGAACTCTAGAAAATACAGTGAGCTTAAAAGGAAAAACCACACATTCCATGCTAACATGCCATCTTAAATCTGGCTCAACCCAAGCACAAGTTTTTAATCTTCAAAAGCTAGTTTTATAAGTGCGTAATGAGCAAGACCACAATAGAAAAACAAACCATTTATTTTCCTCCCCCAGAGAGTAAATGGAACCATATGGAGCTTTGCTGAGCCAGATCCCAACATCTGGACGGCATGAGAGAATCAAAGCCAAGTGGTGTGCTGTGGTCCTCAGTGAACCAGAGCAACCTTTGTCTGCCCTAACAGAAACATAGTGAGTAAAAAAAAATATTTGGAACTATGTTCTCCGAGGAGTCCGTGTTTTCCCTTGCCCTTTTTCAGGATAATTGCTAATCAAAAAGAGGCTTTCGGCAATGGTCTGAGCGTGGTCCAAAGCAGTAATCATTGACAGCTGCGAGTTTGACGTACATAAAAACAGCTGGAAGCAGCCAATGACAAATTTCTATGAAAACAGTTTCATGAGACCGGATGGAGGTCACAGACAGTTTCATCTCAAGAGGAGTGTAACGTAAATTTCGGTAGCCTCTACAGTTAAAAGTAAGGTCGAACATAATCAACATTCTTCGACGTCTGATATGTTCGGATTCTGAAACATTCGTTGCCTCGTTCTACTCCACTTTTCTGATGTCGGGGGGCTGGGGCGGCATCTTAAGCAGGGCCCTGACTTCCCTCTCCCCAGCCATTTTGTCTAGCTCCTCATGGGGAATCCCAAGGCATTCCCAAGCCAGCCGGGAGACATAGTCTCTCCAACAAGTCCTGAGTCGCCCCCGGGGCCTCTCTCCAGTGAGACGCCCCGGAACACCTCAGCAGGGAGGCATTTAGATGCCCGCGCCACCTCATATGCATGCTGAGGTACAGCGGCTCGACTCTGAACACCTCCCAGATGACTGAGCTTCTCACCTCGCTAAGAGAGAGCCCGGACACCCTGCAGAGCAAACTAATTTCTGCAGCTTGTATAGGCTTGTACGGGATCTTGTTCTTTCGGTCACAAACTCAGCTCATGACCATAGGTGAGGGTAGGAGCGTAGACTGACTGGTAAATCGAAAGCTTCACCTTTCTGCTCATCTCCTTAAGCCCCTATACCAGTGAGAGGCAAACGTTTGTGAAGCTCGCACATCAGTGGAATACGGGCTTTATTGACCATGACAAACTGATCCAGAGTCTTATCATTGAAGACGCAGTACGGATCTGCCTGTCAATGTCTCACTCTATCCTTCCCTCACTAATGAACAAGATCACAAAATACTTGAACCCCACACAGGGCAGGGTCCCATTCCAGACCTGGAGATAGAACCCCACTGTTTTCCAACTAAGTATCATGGTCTCAATTTGGAATTGCGGACTCTCATCCCTAGGTTGTGAACCGCTCCAGTGAGTGTTGAACATCACAGCCTGATGAAACCAAGAGAACCACATATTTTGCAAAAAGCAGGTCAACTGGGGTCTAGGGTGTTCTGGTGCCAAGTGCACCTGTAGGCAATCTTACTGAATGTCTGACCATGGTGCTAGAAATAATCGATGACAAGCACAACCATTCAGAAAGACAATACTGCTCGGGGTCTGATCAGGGTGGCTGTTTCTACCAACTACACACTTTCAGATCTCTGTCTCTGTCAATGCCTACGTATCCCCCAACAGAACAAGGGAGTTCCCAGAGGGAGCGCTCTCCAGCACCCACTTCAAGGGTGGATACTCTGTTTGGTGCATCAGAACAAACAACATTGTGGATCCGTCCTCCCACCCAAAGGTGGAGGAAGGCTAGCTTCTTGTCCACTGGGCTGATCCCCAATGTACAGGCACCGAGAGCCAGGGGACAAGAAGTATGCCCATACCTGCTCGGCACCTCACTCCTTGGGCAACTCCAGAGTGGAAGCGTGTCCAACCCCTCTCGACAGGACTGGCACCAGAGCCCAAGCCATGTGTTGAGTGGAGCCCAACTATAGTCGGAACATCTGAGGTCTTGTAAGGCATGACATGATCCATAATAATAAGAATAAGTCATAGAGAAAAGCCAAACAAAAAGCAATAATAATCGATGTTCTTTAAACCCATGAAGGTGGATTCAGATTGACAAAATGCTGACACAACACAATGAATGAGTTGATCCTAACTCTGGTTTTGTACAACTTTTCAATGTTTTCTCTATTTTTTTTTGGGTGGAGGCTTTCAGCTTCAGAGGTCTCACTGTATTATAATATATGTACGAACACAAAGTGGCACTAGTCTCCATAGACTGAGGTGATTAAATCACATGATTAACGGCAAAGCAGAGTTTGCTTTAATAGCCTTTAGCGAGTCTGCATTACTCTCTAGCCAACAACAAAGAAACATTCTTATCAGACTGAGCAGGCTGAGGTTAAGAAGCACCACCACCTGAGGCCCCTGTATTTTAGCTGGGGAATTAACATCTTACACTAAGCCACTTTCCTTCTTGCTCTCATTCTGAATCACTCTCTTTTTTTTTTGGTTGGATCAAATCCAACAGGCAAGTAAAAATGTTAACAAAAGTGGCCCTGGAACCAATACTATAAACTAACACCAAATAAAATTGGAGGTCTGCAAACAATACGCTGCTTTGTAAAGCTTTAGCTGCAAAGTTGATGAACTATGCTTATTGGGTGGTTGATGAGCTGCATGAACACAAAAGAGATTATTGGGCATGCCCCAGAGGTTCAATCCTGTATTTTAATGCTCAACAAAGATAAGGTTCAGCACTGAGTATTCCCATCCTTTGGGAGGGATGAGGGGAGTGTCCGCCTCCCTCATGTCCAATCACATTATGCCAGAGGGGTTGCAGCCATGATAATTTATTCCCGAGTGGTCCTTTGGGAGGGTGTCTATTGGAACCCAACTCCGCAGGCTGGGCATCCCAAGAGACGTGGGCCTTGTAGGCATAATTTAGTGAGCGATAATGCCACTGGGCACATTGAGAGTCAAAGACCACTGCTGATATGACTGGGGCAGCAGTGTGACATAATCCATGTTAATCAGTAGGGTTGAGGTTATTCATTGATCTGTCATTTCATTTTCTCTTTTACAAATGTTGAGTGTGTGAAGATCTAAAATGCAGAAAAGAAGGAAAAAGCTGCTAGTGTCATTC
Source organism: Leptonotus elevatus (assembly GCF_054856555.1). NCBI lineage: Eukaryota > Metazoa > Chordata > Actinopteri > Syngnathiformes > Syngnathidae > Leptonotus > Leptonotus elevatus. Next base: position 5,228,780 of record NC_141254.1, read on the forward strand.
ACTACCTAGAATAATGTCAAATAAGACTCCCAATTTATCTTCCTCATTATAACCAGTTAAGAGAGCAAGTAGGCAGCACCCCCCCCCCCCCAAAAAACAGTCCTTCAAGTATCGTCTCCTGAACAGATAGAGAATTAATTGTACTATTAACTCCAGAACAGACAATACTTGTGTAGTTTCCCTTTACGTGTGCGGTATCTACACCTAAAGGCCAATTATAGTTGGTTCAATCAATACACACAATACACTGTATTGATAGTCAAACGAAGGGATGAGGAGCAAACTTTAGCTCATTTGGAGCTATGCCATGGATGAATATGGCTCTTTGCATGTACAGTATAGTACATCCATAGAGTAAAATGCACATGTGATTATTTACTGTATGTCCTGTGGGGTCCTATGTTTTGTAACATGTGTCAGTGATAAAGCAGCCAACCTCCACACCCATAACTAAGTAGAACAAGAAATCTGGCTTTAATATTGATTATAATTTTTCTTAGTGGCTCTAGGGAAGCAATTAAATGTCTTTTATCCAACAACTATTTGCTAATAATGTCTCTCACAAAAGGTCAACACGCAAGTGACCTGTATGATTAATCTGGGAGATCTCCTGGATGAAAACAACACCCCGGCAGAAAGAGGAGCCAGCAAGCTCAACAAATGCCACAACAGCCAGATGAGTCATCTTGTCAGACTGCTTCCCTAAAGTCACAGGAATAACATGAACCAAAAGAAGTAATCAAGATGCTTTTTGTAAGGGGTTGATGAGCTCTTGAATTAAGGATTAAAGCAGTGGTTCTTAACCTTGTTGGAGACACGGAATCAAACCAGTTTCCTATGCAGATTTACTGGTGAACAAAATGAACAGGGAGAGTAGTCTTTTCATTGGCTCTCTTCACCTTTTTAAATACTTTGTCCTGAACTCCCAAAAACGCATTTATACGTTGTTTTATGCTTTTTTGTGCTAGAGCATACTTTGATGCAGCCTCTGAACTGAAAATAACGGATGAAGCAATGATAGTTACTACAAAAAACGGCCAGCAGGTGGCAACAGAGTACGAGATCAACCAAGGCCATGTTGCAAAAAGCTGTTTTCCTCACAGTTTTAAACAGAATAATGAACATGAATAATGAATTTATAAACTTAGCTATATTCTCATGTTAATAGCTGCAAAATGGAAACAGATACAAATATATATTTTTTCCTGATGAAAAAAGAGACTCTAATCTTTCTTTTGGTAGGTTCCATGTTTTTATACCAGTAGAACTGAAAATTCTGTGGACCTTGCAAAATCAATCAAAATCCAGTAAATCAGCCGGGAGCGAAGGGGGTTGCTTCAGTGAAAACGGCTGGGAGTGAATGAGTTAAGGAAGTGTTCCTTTAGTTTTGCTAGATAGCTAGTTGGGCTTGACTCGAATTGCTCAACTTGGCATTACAAATCATGCAGTTAGGACGCTAATTCCCTTCACTAAACTAAATTTATAGAGCACTTTAAAAAAAAAATTTTTTTTTAAAGATAGACCCCAGGGGTAGCAGATACAATGAAAACAGCAGAGGCCCCAAAATTGAACCCTATGGAACACCGTACACTCTAAAAACAGTTGGGTCCAAAGTAACCCAATTATGGATCAAAAATGGACCGATCCACTTTATGGGTCAATTTTGAATCAAGAAATGGGCATTTTAGTGTAAAACAAGTCAGATTCTTTACTTGGGTCAAAAAGTTGGGTCATTTTGCATAAAATCCAGAAAGTAATATTTTTTACCCAAGTATAGGATCTGACCAATATTTTTGAGTTGTTTTACACTAAAATACCAATTTCTTGACTAAAAGTTGGGTCACATTGACCCAACTTTTAGAGGATTGGTTTATTTTTGACCCAACTGTTTTTAGAGTGTACGTTCCGTTATACATTTGAATTTATATTGCATATATTCCTCTAACCACTTTCTTAAAAACATTTTTTTTTTGCTTGACCTAGATAGTATGAAGGGATTACAATGACAAAGAAATCACACAACATACCATCACAGCAGTCACAAGTCAACAACTAAGTGCACCAAATTCCCTGCAGCACAGTATGTAGCCTAACAATGTAGCGTGATCACCTGCAGCCAATGATAGCCAAACGGGGAGTATCATCACAAATCCTTTGAGTCGGTGTGTGTCTTCACCTCTGGCGAATCCCTGAGACTGACCTGGTTCGATCAAACCTACGTTAAGAACCACTGCTGTAAAGGGACTACGATGAGTTGGTTGGTTCTGCTTGCTGGAAACTTTTGTTGATAGGGTGGGCTCAAGAGGAACTTTGCCCCTAAATTCAAGCTTATACTTCCCTGGTTACTTTTCAGAGGTGGCAAATCCAGGTCCAGAAAGTAAAAACCTTGCCACAGTTTGGCTTTAGCCCCAGCTAGTGAGCTCCCTAGCTAGCTTCCCGGGTGCTCGGTTACTTGCTAGGGAGCGAGCTAGCTAGCACAACGTTGCTAAGCCAAACTGTGGCAGGGTTTTTACTTTCTGGACCTGGATTTGCCACCTCTGTTACTTTTCTTCAGTCATTGTCTTCTCCTATCCTTGGAGCTTTATGCTACAAGCCACCGGCATTGGACCAAAGGATTAAGGGGTAATGAGATGTGGTGGGTAGCAAGAGCTAGGATGTGCGCGATGGTGATTTTTGCGGTGGTGGAGCTTAGTCCTGTTTATGTGTGTTTTTGGAGGGTAAGCGTCAGGCCTGCTGGGCACAATCACAGTAAGGACTCCCCAGGCCATTAGCACAGGACCCCAGGATTCAGTGCTATTGTTGGCACCCGCAGAGCAGAACGCAGCTGGAGGTTCGCGTCTCACTGCCTCACAGCCAAGAAAGCCCCATTAAAGTAGATAAGGTTCCTGACAGCAAGTCGTATCCAAATGCACACTTTCATGCTGAAGTGCGTGTGTGAGCCTCAGCAGTAATGTCTTGGCCTGGAGTCATGGGGGCAATTGCAGACACACTCCAGTGTCTGGAATTGTTGTGCTTGGTCTCGCAACAGTTTCACTTTCTTTGAAAGCCTTGTTTGTGATTCGCAGTCTAGCCGGCAGCAAAAACATATATAAAAAGATGTATTGACTCTTTTTCTATGTGCGTCATAACTTTTTTAGTCCACACTGAATTTGAAAACGCTGCGACAAAAGTGACTTCAATTTGAACTCTGTCACTTGCGTTTGCTCATATTTTTCACAAGCAACCCAATTGGCAGTCTAAAAAGCATTTGGGGAATCATAAAAGATAAGATTTAAATGGATTCTGACCACACATTTTCTTAGTCAGACATAGAAAGGCTTGGGGGAATACAATAATTAGGAAAACATTTTTTTAAAGAATAGTAGCTGCTCTTAACAGCACAGCGTTAAGATGAAAATGGCTCATTCTTCCTTCTCTTTATATTCTCTCTCTCCAGCCCTCTATGAATTCCTCCCATGGCCCGCCGCTCTCCTTTAATGAGAAACTGAAAACGACAGCTTTAATCACCGCCCGTGGCCATAGCAAAGGGCCCGTTAATGATAGAAAAGAACAGAGGGCCATTTGCATCAATCAGTCCTAAATTACTTTTTATGATAATGCAGCAGAGAAGGGAGAGAGAGGCAACCCAGATGACTTCCGCATGATGAAGATGAAGATGATGATGCAGCAGCTCTTCCTTCCCCACCTATGTCATGGACGTTTCTTAAAAAGACAGGAATTCAAAATTGCCCTGCCATTGAAACCTAGAATGTTTATCCGGTAGGACAATCCTAGACAATTGTGCATTGGCAAACTAGCTAGCATAACATCTTTGCTTAGCTATTTGAGTTGATTACAGAGACTGGTAAGTGCAATAATGCTATAATATTTTAATACATTTATTACATTTATTTTGAGACCAATACCGATTTTTGGTGGAAAAAAATACAAATTACCGATACTCCCAACCATTTTCACTGAAGCAACCCCCTTCGCTCCCAGCTGGTTTACTGGATTTTGACTGATTTTGCAAGGCCCACAGAATATTGTGTTCTATTGCTATAAAAACATGGAAGAAAAAAGAAAGAAAGATTAAAGTCTTTTCTTTCAACAAAAAGTTAATTTGTATCTGTTTCCGTTTTGCAGCAACTAGCATTAGAATATAGTTAAGTTTCATAATTATTCACAAACCTGTTGAAAACACTGGGAAAAAGAGCTTGTTGCAACATAGCCCTGGTTGATCTCTTATACTCTGCTGCCACCTGCTGGCCGTTTTTGAAATAACTACCATTGCTCTAAGAAGCTGCATCAAAGCCTTCTGTATGCTCTAGTATAAAAAAATTAAATAAAAATAAAAAGCATAAATAAGTTTTTGGGAGTGAAGGAGAAAGTATTAAAACATGTATTTATGCGTTTTTGGGCTTTAATTAGTTAATGAGATGATTAATAAAATAAACTGATATAATACATAACCCCCACACACCCTCTTTCCCCCACCACACAATTAGTGCGGCAGGTCACATTAGTGGTCAAATTTCACGTAATCTGCCCCAAAGAAGATTTACAACAAATAATGCATGTATCTTTGTTCATCTACAGTATCTGTGCCAGTGACTTAGAGGCACAGAACAAATTAATGACCTTCTATTAGATGACAGAAAGTATATATTTTGTGGCTCAGTTGTAGAGGGGTTGTCTTACTTAGGTTGTGGGTTTGATTCCAGGCCATTGTGACCATGTCGAAGTATCCTTGAGCAAGATACTGAACCCACAGTTAATCAGTAGTCAAAAATGTAAAGCGCCTTGATGGAAAAGTACTTTTTGTGACATTTTTGTTTGATGGTGTGCCGTGAGATTTTTTTTAACTTAAAATGTGTGCCTTGGCTCAAAAAAAGGTTGGGAATCATTGGGATAAAGGACATAAATATAAAAGTAATCAGCAAACATCAGCCATTTGGATGATGTTTGAAGGGTCGAAATATTTACACTTGGAAGAGAGTAAAATAAAGAATTGAAAAAAAATTAAAATAAAAGTTACTCAATGGTTGAGGAACAAGCTCACGACCTTCAGCTTGGGAGACAGCTGATCTACTCCCTGAGCCACGCAGCTCCTGCTGTGTGCTAGTATATCTTATGTCAGCTGGAACCTTCTTAACTCTGAGAGACCAAAAACGATCTTTTTGGTCTCCTCTTGGAGATAAGCAAACAGTAGGAGGGGCATAGCTCAGGTTGTAGTGTGGTAATCTCCCAGGCTGAAGGTCGTGAGTTCGTTCCTCAACCCTTGAGTGACTTTTATTTGATTTGTTTCCAATTCTTTATTTTACTCTCTTCCAAGTGTAAATATTAGCCTACTGTAAAACTGAGTCTATTTGGTCCCACTCTAAATAGAGTCAAATTGACTGTGTAGTTTCAAATGTGTATGGTTATTTTTATGTTAAACACATTCATACAGACGCTGATGTACTGCAGTATTTCCCATAACATCATGAGTAATCTTGAACGTTCAGTAAACAAGCTATCGACTGCTTAATTACACCTGATGTGACATTTCCTGTTACTATAATTAATTCAGAAGTGCTCTGATTAAATGCAATCAACGCAATTCCTAACCCAGCAGGGGTCTCCGAACAAAGATCATCTGTGGATGAACAACGAGTGTAATCAGATGACATAACATCTCATTTGCATTCAGAATGTACACCGGCAAGTAAGCCTGACGCCATGCTCATGTCCATCAATGTTTAGGGGTGCATAAATCATGTTTTGGATCATGTAGAATATCAATGAAATGAAGCTTACCTCAGCCACTACCTATAACTCTTCAGCAAATAATAATCCGAGTTCATGAGTCCAAGAGAAGTGACATCACATCACAACAACATCCAGGGTGGGGGGAAAAAAACTTTCATTTGAAAAAAATAAAAACAATTCAAATGTCCATGAAGACTTGAATAATGGGCTGAAAGGGTTGCCAGTGGCTGGCAGTTTAAAATGGCAGAACAAAACATAGCAGTTTATCACAAAAGCGGAATCTGACAAACGCACAATCCTCGCCAGCACACAGACAAGCATGACAATGGCCCTTCAGGCTATTGCCTACTTCTGTTCACTCTTGCACGCTGTGTCTGTCTCTCATGCACTCTCTCTCCACCACAGATGGCTTCTTGTGAGTGCAGGGGAGGGCAAGGCTGCTCCACAGTAATCCCCAGCCACACAGACGGAAAAGCTTGTTAGAGCACTTGCTGATCACCACAAAAAGTCAAACCCGAGCCAGGGAAAGGTCACCAGGAATTAGGCAATGCTCAAACTCCAAAGGCTTGCCTAATTCCCCTGATAAGCCCCTTTGAAATTCAACCTGTTCTGGCTGTGGCTTGGGCTCAGCCTTGCCTCCAAGTAAAACCCTCCACTAAATCGAGCTGGAACTCATTTGTAGAGGGGATAGCACACACACATGCATGCATTCCCAACTGCACACAGCGCTGACAGCACAAGCGGGGCTTTTCCCGATGACTAGACTAGAACAATCGACAAAAGACTCAAATCAATGAGCGCCAATGTTTGAAAGGTACTGAGGCTTCCCAGACGCAGCACGGGGGCTTTACATCTGAGCTCCTTTGGACGTTAGGGAGCTTTGTGGCTGCTTTGGACTTTACACCGCAGTTGTTGTCAATTATTCAGTTTGAATAGGACACCGGAAAAATAGAGAAAAAAAAGGAGAAAGAAAGTACCGCACACCAAAAAGCAATGCATGGAAGACGACTGATGAATACCTAGAGGAGTTAAGTGGAGTGCCTGTATTTTAAATTAATAATACTTGTATAACAACGTTGGTACAGTCTAGAGTAGAGTTTACTATTGACATTTGGAGCATACACTCACTTTGAAACTTTAGATATAAGCAAACAACATCAACATGCCAGGCCAGGAACACACTGGTGAATCTAGCCGCTTAGGAACACTTAACTCATTTGCTCCCAAAAATGTATAAATACGTTCTATTTTAGATATTACCATGCTCCCAAAGACGCAGCAGAGTATAAGAGATCAGCAAGGGCCATGTTGCAACAAGCTCTTTTCCCCAGTGTTTTCAACAGGTTTATGAATAATGATGAAACTACATTCTAATGCTAATTGCTGCAAAATGGAAACAGATAGAAATATACTTTTATTTTTTCATGATGAAAGGTGAGACTCTAATCTTTCTTTTGGTAGGTCTTCTGTTTTTATAGCAATAGGACACAATATTCTGTGGGCCTTGCAAAATCAATCAAAATCCAGAAAAACAGCCAGGAGCAAAGGGGGTTGCTTTAGTAAAAATGGCGAGATAGAAAAGTGAAAGAGCATCTTCGGCCAATTAGCCATCAGCGGATAGAGCAGTATCAACTTGTGTATCAAAACGACGGTCATTGAGCAGCTCATTATGTTAAGTTAAGTGATGTTAAGACACCTCTTTTGTACAAAACTGCATTACAAGGCACACAACGGCAGATTTTCGTAGTGGTACAGTTTTGTGTAAAAAGACAATGGTGTTTCTTGTTCGGTTAACTTTGGGCTCCCTCTCCGGAATCGAACCCTGATTCCCCGTAGGCGCAGAAAATACCATCAAAAGTTGATAGGGCAGACATTCGAATGAGACGTCGCCGCCGCGGAGGGCCGGCGATCGGCTCGAGGTTATCTAGGGTCACCAAGTGTCTATTTAAATTGATTCCCTGAAATTTCTGTTGGTGAATTTAGACAATTCGTATAATTTCAGTTTAACTGAGAATAAGATGTTTGCATAATGGATGGATGTTATTGGTTGTTTTTCTTCTTCTTGATCCTTTTTTGATCCAGCTAGCTCTACACCCATTATATAAAGTACTGATTATAGAGGTGGGCACTTCCATCAATTCCCGTCAATGATGATGACTACTTTTCGCCGTCTTCTGCATTTTTGGCGAATACTTTATGACGCAAGGCCTTGCAAGAATACACGAAATGAGAAGAACCATCTGCACTCACCCCGATCAAAGGACATAAACCTGCTTCAGTCGGTGCTCAGTCCGTGTATTTTTTTCGAGGCTTTGCGTCTGTGCACTCACCAAAAGGTGGGTATCGTCAGTGACGGGAATTGATGATTAACGGAAGTGCCCACCTCTATTAATCTATCAGCATAAACTGGCTAGTCTTTCAATTTTGTGTCTTTTTCTGTGCAAGCTTCCTAAGGCCTTAACATTTTTAGATCCTAAATAATGTGCAGGACCAGATTTATTGGATCTGTATTTCTGAAAGCTAGCTGGTGATTTTATAGCAGAGGCACTTTCATATCATTTTAATCTTGCAGTGGTCACTAAGGAAATTCCAATAATTTTGAAGTCTGCCTAGTGTTATGTACAACTATAGAACTGAATCCTTGAAACGGGTTGTGATTGATCAGGCGTTTAAGGAATTTTTATTCACCACTGATATTCAAACATCTTATCAATCATATTTTAGATACGGCATAGCAGCAGCAGCAGCGCTGAAAGCGGTAAATGACCTTTCTCTTGCACTTGACGAGAAACAAAACGGTGATGCACTTTTTTTTTTATTGATTTGTCCAAAGCCTCTGACATAGTCGACAATGTTGATTTCAAACTTCAACGTCTGTGGTCACGACTCTCAGAAGAAGCTATTTCTTGATTTTCCAAATATCTTGCCAGTCGTTTGCAGTACATTAGATATGGTGGTGTGTGCTAAGCTGTTATATCTGTTCACAAGGGTATGCCGCAAGGACCTCTCTTAGGTCCACTTTTATTTTCCTCTGCACAGTGTCTACCATACATCTGGTTGATAATGCATCTTCGAAGATCATTAAACATTGTACAGGTCTGTCTCACTATTGTGTGTATTTGGCTCTGCTAAAATACTGACAAACAACAATGTGGGAGAATGTTTTTCTACAGATACTATATACTACATATATCAACAGTGACTGATTAACACTGCCCAAATTATGTATATGTTAATCTGAAAATCCATGTTTGTTTTATGCATTTCTCTGAATTTATCAAACGTTTAATTTGGAAATGTGCTAAATATACATATACTATTCCCATTTTTGTGAGCTGAAAATGAAAATACCGACTACCCCTCACCCCTGTTATTTTATTGTAGCAATTGCCTGGGTGTCCGGTCTGAGATGGTCTTGGAGGTAAAGATGCTGAATGTGGAGGTCCTGAGATGTCGAGGTTACATGTGGTCTGCAGCTGTGAGGCCGGTTGGATGTGCTGCCAAATTCTTTGGAATTTGTTTATGGTAGAGAAATCAACATTGAATTCATGGGTCAGCATGCCAATCCCACTCCCCCTCAAAACTTGCAACATATGTAGCATTGTGATCTGCGATAAAACTATTGACATATGTTTTAATGGTAATGTAATACAATGCTGGTCTTTCTATCTTCTCGATCTTCTGCCGAGGCAGACGTTATAAATATGTCCAAATGCAAAGGGTGATAATGTGCAAAATTAGTGAAATTGTAAAAGCTTTCCATTGCTTACTGTTTATTCACATTCGTCATATATATATATATATAAATAAATAAATAAATAAATATATATATATAGGCCTTCACTTCATGTTTTGGGTATTTCTGCCAAACTCGAATGTGTTAGTGTTACCAGTCCTTTAAGCTACACAGCGCACAGGTTCAGCAGATGTCTCATGCCAAAGAAGCAGCAATGGTGATCCATGAGCCAAACAATTGGCCAGACAAATGATCTCGATGCAACGGCCGTTGTGGTGCCAGCTAGGTACAGGCCACCAAGCAAAGAATATGAGACTCTTGCATGAAGCTAACGGGGTCCATCATGGTACATGGATTTTATCAAATAATGTATATTGGGTGTAACAAAAGAATATAGCTCTCGAAATACTTAAGCCAAACTAAGTTGATGTTAATTTATCATATGAATGTCAGTCAGTGTATACCCAGAGTGTGTCTGTATGCAGAAGATAAAGACCGCAGTGAGTGATGGCAACGGGCCTAGGCCAGGGCCTTTCTCGAACGTGCCTCATTAACAGCTCATGATGCCTGGCAACTGCCTCTCGCCACCCTGGCTCACTCTCGTTAGCAGCTGGCAGCAAGGTGGGAGATGAGTGGACATTGGCATCATCCCACCTGCACTCAAGTACAGCACCCGAGAGAGGAATGAAGGAAAAAAAAGAAGATTCTGACATGGGTGGCACGAGAGAGGGGGAAAAAAATCCTCTCTGTAGATTTAATTAAAACGAGGGTGAACAGATGGTGAAGATGGAGTGACTTCCAACAGGAGATGGCTCATCTGTCTGGGTTTCCACTTTTCATTCTCCATACTTCCATCACTTCACCATCCTTCTCTCATATCTGCTCTTGGCTCAAGTTAAAGCTTCATAACTGGCAATATAACAGATGACAAAAACAAGCAGCTCAAATGGGCTCTGGGAGGAACATAGACCTTTCGTTAGCAATGGATGATTGTGGGCTGAAAGCTAGCGCTGGCTAACCCAGCTCTGGTCCTGGGACATTCTACTCGAGAACAGCTAAGCTCTTATTAAAAAGGTAATCCAGGCAATCCCTGTGTAAAATAAAAGAGCTATTTATTTAAGATAGAGAACCGCCAGGCGCAGTTCTAGCCAGACAGATGGGAAGGTCACTCAGTGTAGGATTTTAGATCAGAAAAAAAGATCAAGCCTGCCTGTGGCTCTCTCTCGCTCTCCCAGAAGAAGTCTCTTTTCATTAAAATGTAATCATCACCGCACAGTAATATGACCTTCATGGCTGCATGTTAAAAGGAGCAAAAGCAAAGCATTCAGCTCTTTCAGTCCCTGTGGCCATTCCACAATGTACAAAGAGATCGTAGAGAACCAAACGAAAACCATTAAATGAATTCAAAGAGCCATTGAATAAAGGCTTCTGCACTTTGCACAGGAGTATAAACATTAATGCCATGCTTAGGAATTAAAATAGCACTGTGATTTCTAACTATTTCAACACTACACTTGACTGTAGCTTTGACTGACATCCACTGTCGAAGACCCATCAATCCTCACCTTTTGCAACAATGCAACTCGTTCAGCATTTTTCCTCAGCGCTACTTCAATTCCCTGCTACATTAATCTCATTATTCTCTGAACCTTTTAACTGTTAATGCCAAATGCAATTTGTATTCCGTAGCCAGCAAAGAGCTTTAAACTGATTATCCCAATTTGAACCATGGCAGTCCTAGATATTGTTGAGTCTGAAAGGGCCATCTCGCTGGTGAATGGGCTTCTCATATGCCTTCTGAGTTTCATGACACAATGTTGCGTCTGCTTTGCAAGGGATAAATTAAGCGTGTGAAAGTCTAAGCAAAGCCCTCATTTTCCAGTTAATCAAATCTTCCCCTAATCAAATTAGCGCGCATAATTCCTCTGGATATGTGGTACAAAAACAGCATTATCCCCCTCTCCGGAGCTGAAAGGCAGGGAATCAGTGTGGTGCCTCTCTCTGCTCTGCATGAGCGGCCCTCAATGGGGTAGGAGGGCCAAGCTCGGGTGGGGGGTGGGGGGGACCAGGGGCAAAGGGGGAGGGAATGGCTCTTCCCGGTGGCGTAAAAGAGAAAGGCAAGGCTGGGGTAAACTTTGGCACCGTCTAAGTTCCCAGCTCATTAAAAAGCCTGGCTCATTGGCCCCCTCCAGGGAGCACTGGAGCATTGGCTAATGAGGTACTTGTTTAATTTTCTTTCAAAGGCCTGGACATCTGTGACACCCCCCTCCTACCCCGCAGTCCCTCCCATTTCTCCCCTCAGCCTTCAACCCCCCATACCTCGTCTTTTTTCTTCAACCACACACAAAAAGCCCATCTATCAATAGGCCGCAGGGCTCTCTCTGGTTTGATGAAGTGTCTCTCATTGAATAAGGCAGATAAAGGAGCGCAGAACAATCGCCATTAACTCTGATCTCTCGGTCTGAACAGTCAAAGCCCATCATGAAAATCCAATAGTGGTCAAGCTAAATGGATAAATGTTCACAGTCTACCGTAACGCTCTAATTGATTTCCCTTCATGAGATAATCCACTCCCCTCAATGTGGTCCTCGCCACACCGTTTCACCTCTGCCATCCCTCTGTGGACATTCTGCATATATCTTCGGGTCGGGGAAGAAAATGGAAAGATGAATTGCTCGTGTGGATTCGAAGGAGTGGCACTTTCATCTTGTCGTGCTGATGTAATGGAGAGGCTGAAGTCTATTTTCTGTGACCTGCCAACTCCTCTGCCACAGTGACCTTTATGCACGATATCCAAGTCCCGTAACATCTCAAGAGACGTTAAAAGGCACCTTGCTCGCTTCCGTTTCTGTAATTGGAATTCAAAGCAGCTAGCGCCGTGTCTCCCTTCATTGGTCACTTCCACTTATTTCATAATGCGTCTTGATTCTTTCATTATGAAAGCTGTCAGACTCATATTTGCTCTCTGATGCCCCACTAATCTCTCAAACCATGGGCAGAATACAAATGTGCCTATACTTTCTCTTTGTCTACACTGTCGGCCTGTGTGATCTTCTTGTCTTTGGTGAGGATGAGCTATTTACAGAGGAGGAAGTCAGTAGCACGTCCTGAATCCTATTTGGAGCCAGTTAAAGGGCCTCATGAAAACATTAGTCAATTTGCACAATGTAAACAGCGTCTTGAGGTCAGCGGGTCAAATCCATGGATCATGCATCAGCTGGCACGTGGTTATTGTTCCGCTCAGCCTGTCAAAGCTGGGACATCGGGGGTGAGTGTGATTGTGTGTGACACAGCAGAGATGTGGAGAAGAGACAGTGGCCGTCGGGGTGATCGTAGCTAAAACAGCATGCTATTGTTAGACTGGCAGTGGTGCGCACCATCTGGATGGTTTAATAAACCTTTACCGCTCTGTTTAACAGAGCCTCAAGTTAATTTCCTGAAACAATATGCTTATAAAACATGAAAGAAGTCTTTAAGCCAAAAGCATTGAGCGTTGATATAGCAACATGAGTAATGCTAGCTATCTAATAGCAAACAGTTTGCCATGCAATTTTATTAAAAATACTATAATCTCTCCATTAATTTTTGTGAAACGGTTAGTAATTTTTAGTTTATCTTTCAACTCTATAGACACAACATTGCATACATTCTAGCGTTTAGCAGGTATAAATCTATTACAAAGAACTCAACTCATACATGCTAGCATGATAGTAAAATGTTGTAACATCCACAACAGGATTCGCAACATTGGTAACTATTCATTAGCAAACAATACTCATAACTTGAAATATTTTTCCCTCATTACATTACGATGACAATGCTGAAATGATAGGGCAAGGTAGTGACAAGTAAAAAATAAAAATAAAATAAAAAACGAGATTCAAAAAATAAAAATAAATATAAAATAAATGAAAATAAATAAATACAAAAACAAATATATAAACGGCGGAGCCCAACCCAATACACACTTAGGACCGCCCCCTCATTTGAATAACATTTCGACCTGACAGAGTGTCTGCAGCATGAAATAAATAAATGTGAGAGCAGAGCATTTTTATTTATTTAATTCTATGTATATATTTAATTTTGTATTTATTTCGACATTTATTTTTACATTTATTTTAATTTTTGGAATCTCGTTTATTTTTGTATTTATTTTTACTTTTATTTATTTATTTAGGGAGATTTATAGTTTTTTTCCCATTTATATTTCTCTTTTTGTATTTCATTTCTGAATTATATTTTTTTCCCGTTTTTATTTTCACTTTTAATTATTTATTTAAGCATTTATTTATTTTTTAATTTGTTTTAATCAGTTTTGGTCCTCCATAAGTTGGGGGGTGTAGCAAAACATTTTTGAGAAGCACTGGTCTAACGAGTAAAAGTTGTTTTGCGAATATCTTTATCTTTGAGTCACTCAGCCCTAAAAGACATTTTGATGTACAGTCGTAGCCCCTGCAGTGAGGCAGAGACACCCTAGAAAGGCTGCCGCCTCCTTGGTGACCTGTGCACACCCCTGCGTATCACACTCAGCTGGAGTTATTAATGTGGTGCCAGTGACTGTAAATATTACAATCTTATCAGTGCTGTTATTGGACAAGTTTACTAGACAGGCTCGTCTTGACCTTTGGCTTTAGGTTACAGCACTGAAGATGAATGACCATGTTGATTCCCTCCACCCTGCGGCAATGTGGCAAGGCAGCAGACAAGCAGGCTGTTAAAGCTGGACATAGAGTCAAAGGTCAACACTGGGGTGATGGTGCTCGGGTGAAAGGTAATGTGATATTATCTATCCATCTGATAGCCCTCAGGCTTTTTCTGAAGATAACTGTGAACTGTGAATAATGTGAAGTTTCATATTACAAACTGTATAATATTTTGTAACTAACATTTGCATTATTTATTAAATATATGTGTAATATTCTAACATCGCTTAGAGCTACGTTGATGAAACAGGCTTAGAAAATCCCTTCGACATGATTGATCAGACAAGACAGGACAGATTAATAGACACCTAATTTAACCCGCTGACAATGTCATCTTGAGTGAATGATCACTGTCACGTTGCTGTACTTGTCAAATGGTGAATATATTATGTGACTTTGAGCAAGGAAAAGCTTCATCTGACATTTTATTTTCAGAGTATATCCGAGGGAGTTGTCAACAAGCATCTCGCACTGAGAAAGTGGAGGAGCATCAGTCAAGTTAACAAAAGGTTAGTTGCTCTCAGACTTGCATTGCACATCCTACATAGAGTAGATATCCATGTGTGAGTGGGGGACGACAGCTCACTTCTCTATGCTTGATCCAGGCATCGCCTTCAGCTACACTTGTGCCCGGAGCAAACCATGGTGGTGGGAGGACACCAGTTTGTTATTTTTCTGGAGGCGTGATGGGAGGTAAAATTTCATCTTGGAAAGATGCCAATCCTTCAACCGACTGGAGGAGGAGCCCTTGAGACAGACACGCTTCTTCTTATGCCACAGGTCTACTTACAGGTGTGGGATTGCATCATGATGGGCTGGCATACTGTGTTTTGGTTGTTCGTTCTAAAACTCTTGCAGGAATAATGCATGACACGGCCTCTGGCTTCGACACTGGCCTGGAAAGTCATGTCAATGTTTGACCTTATTGGAAAAGATTCATGGTAACAAACTTGAGTCTGAACAAAGTTAGCCACACGGTGTGTGAAAAATTGACAAGGTACACCTCCAAAAGTAGTGGAAGAGTAACTTCAATTCTTTATGCTGGGTGTAGACTGAGAACATCTGTTTTGAGGATTACGAGAAAAGAGAAAGCTTTTCCTCGTATTTCCAGGTGCTTACAGTACATCTGGATCTAATTTCCGAAGATGGTATTATTTGTAACTAAACACACCACATTAAAGATGAGCAAAAATATTAGAACAGACAGCGTGACGGTTAGACTACACTGTCTGAGGTACTCCATTACTCGAGCAAGTTGGACAAGGGTTGAGAGGTATTGGTGATGTGCCCGCTGCATGTGCCCACACTAATGGACTAGGCTAGTTTATGAAATGCCACCTGCTGGTAGTGAGAATGCTTTTATTGTCTTTCAGAGTGCTTGCTTTTTCTCACCCGACCTTTTCTCTGAGCAATCTTTCTGCCACCAACTGCTGTTGTTTTCTTTGGCGTACCCTTCTGATGTCTGATACTTAGTATATCGGTGGTTCTTTTCAGGAAACCTTCGTTGTCCTGGCTATGGCCAATGTTGCTGCTGGATATGAATTTTTCATGTACAGTATTCTCAGCTTCACAATTGCTACTTTTTTTCCACCCATAGGAAGCTCTCTGGTTTTCATGTTGGTTTTACTGCTAACTATGGATGAATGGATAGTATAAAACTAGTCTTCAAAGGTAAAATCCAAATCTAAAACTGAGCGTAGACACCAAGCGCAATTTATTGCATAATAATTAGGGAAGGGCGAGTACCGATACCAGGTATCGGTATAGGTGGCGAGTGGCCATTTTACAATCAGGCACTAGAAAAAAGAGATTAGAGGAATAGAAAATCACCATTAATGTCATGCATGTTTAGGGAAAATACTATATTGGGATTTATAGGCCTTTGTTTTAAAATATCTTATTTTTTATTTATTTGGGGGGGGGGGGGGTTATGTACTAGTGGTATCGGTATTTGGAATTGGTATCGGTAAGTACTCATGAGTTGAGTATCGTATCGGTCTGAAAAAAAGTTGTATCGAACATCCCTAATATTAGGTCAGGTAAATGTTTCAGTATTTTTGCTCAGTGACACCCAGAAAGGACTCACTATCTTTTTATGAAAATAATTATGATAGAACTAAAAAACCTTAAATGTCACTCTTAAAAATACTCTTTGAATTAAGTGATACCATTTTTCAATTTTATTATAAGCAAGGTTGTCAGTATCTGCGCTGTGCAACTATTAAAGTAAGTTGTTCATTAACTTACTTTTAAAATAAAGTAATCTGGGAAGTAACTAAGTGACTTTTTTAAAGCAAGTAGTCAGTAAAGTAACTCAGTTACTTTTCCAAGTTACTGTAACCTTGGCAACAGGGATAATGTCAGACCCAAATGTTTTCAGAGTGGAGGAGCACACAAAAAACAGTAAAACCAACATTTTTTTTTATAAATAACTGTTGTTATTTAAAGAGGCCAGAGTATGTACTTAAAAAAAAACAATTAAAGAACACTGCTTTGATGTATTGTGATTTGGGTTAGATTTAGATAACACAGTTCAAGTGACACAATTATGGTTTGCACTCAACTGGCACGATTTGGAAACAGCACAGTACAGGGAGAAAAACACACACACATGAAATCAGATCATCCCAGATCAGAATCCAAAATTTATTTGCATCTGGCTAAACAAAATCGGCGTTTAATAAAGATTTTTGTTTCTAAATTTGCATCAAACTCATGTCAATTCCAATGTTTGATGTCTCGGTAATGTTTGGACATTCTCTAAAGTCGTAAATTAACTCATTCACTCGCAGCCATTTTCACTGAAGCAACCCCTTCGCCAGCTGTTTTACTGGATTTTGACAGATTTTGCTAGGCCCACAGAATATTCTGTTCAATTGCTATGAAAACATGGACCTAAAGAAAGATTATAGAGTCTCTTCTTTCATCAGCAAAAAAGTATATTTGTATCTGTTTCCATTTTGCAGCAATTTGCATTAGAATAGAGCTAAGTTTAATCATTATTCACAAACCTGTTGAAAACACTGACAAAAGAGCTTGTTGAAACATAGCCCTGGTTGATCTCTTATACTCTGCTGCCACCTGTTGGCCGTTTTTTGTAATATCTACCACTGCTTTAAGCCACCTCTTCATGTCAGAAGCTGCATCAAAGCCTTCTGTGTGCCCATGAGCTCAGTATGCTGGGGCATCTTTTCCATTGAAGGCAACACCCAGAAACTATGTTCATCTTGATGCGCAATATAATTGCCGTTTATAACTCTTTCACCTGGTGAAAGGTAGCCATGGCGACGGGTGAGCTTCACGACTTGATGAATCGACGAGCAGGTGTGTCATTTGAAAATTCCCCTGGCAGATGTGGTTGTGTGCGTGCCTTTGATTAACTTCATTAATATACATGCCTTGCTCTGATACACAAGCAGTGGCATATGGCAAAAAGCAGGAACAGGAAAGAAGTGATTTGCTGTTTGCTGGGGAAAACAAACAAGCCAACAGGTCCTAGCAGATGGCGGCGTGCGATGCTGGTGGGAGGCAATGTGCTGCATTGGCGTTGCCGCCAAGCAAGACGCTCTCCTGCGGATCAAAAGAAATCGCCCTCAGCCTTCTGCACGGTAAACGAGGCATCCGTCTGCTTTCTTGTCTGTTGATCTTTTTGTCCCAAGTTGATCTTACCTTGCGATTTCAAAGCACAAAAAGAGTGTGTTTTTGGCAAGTTGAAGTGCCCGAGGCCAGATGCTCTTCAGAAAGCAGCTTAAAGAAGAAATGCGTGATGGCTTGCTTGCGTGCAAGCTCTCATTTTCTGCCGTTCGCTAAGTCTTCCCTCAGCATGCCTGCGAGCGAACTTTCCTCTCTGCTCCCATTTAAACAGCAACGTTGCCGGCTCATTTACATTGGTAATAGATGTTAGTTATGTTTGTCTTGTAGCTTTTCCTTTTAAACAACACACATTACCCAGGGAGCTACCACAACCACACATTCTATAAAGTACACTACATCGTTAGGGCGAGAAAATAGATGACAGAATTATAAAGAATAACAATAATACAATAACATTACATACACTGTAAACACACCAATCAATCACCATATGACCACTTAAGACATAAAAATTATAGCTGTATCAAATATTACATTTAGTAATTTTACTGTTCTTTTAGTTTGCACTTGTGTAGAATTTTACTGGCCACTTTGCCTAACTTCTACAATAATATACTAGCAATTTGCAATAGCGCCTCCAAGGGGTGGCCAGGAATGGCCACGGCCACCCCTACAAATTTTCTGGCCACCCCTATAAATTTACTTGGCCAGTGGAAATCAAAATTTTAACTGTACTATTATTACTCTTTGCATATTACATCATTAGTAACCAAAGTATATTAGTAGGCAATTAAAGTGGAAGTCAACCTTAACATTTTTTTGACAATGATATGTTATATGTGACCTCATTAGTCTAAACATGACATTATGATTAATATTACATTTGTGGAATATGAGTTACGAAGCAAAATCCAGCCATTTTTGTCCATCTCAGGGGGTGGCCATTTTGCCACTTGCTGTCGACTGAAGATCACAGTTACTCAGGTCTCAGGTAACAACCAATCACAGCTCAGCTTAAGAAAACAGGTGCTGCTTAACTCTTTCACTCCCAGCTATTTTCATTGAAACAACCACCTTCGATCCCGACTATTTTACTGGATTTTGACTGATTTTGCAAGGCCCACAGAATATTGTGTTCTATTGCTATAAAAACATGGAGCCTACCGAAATAAATATTTAAAGACTTTCTTTTTTCATCAGGAAAAGAAAGTATATTTGTATCTCTTTCCATTTTGCAGCAATTAGCATTAGAATATAGCTAAGTTTCAACATTATTCACAAACCTGTTGAAAACTGGGTAAAAGTGCTTGTTGCAACATGGCCATAGTTGATCTCTTATACTCTGCTGCCACCTGCTGGCCGTTTTTTGTAATAACTTACTTGCTTTAAGTGACCTCTTCAGTTCAGAGGCCGCATCAAAGCCTTCTGTATGTTCCGTTCCGTTCCGTTCCGTCTTCAATTCCGCTTATCCGGGGTCGGGTCGCGGGGGCAGCAGCTTTAGCAGGGAAGCCCAGACTTCCCTCTCCTCAGCCACTTCAGCCAGCTCCTCCGATGGGATCCCAAGGCGTTCCCAAGCCAGCCGTGAGACGTAGTCTCTCCAGCGTGTCCTGGGTCGTCCCCGAGGCCTCCTGCCGGTAGGACATGCCCGGAACACCTCCCCAGGGAGGCGCCCAGGAGGCATCCGAACCAGATGCCCCAGCCACCTCAACTGGTTCCTCTCAACGTGGAGGAGTAGCGGCTCGACGCTGAGTCCCTCCCGAATGACCGAGCTTCTCACCCTATCTCTAAGGGAGAGCCCGGCTACCCTGCGGAGGAAACTCATTTCGGCCGCTTGTATCCGGGATCTCGTTCTTTCGGTCATGACCCACAGCTCGTGACCATAGGTGAGGACAGGAACGTAGATCGACCGGTAAATCGAGAGCTTTGCCTTTCGGCTCAGCTCCTTCTTCACCACAACGGACCGATACAGCGTCCGCATCACTGCAGACGCTGCACCGATCCGTCTGTCGATCTCCCGCTCTAACCTACCCTCACTCGTGAACAAGACCCCAAGATACTTGAACTCCTCCACTTGGGGCAGGACCTCATCCCCGACCCGCAGAGAGCACTCCACCCTTTTCCGACTGAGGACCATGGTCTCGGATTTGGAGGTGCTGATCCTCATCCCAACCGCTTCACACTCGGCTGCAAACCGCTCCAGTGAGAGCTGGAGATCACGGCTTGAAGAAGCCAGCAGCACCACATCATCTGCAAAAAGCAGAGATGCAATGTTGAGGCCACCAAACCGGACCCCCTCGACACTCCGGCTGCGCCTAGAAATTCTGTCCATAAAAATTACGAACAGAATCGGTGACAAAGGGCAACCTTGACGGAGTCCGACCCTCACAGGAAACGAATTCGACTTACTGCCGGCAATGCGGACCAAACTCTGACATCGGTCGTACAGGGACCGAATAGCCCGTATCAGGGGGCCCGGTACCCCATACTCCCGAAGCACCCCCCACAGGACTCCCCGAGGGACACGGTCAAACGCCTTCTCCAAGTCCACAAAACACATGTGGACTGGTTGGGCGAACTCCCACGCACCCTCAAGAATCCTGCCGAGGGTGTAGAGCTGGTCCACTGTTCCACGGCCGGGACGAAAACCACACTGCTCCTCCTGAATCCGAGATTCAACTTCCCGACGGATCCTCCTCTGCAGCACCCCCGAATAGACCTTACCTGGGAGGCTGAGGAGTGTGATCCCTCTAAAGTTGGAACACACCCTCCGGTCCCCCTTCTTAAAAAGAGGAACCACCACCCCGGTCTGCCAATCCAGAGGCACTGTCCCTGATGTCCACGCGATGTTGTAGAGACGTGTCAACCACGACAGCCCCACTACATCCAGAGCCTTTAGGAACTCCGGGCGAACCTCATCCACCCCCGAGGCCCTGCCACCGAGAAGCTTTCCAACCACTTCAGTGACTTCGACCCCAGAGATAGGGGGGCCCACCTCAGAGTCCCCAGACCCTGCTTCCTCAAAGGAAGGCGTGTTGGTGGAATTGAGGAGGTCTTCGAAGTATTCTCCCCACCGATTCACGATGTCCCAAGTCGAGGTCAACAGCACCCCTTCTGTATGCTCTAGCATAACTCTAGAGCCCTCAGCATGAACTCCATGCTGTGTAAACAACGCCTGTATTGGTTTGACCATGTGTGTCACATGGAGTACGATCATGTTCACTCTTAAGATGTCTGCAAGTGTGACCTATATCTCGCAGGCATTGAAGCAGAAAGCTGGGAGGTTGAGACGGCTGGTGCAAATGTCGAACAGCGAATATGAAACGGTTCACAGTAAACTTGTGTGACAAATAATGAGATAGTCACACCAAGAGTGTTTTTAATATGTAAATTACAACCACTGTAGGAATTATTTAAATGTAATCAAAATTCTGGACGGCAGAATGTTTTTCAAAGATCCAGTTTCATTGTGTAGGTCAGGACCTCTACTTGATTAATGATCAACTCATTACATCTGTGTTTTTAGCTTCTCCGAACAATAAAAGGCGAAGCTATATTTCCTAAAGAGCCATTTTGGTGTCTGAACAATTGTAAGACACAGCATGTGGTTTTAATGGGACTACAATAAAACCAGTCAAGTCCGTAAATATTTAGCATCACACTAATGATTGCATTCAAAAGTAAATGTACAGGTTCATTAACACTGTTGTAGTGCATCGCATTCAATGCCTTCAGTGTTTAGCACAAGTTTTTTTTTCACCATATATTTATTACAAAACCTTTGCTTACAATTGCAAAGGTTTGACCAAAAATGTGACGAGAGAAATGCTGAAATGAGAATTGTCATTCGGCCCAGGTCTACAGAGCTTCACATTTCCAACATAATGCTCTGCCATGTTTACAAACCTGTATCGACTGCAACCCAATCCAGCGTGCTACTACAGAGCAAGAACTGATATGATGAATCATTTTACAATTGAGGAAGGTGGTCAAATGGACCCTCTGTTGTCTCAATATACAACGTTGTGAAAACGTTTTTGTTCCCTTCCTGATTTCTTTTTTTGCTTATTTATCACACTTGTAGTTTTCATATCATCAAACCAGCTTTAATATCTAACAAAAAACAATACAAGAAGGGAGGCGACAGGTTCACCTACAGGATGTTGTGGTAGACAGCAGAATTCATTGTTCCATTAACCACCGCTTGTTGTACAGGTCCTAAAGTAGCATTTCATCCCAAGGCCATCATACTGCTACCACCATGTTTGACTTCTAACAAATGCTGTTAATTGTGGAAATGCTGGAAGCAACGCCATTAGCCATGAATTTGAACAAAGCAAGTTAGTTCAGTCCTTAAAGCAATTTCCTTCCACACAGAGAACGTGGGCTCAAACTGCTTGGACCACGTTTTAGTACATTCGATGGTTTGATACCATCTGACTATCAGATCAGGAAATGGATTATAATTTCTCTGAAATGATTAAATCCCACTTTAGACAGATTGAAGTTTTCTTTTTATTCATTTGTCATTTAACTACAATTAAACATTTGTAATTTTCACATAATTCATCTTTCAATTTCCTTAATTAGCATTCTGCTGTTAGCATTCAGCTTCCAGCATTTCCACACAATTTCTGCAAAAATTGCACTTAGTCTAGTTTTAAGACAAATGTTATAAGCCACATACCTTCTAAAAAGTTCAACTTTTGTTTCATCAGTCCACAGAAATGTTGTCAAAATCCTGGGGATCACCGCAGTATTTCTTGGCAAATGTGAGACAAGCCTTTGTGTTCTTATTTGTCAGCAGTGGTTTTCACCAACTCTCGCATGGAAAACAATTTCCCAGTATGTATATATATATATATATATATATATATATATATATATATATATATATATATATATATATATGGTGAGTTCTTTTGTGGCCTCCTGGATGAGACGTCATAGTACTCTTGCAACAACTTTGGTTGGCCAACCACCCATGAAAATGGCTCTGACAGTGGTTCCCTTGGAAAGATCTTTGTAATGTTTTCCAGACATATTTCAATCACTTGTTTTATTAATGTATTTTTTTTGGATTATGGCATGATGCCTCTATTTTGAAGATATTGTAGCCGACCTCACTTTGTCTGGCAGGTACTATTTACCGGTAAGTGATTTCTTAATTCAACAAATCCGGCAGTAATCAGGTTTGGGTTTGGCCAGTGAAATTGAACTCAGTGTTCCAAAAACTGTGGTTGATGACAGTTAACTCATGATTAAACAAGGTGTAGTGATTTATTTTTCATAAAGAGTCCGATGGATTTAGAAAGGCACTGTAATGTCATCCTGACACATTTTAACACATCTCTGAAGTACATTTAAATAACATTTAACTCATTCACTCCCAGCCATTTTCACTGAAACAACTTCCTTCGCTCCCGGCTGTTTTACTGGATTTTGACTGACTTTGCAATGCCCACAAAATATTGTGTTCTATTGCTATAAAAACATGGAACCTACCAAAAGAAAGATTAGAGTTTCTTTCATCAGGAAAAACTGTATATTTCTTTCTGTTTCCGATTTGCAGCAATTAGCATTTGAATATAGCTAAGTTTCATCATTATTCACAAATCTGTTTAAAACTGTGGGGAAAACAGCTTTTTGCAACATGGCCCTGGCTGATCTCTTATACTCTAATGCTACCTGCTGGTCGTTTTTGTAATAACTACCATTGCTTCAAGCATTCTCTTCAGTTCAGAGGCTGCATCATAGCATTCTGTATGCTCTAGCATAATTATATATATATATTTTTTTTTACGTATAAATACGTCTTTGGAAGCATGGTAATATTTCAAATAGAACATATTTACAAGTTTTGGGGAGCAAATGAGTTAATCACTTAATTGATAGTGACATTTCCCCATAGTCAATCAAATGACCTTCCCTAAGGAGTATTCTACCATAATAAACCATTGTATAGCTATATCTTGTGTTTAATAGAATCATATAGGAATGTTTGCAAACATTAACGCATGCCCATGCAAATTTTATTTTGATAATCACTAGCTGCAATAAGGAATACATCCATCTATAATAAAGGATCAGAGGCATGTTGGAAATAAATCAAATGTGTAAGGTGGAGCCTTTCCCAGTTGACTTTGAGTGAGAGGTGGGTTTGTACAACCTGAACTGATTGCCAGTCAATCAGGGAACACTTATATACCAACAACATGCACATTTACACCTCAGGGAAGTTTTGAGTCTATCATTAACCTGACATGCATGGTTTTGAAATGGAAGCAAGCACCTGGAGAAAATCCACACAAACACAGGAAAAATAAACAAACTCCACAATATGGAAATTGGGTAGCTCGTGTTATGATGTACAATGGTAGCAGTGAGCTCAAAGTATTGTCTAGAGGTCATTTATAGTTGCAGTCCATCACTGGTTGGGTATCAGTTAATATCATCACTGTGTGCTCAACATGCTGTAACCGTTTATAAATATGAGGCATTGGTTAAAATATTTGCGGGTGTTTACTGTTTAGTCATGGGAAAATAACTTCAAGAAGGCAAAAGCCGATGATAATGCTACAATGCGTTGCTAACAAAAGAAGTGAGAGTAATAGAAAAGCGAGAGCAAAAACCATGTAACTGAAATGGTTTGAAGTGCATAATTAGGCAGCACGTTTTCTTGTCAAACCGATTTCCCAAAAGAAAAGAAGACTGACTACTTAATTGGAGAATCAAATTTAGTCTAGCGCCCCGTCGGCTCAAACCTAGATCATTAAAGTTGCCAGCGAACAAACATCAAACACGAGGCGGCATTAATGAAGCAGATGTATTAATTTCCCATTTATGAGAAGCTAAGCAACTCACCGCTGCTCCACACTACCCCCAACCCCGCCCCCCTCCCACTCCTGTTCTCCCTCTCTTTCTCTGACAGCACTATTAATGATCTTTAATACCCCACAGGCAGTAATAGGCCCCACTGGGAGAGCCCAAACACCGCAATTTGTATTGAGGATTTAGACATAACGGGGGAAAGGGAAACCAGAGAGATCTTGGGGACATCTCCGAGGTGCTTGATCAGGACCGGGCCTCGCAGGGGCGCCTGCCGCTCTACCGCATTAAATGACAGCTGCGCGATTAAATCAAACTTTCTGCTCAAAAGGGCCAGAGCGGATGATTGTCACTAACAATCGAGTTGCTTTTTTTTAAACACCACTGGGATGAGAAATCAAAAGCAGACAGCACAGGACAAAAAAAACAAAAACAAAACTGAAATGCTGCCTGGCTGACACACATAGGCAGAGACAGACCAGAGCCAAGTCCAGGGAAGAAGACTTGTCACTGGCACATCTCATACGTGTCTCATTAGGCCATTACCCACAGTGCATCAGCCAAAAACAATGGCAATACTTCAACATTATGCATCATTAGTGCAAGAAATATCCATACGATAAACAAACTAAGTGACTGTTTGTTTTGGGATTTGCTGCATACTGTCACACTGTCGCACTTGTTCTGTTTTCTGTTTTCAGTTCAGTAAGAATGCCAGCAAAATCCAACACAATGGCAAACTCGCAGTACCAAAGCTACAATTTGCAGCGCAAATGGCAGGCATGTAGAAAAAGAGCCTATTATGACATGTGTACATTTAATCGTTTAAGCACACAATAACACAGAAAAGTGAGCCTTCACCAATATTAGCCTAAAAATTATATATATATATATATATATATATATATATACATACATATTTTAGATTTGTTTTACATATTTGCTGCTCTCTGAAGTTCACTCTTAAAGCTGTTTGTTTGTTTATTCATTAAGTTCATTTAGAGCTCTCTGGAGACAGAGCTGGATGTTGTCTAGCTGCATGTATTTGTGCAAAAGACAAAATCCAGAATGGAATTAAGCCCATATGACACGTGCAACAGCCACAACATTAAGTGTTAACATTAAGCGTTAAATCACTTTGATAACGTAAAAATAATAATAAACAAATATCTGATGATAAAATTAGGCGTTTAAAAATTAGTGTGTCAATTTCGAGTTAATTTAAAGTTCCTTTAAAGGCACTCATTTTATTTAATTATTGGCTGCCCCTTACTTGGAAAACATGTACTGGGGGAATGCCAGTCGAAACGCAGCAGACACGTCCATGTCAAAATTTAGCAGTAATACATTTAATAATAATGCATATATTTGTGGAGACTGGGGTCAAGTTGTATTTTACAATTTTAAAAATGTGCAGAATTTCACAAGTTGCTTCATGCTGAAGATTAGATGACTCTAAATATGATAAGAAAAATGCACTGAGCTGTCACCGTTTTACAAATGAAATTATGCCATCTAGTGGCAGAAAAATGACCTCAACACAAATCAATATCACACTTTTTACAGTACAATCCGTCTTTTTAATTTTAACTCAATTTTATTTACTATTATGAAATTACTGTATCAATGACTAAAAGATGCAGCCATATTTCTATCAGTCAGAACAGATGTAAAATTTGTGATTATACGTGTCTTAACTCTTGAAGTTATGCGATTAATTACGATAAAAACATTTAATCGCCTGACACCCCTAGTTAAAATAAAAACATTTATACACATGAGGTGCTTTCTCTTTTTTCTTGTTTTCTGTCATTATTGCCTCTGACAGCAGCAGCATTGTCGCTCCCACCCTGATTTACTACAGTAGGCAGCAGTGGGGTTAAGTTGCCAGTAATGTGACAGTATTGAGAAGGAGGCTCCAGCTGGGGGTTGTAGATAGCACATTCTGTCACTTACGGTCAGGCTGCTTGCATAATGAAATGAAGGATAGGGAGGATAGGGAGGATAGGGTGGGGGGGGGGGGGGGGTGGGGGGCAGCGAGGTGTGTGTGTGTTGGGGGGGCAAGTTGTGTTCATTTGTCATTGCTGAAACAAAAAGGGTTTCACCATACACCATAGAATGGAAAGCATTAGGAACCTCACTTTCTAACCATAGACAGACGAACAACAATTATGTCAATCTGATTAATTTGCTTTGAAACACACACTTTAGTATTTTTTCACCCTTCCTAGCCAGTGTACTCACCTGCATGCTAGCCACATCACCTTCCAAGACTGACCTAATAGGATATTGACTGACCTGGTTACTGATGAGCAAACGCATACTGTACATTCTCAAGATGATTGAATGTATTTTACATTGTTACCTTGTCAGAATGTCATCATTATAGGGTAGTCACCTAAAACAGTGCAATATATTATTTATATTGATTTTCAATGAAATTCAATGTTACAAAACATTAGTTATACTGAGTCTATCTTGGTTGAGGTTGCCATGATGAAATGCTAGTTAATGGCACTCCATTACACCGACTATGGCTTTAGGTTGTTTCTTTTCCAAGAGGTGACAAATTTGTCATCATCGCTGGGTTTCACTTGATCAATGACTTTATCACATTGTGTTACATCTATCCACCACCAACCCAACAACTTGATTAGAGTCAAATCTGGATTGATGACGCTCTTTTGAAGGATATATATCAACTTGAAAATACTGTCCGAAACCTCAACTCATCGTATAAAGGAGCCATAAAGCAATGGCAAAGGTGGCTGTGGAGCAAGCGACTGGAACATTTTAGCTCATCACTAGTTTGCTTTTGCTGAGGGGGCAGGAGCTTGGGAAACATTACCTTCAGGGTTTATGATTGAAAGGCTTTCCTTAATGCTTTATCTGTTCCCCGATGAAGGTACGCCCTTTTACTTCCACAATCAGTCTCCTTTCATCCCCACTACCTTCCATTCATCCTTCTGTGCCGCTGTGATTTACAACCAGCACTCATATGCTTCCTGGGAATTGATTTTCCAGAGAACTGTGTGTAGTGCTCGTCTTTCCCGTAGGGACAATGATGATCAGGCTGTGGATCATTAGTCTGGACTATTGTTTTCCACTGCGCACTCCACTACACCTTCTTCCAGTTAGGTCTGGTTTAGCTTGGAATGTCGGACATTTTTCCGAATTTCCATTGTCCCATAGTAATGATGTCACATGATTAACACATTCAATCCCAAAAACGTGTAAAAGCGTTTTTAAATACGTTGTCCTTCCCTACCAAAAACATGTTTACACGTTTTTTGTTTCGTCGTTCAAGAGCATACAGGAGGCTTTGATTTAGCTTCTGACATTAAGAGGTGGCTTAAAACAATGGCAGTTATTTAAAAAAAAAATGGCCAGCAGGTAGCAGCACAGTATAAGAGATCAGCCAGGGCCATGTTGCAACAAGCTCTTTTTGTCAGTGTTTTCACCAGGAATGTGAATATTGACGGAAACTAGCTATATTCTAATGCTAATTGCTGCAAAATGGAAACTGATACAAAATGTACTTTTTTTTCCTGATGAAAGAAGATACTCTTATTTTTCTTTTGGTAGATTCCATGTTTTTAGAGTAATAGAACAGAATATTCTGTGAGACTTGCCTCAAAATCCAGTAAAACAGCTTGAAGCGAACGGGGTTGCTTCAATGAAAATGGCTGGGAGTGAATGAGTTTATGTTTAATGGTAACTGTACTGATGAAGTAGTACAGTTCACTTTATATAAGGGGGAGCTGACAAACTGCAAATAGGTAAATGCTCAACAAAACTGTCACTTATTAAGATGTTTGTGGCAGCACTCTGCCATGTCATCTTTGCCCATTGGAAGTCACATGCTGTCTTGCTTCAATGTCACATTAAAGTAGCTGACAAAGCTAACATCCAAACTCAATTTACCAATCTAAACTATTATAGCTCCCTTTGTTGCACTTAATAGCCACATACACAAACGATTTTCTTTGACTGCTGTATTTATTGTTTCTTGCCAAACAATAAATCCACCATGAAAACTGGAGCAAAACACACATACAAAAATAACAATTAGCATAAAGAAAATAAAGACAACTCAAGATTTAACTTACACAAAAGTATTCATAATAAACTAACCTTGTTGGCTGTGCAATGTCCAAAAGGGAACTCGGCTTGTTTTCTTTCTTCTGTCTTTGTTCTTCTATTTCTCTCTGATGAACTTAACATCGCATATGTCTCGCTGTGTCTTAAGCTCTTCCTCTACTCACTTACTCAATGGCATACACACACACATCCACCCCGCTACAGCGCCCTCTCTGGTGTGGGTGGCGACAAACACCCAAAAACAAAGAAAACAAAATGCACAAAAATGACAATGTGGCAGTTAAAACTATAAAAAAGCAAACTGAAGTGAAAACGCCAACCAAGATAATATTTAGCAGCCAAAAGTAGTAACTCTAACACAGGTCATGTGATTGACTAGCAACGTCAAAAGTAGACCTTCCTTTTCCCCACTTGAAACAACCCCCGGTTAGTTGCACGGCAAACAATAGAACGTGAGACGCGAGGTGATGCAATATTTCGAGTCCGATCTTAACCTAGCATATGAAGTCAACAAGAGGGAATGAGTACAGCAGTAGCGCTCATGGTTATTATGCCCCCTGAGGAACAATATGTACTGATTTGTTGCATTTGCCTTTTGACAATGTGCCAAATTGTAGGACTGATTGAGTGAGCGAGATTTACTTGGAGAAAAAAAAACCTCACATTTTTTTCAATTTTCCCAAGAGTGCTCAGCAAGAGGCCTATTTTTCTTTCTTGCACTCACTCTGCAATCTTAGAATTGACAGAACAATAGAATAACACCAAGGTTTCATGCTGCTGATGGTACTTAGTAAGTGCAGTCTGAGGGCCCCAATCATCCGGGCGAAGCTCTGCCACATTCACAATGAACACTTCACTTTCTAAATGAGAGAGCCGCATTGACTAAATAATGGCTTTGGCATATTAAGAAATATTTCCAAGATTTTAAGGCGAAATGATTGATTCTTCTTGTAACTTGTGAAATTACCGTCTTGTGACAGAGTTAGCTTCCAGCTGATACTCAACTACATCTCACAGATGCTTGATTAGTGCCATTTTCAGCCAGTAAATGAATCCAACCTGGTCAAACAACCATTTGACTGTATTATGAGGCCAAGCTAAAACAAACAGCAGCAGAAGTCTCACTCGCCAGCCTGCTCTGGCTTTGGCAGCAGAAGCTTCTCGTGTTCAAACCAGGGCTTGGCAGCATGCGCTGGCTCCAATGATTTACAACAGCATTTAAGTGAATCTAATAAGCAGAGTGAATGCTGCCTGACGCTTTGGCATGGCCCGTGCTTGGTCCCTAATCATTCAAATATTTTGGCAAAAGCCAATGCCCTGCTCCTCTCTAAAAGAGAATAATGAGACATGGAGCTCTTAATCACAGCAGATCAGTTCAAATAAATGAAAAGGGAATCAAAAGCATTCTTCGCTGAGGCAGCCACTATCTCCATCCAAATGAGCTGACAGGGAGCCAGATCCCTGAGATGGAGATTTACCCAGGAGATGCAGCAGATTTTCCATGACTCCAGAATAAGTGCCTCAATTCTGGCAGCCTATGAGAAGTCCTGGAAGAAATTGGGCACAGCTTTTGTGCAAATTTCCTGAACTTGGATGTTCACAGATAATATACATATATACAACCCAAAGCCAAGAAAACAGTGCTCTAAGATTTTCGCAGCTTTTTAATTGAGCACTCCTCTATGAATCTCCAATCACACCTCAGATGCTTTTTGGAAGCCCACGCAATAGCAATGCGGTAGCTCTGACACCTCATCCATACTCAATAATTCACCACACTGTTTTCCTGCCAATTCTTTCCTGTGTCAGTGTTGCACTCCTTTTTGCTCAGACAGCCTTTCGAACAAACGATGCTGTCAGTTAACAAGATGGAAAAACATTCTGTTAATTTTGTCTCCCGCCCCTCCTCAGCGAGGAGTCGGAATCTGTGGATACGAAGACTGGATCACAGCTTTCCTGGGGGATGCCTGACACAACGCAGGCTGCCACTGACATGATGAGCCTCGAGACTGCTTGCAAATTCTTGTGATGTCACTTCCCACTCTCGACAGCTCTGACACCCCGGCGTGGGGTTCTGGGTAGATGAGGAATAGAAGGAGCTGCTGGAGTGTTGGTGGAGGTGGTGAGAAGTGGAGGGCAGATGGAGCCTTGATGAGAAGAAACGCTGGTGCGTTGTCTGCGCGGCTCTTCTGTTTTCTTTAATGTTCCCGCTTTTATCAGCAGTCTGAGCTGTCAGCGGTAATCACGCTTGTAGCCAAGAGCTGAAGAGACGATAAGCCCGGCCTGTCAGCGCCGCATCCACAGAGGCAGACATATGCTGCTGCCTTTCTCCTTGTCTTTCTTTATGCATGATGGCATTCTCCCCAGAGAGAAGTGAGGAAAATGCACAGAACGAGGTGGATCATCCTCACAGGGAAGATAGAGAGAAAGCTATCGCGTCTCATCCCTCCTTAAGCTGGGTTGTGTTGTGTCATGCAATGGTGATCCAAAGATTCAGTGTAGGTTAATTAACGCAGCATGGGCCCCCATATGCTACTGGCTTTAACGAAACTGTGATAGAACATGATCATGCATCACGACGACTGCACCCAAGGCCCACAACATTAGGAACGTCAACATAAATTGTAACACCCTTACTTTGGATATTTACAAAGTCTCTCCGGCCCACCGTTTTCAAAGTGACTAGGTTAAGTGAGCATGGGGGAATTCATGGCGGAAATAACGGGGTGCGACTCACAGTCAAAAGAGGCAGAAACCCCCCGGCTCACATTCAATATATGTTTACAAGGCAAGAAAAAACAATAGCTATGCAGGGCTGGACTGGCACAAAAAAATCGGCCCTGGCATTTTGACTTATGCCTACCGGCCCGGCCTGGCCCGACTCCTGACCATACCTGTCTAAAACATTGTTCTGCCACTGATGACGACTGATGAATTCAGTCTAAATTCAAAATGGATTAATGGTCTAGTCCCTATAAATTGTGGACCAGTATCTTGGGGTAAAATGGAGGGAAATAACTTAAAAATCACTGTATCTGTCCCAAAAGACACCAGCCCACCGGGCATCAGCCCTGTATGCCAGGCGGCCAGTCCAATCCTGTAGCTATGTCATGGGCTATCAACCTCTGTCTGCCTAAAAATGTCCACTTTTCAGCTTACGAGAACTCAACTTCAAACTTGAGAAGACTATTGCAGTTTTCTAATGAATCTATGTCTGGTGAGCCTATTGCGCTGGTTGTTTCCTTGCGGCTTGATCTGTCTGAATTTGTCATTTCATGAAAATTACTTTAGTATTGTATTACTACTGAAAATGTTTTGTTGGGCAATACTAATAACCGGAAGTTGTACGTTCCTCTTTCATATTTTTGTCCATTTGACAAAAGAAGAAGAAAAATAAATCAGAAGTTGCTCACCAGGTACTTGAGCAGTTTGATTTTGATTCTTAGTCTAGTAATTGGAGGACTATTTTCTACTTGAGTCACATTACTCTAAAGCAGGGTTCACCAATTCCGGTCCTCGAGGTCCAGAGTCCTGCAGGTTTTAGATGTTTCCGCCCACTAGCACACCTGATTCATATAATCGGCCCATCAGCCTAATAACAATCCTGATCTTTAGTATCAGGTGTGTTGGTAGGCGGAAACATCTAAAACCTGCAGTACCCCGGACCTCGAGGATCGGAATTGGTGAACCGAAAGTAACAGTGCCCTATAGAGTACACAAATCTGCTACCCCTTAACCCCCCAAAAAAGGAAAAAAAGACACATCTGTTAATGACAAATGCAACACGAATCCTTGAGAGCACCTATCCAGCCAACACATCTGAATCAGTAATTGTATGTTTGAATCAGGTGTGTTGGAGGAGATAAATGGCTTGATAGGGGCTCTCGAGGATCGGACTTGGGCACCCATGTTCTAATACTTTATGCATTCATTCATTTTCTACACAGCTTGTCCTATCTAGGGCTACACCAGGGCCGGAGTCTGTCCCAGCTGGCCAACTTTGAATAAATGTGAACTACTACTTTAATTGGTCATTCCCACAGCCTATCACACAGATGGCGCGGGTTTGATTCCCAATCAGTGCCTCAATACCCAGCCACTGGTCCCAATCCCGGATAAAAAGTGAGTGGGTTGTGTCAGTCATGGCATCAGGTGAAAAAATTGCGGCAAACAAATCATGTAAGCTACTTGACGTGTCGACTCCCCAAGTTGATATCAGAGTTTAAACAGTGTCTTGTTGCAGGTCCCATTATACTTCAACATCTATAACCATTTTATCTTTGAAACACTGAAACCCTAAACCTAAAATTCAAAAATCACAACAGAACTGTGCATTGATAATGACATGTGACAAAAACAAATATCCAATAAGTGTTACATCACTCACCAAATGAGGCTTCACGCCAAACCTTTTCCAAGCTTTTTTTTTTACAGCTTCATCACGGCACAGATGAATAGTAATTACGCACATGTAAAACATGGCACGCTGTGGTCGCATCACATGCATGCCAGGTGGCGTGTGACAAATAAATAATGGAACTAAGGCAGCAG
Organism: Leptonotus elevatus; assembly: GCF_054856555.1. Lineage (NCBI taxonomy): Eukaryota > Metazoa > Chordata > Actinopteri > Syngnathiformes > Syngnathidae > Leptonotus > Leptonotus elevatus. The sequence continues at coordinate 5,262,023 of NC_141254.1, forward strand.
AATGTCACCGGGTATTTGGTTACCAATTATCTTTCTCTTGTGAGCATGAAAGGGCTGTGCATTGTTTACTGTTAACAGAGGTAATTGAATAATAATGCTCTGGCCCCACCTGTTCTGGGTGCAGAGGTGATGTCTGCTGTTTGGAATAGATGAGCTGTGCTTGCCAATTTCTGTCCAAATCTTCTCCCTTCCAATTCAAACTATGAGGCTGAGAGGCCTGCTCTTTGCAGTAGGCATTAAAATAATGTGGCCTAACCTGCGCAGGGGTTAACCAGCTAATGTCCTCAGTGCTGCCCCGTGTGTACATGAATAATGCAGATCGGGTCCCTAAACAAGCACACAAATGAATCCATAAATCACCCAGGTCAGAGCAATCTTATTAGACCACAAAAGGCACACAGACACAAGCACATACACACATTTCTGGTTTACGTGTGTTGTGGGGACATTGTTGTCATTGTCATTGTTGGCTGTAACCATGGTGGAACGTACGTGCTGGCGAGGTATGCCTGAATGCCTCGTCGCTGGATGTGGTCATCACGGAACACGGCCAAAATAAACTGGTATTTAAGTGGCCATTCCATCACGGGTAAATGGCTGTGGAGATTTTTCTTCATATGATTCATTTTCCATGTATTCATTTACTTTTCAGGGTTGTCAAACTCGTACTTGTACTTATGGTGTCCATCAGAGAGCCATTATGACTGTGAACCTATATATTATAAATGTATGATCACCTCACGTTATCACATATACAGTATACAACAAATTCATGGACTACTGTTTGATAGTATAATTGGTAAAAATGCTTAAAATATCTCATATCTCAGTGTTGTTAAAAGTGAAGGCAATTACAGGAAAGAAAGTTGACACAAATTATTTGCCTTCATGGACCACATAAAGTGATGTCGAGGGCCGCATCTGGGCCACGGGCCTCGAGTTTAACACTTAAATAAAATACGGCTGGATGGATGTTCACTTCTTTAATTATTTACCCTCAAATAGAGATCTGGACGTTGACGTCACGCATTCCAAAATGCCATTTTGGCAGCATAGAAAACGGCTGTGCCACTTTGAGTAAACGACAAACGCCACACTTTAACAATGATTGACAGCTGTTGTGGACCAGCTGCCACAACAAGAATAAGCAAAAAAAAAAGGATCGAGCATGCTCCAGGCTACCAAAAGAGGAATCAATGCGTAACCAATGTTGCACTTTGTACATGGTGGCTGAATCAGCAGATGCTAACTGTTACCACATGCAAAATGTGGGGAAATAATCTGTTTCGTCCATTTGTGCAGCTACGGTTGAATAGATATTACACAGCTGAATTTAATAACTGACCAACATCATAAAGAAGACTTTTTACGGCATAAATGATGGCGCCGGCGGTGGCCGAATTAGCAGCTGCTAAGTTGCTAACGTACCTAAAAAACACTGCAAGACTTGTGTGAAATTGCTAACTTCGATGGCATTTTGAGCACACATAAAGGGGAAATAAATCCGGATTGTACAAACTTGAAAGCCTTTGTATGATCAGATTTGAAAGTACTCACCGTCAAGAGAGGAGGTAATTCCACGTACCAATGTCGTCGGAAAAAAAAAGCCATCCTGACACTTCATTGTCATTCCAACATGTCCACCTAGCGCATGTATATCATGTCCTTTTCATCAAAGTGAATGTCAATTTTCTTGGGCAAAAAGTTGACAGATAAACGCTAGCTTTAGACCTCCTCGCCTTTCTAGTCCATTTACGCTGCGTCGCTACTTTCGTGCTGCTTGGGGGCGTTTTCAGAGAAATAGTCACATGACAATAGACAGACAGACAGACAGATAGATAGATAGATAGATAGATAGATAGATAGATAGATAGATAGATAGATAGATAGATAGATAGATAGATAGATAGATAGATAGATAGATAGATAGATAGATAGATAGATAGATGAGTTCTAACTTTGTACACTTTGGATAGGTCATGTGACCCCCAGTGCGGGCGCTGCCTAAAGATATGTATATGAACAGGGAATCTTTTTGGACACGTTAGGCTTTCTTCCACATCTGTGTGTGGTTGATAAGGCGTGGACTAGCTTTCTGGTATTCATGTTTCTTGGTTTTACGTCTGTTAGACTTTGGCATAAAGTCCTCTGTCTAGTGATTCAGAGGAATGCATAGTATAGCGAGTATTAAAGACAAAAGGACCAGCAGGAGTTCCAGCGGCTTGTCAACTGGACCAGCTCCACCGACTTGCTTGTTCATTATTGCCCCAACCTTGGCTTCAGCATTCAGTGACCCTGTGGTAGCAGTAGCTCCAAAACCATCGATGGTTGATTCCACCCTAGCGACTGTCATTGGCTGGCAGAGACTTCTCTCCACAGCATCATAGCGACTGTCGTTTTATATCCCAAAAAGAGTTAAACCATTCTTGGTTGAGGCATGCCATACCTTAAAACTTGTATCCTAAACCATCTCCTCTGTCCTATAGCTAATCTTTGAGCATGATCTGATCAAAGCCTGCTAGAATCAGAGGCCAAACATCTTCTAAGACAACCGAGATAGTCCAGTTGTGGTCAATTAAATGTCAAGAGAACCTTGTGTAAATGTTGCATGCCAAAGAGCAAATAAGCAATATGAGGGCTGATGCTGGAGAGAGTGCAAACAGCCTACATAAACCCAAAAACGTAGCTAATTAAAAATAATGTGAGGCAGGAGAAAATCTAAAATTTGCTTTCCTGATTAAGCAGAAATAAATGATAGGAACGAAATTACTAACACATGTACTAAAGAAATGTTCTGCAGGGCTATGATAAACAGTGAGAGGAGATTGGTAATGATTTTATGTTAGCTCCATTACGCAATGTGAAACAGGCACTAAATCACATAACCATACACTAAAATCTCTCAGGCTTCTAATGCATGCACCGTAATCCGCAAGATTTAGGTGACACATTCCCAACGCCAAACACAATTTCATCATTATTATTACCTCCGAATTTCAGTTTGTTTATGAAAATGGGTCCAAAGGGTCGACACCGCCATAAAGGTCATTGGAAATTGGGCAAACTACTGACTACAATGACTAATCCAAGTTTGGATGGACGGCATTTGTATATAATCAAGTAAACCAACTCAGTTTTATTTGTCATAGTGTCTTAGCTACGAGCTCACAGTCATTTCCCTTTCGCCCAATTACAAATCAGACCATTAGTGCGTCTGCAGTGAGCCCTGTGCTGTCTCCTAGTAATGGCTTGTGAGATTTCCATCATAATCATAATGACTCCCAGAGTAGCCATGAGTGCAGATGGAAGGTTGCTCATAGGTAATGAGCTATCTCACTACCCAAAGGGCACTTCTTTGCGTTGTTATTTTTTTGCGTGGTTATTTTTGAACTGTATGCCAACAAGTTTGGTAGCTTATGCACATCATTGTTGTAGTCAGCTTTAAAATGAAATACGTTTAGTTTGATTATATCATAAATATTAACATTCATTTTATGCATTTGTAAGTACTTTGTTGTTTTGAGGGTTTGTTCTTATTGTGCAACCAATGTTTGTTATGTGCGTGTTGTAGGGTGGCCACTTCCATAAGGTAAAAAAGGAGGAAATATTTAAAAAAAATTAACAGGTGTTCCCTCGCTATAACGCGGTTCACTTTTCACAGCCTTGCTATTTCGCAGATTTTTTTTGTTAGTGCAATTTCTTTTTACAGTAATGTGCCTATTTCATAAAATGTATGGAGGTTTGAACATTGAGAATGTTTAAACGAGAGAAATGTGAGAAAATGTAAATGCCTCGATGAGAAAAGTCTATGAATTGTGTGGTAAGGTGTTTAAGAGCCTTAAAACATTTATAATATATCTAAAACAAAGCTATAACTACCTCGTGGATTTCATTTATTGCGAGAATTTTTGGAACCTAACCCCAGCGGAAAACGAGTGAACACTGTATAGCAGACTTGTGGTGTATTTTCATCAACAATAAAGTTTTGCATGGTTTATAGATCATGTTTGTGCACTAAATGGTAAAAAATATCAATAAAAATTCAAACTTCTTTTTGACAGTTTATTTGGTGTACAGTACCATGTTTTAACCCATTAAAGCCGGGAGCGCTCCAGCGCTCTTCTCCCTTTAAAGCCGCTAGAGCAGATAAGTCATTTGGTTTGGTTTTGACCAATTCTTGGTCTCTTAGCCAATTAATTCATCAGAATATGCACGAGGGGGCGACGTGGGCCTCGTAGCATGTCCTGGAATTTGATTCAAGCATTTATGGTTGACGCAGATTCGTGGGAGTTATAAAAAAAAATGAAGCGATTGACAACTGCACGGGAGGAATTCTAATCAGTGTAACGAGTCGACTGATATACTGTTAAGAAATCTGTTTGTAGACAATGAGGATGTTGAAAAATTTGAAGGCCTTGTAACGGAATGGATGACGAATCGATCCCCTGAGGTTATTACAACTGCGCTCCAGTGTTGAAGGTAAATATATATAGAGTTATGTACCCGCTAATGTGACATTTGTTTGTTAATTAAAAAAAAATATTGAAGGTTTATAATAATAAACTTGTGTTTCTGTGAACGTCACAGCTGTAAGCTCTGAAATGTTTTTGGAATTATGTTTCTATCTGCTTCAGGAGCTGAGATATCAATTATTTTTTTTAAGATTGCCACAAAACACAACTTATTTTGAAAAACAAATAACAAGGAAGAAATGTCTTCAATGATGACACAACTGCTGCTCAACTCTTGCTTTAAGCTTCTCCGCCCCGCGTGATGTTCTGACTGCTTTGCCTTGACTGCTCACGCGGACATCACACCGGCAAAGCGTGCAGAAACCGTGAAATCAGCCTCAACTGCTTTTGGCCAGGAAATTGTGCTCTTTTGTCCATTCAATATTAAAAGATGTCCGGCGTCTTGGCATTTTTGCTAGCGCTGCCTTTTTGCTGCTGTTAAAAAAGGCGGCGAGGAAATGACGTATAGTCAGCTAGCCACATGTGGAGATTTGTTTACATTTATTGAACCATCTTTAAAAGGCTGACAAACCAGCGTCCGGCTTGGGGTTGCTTAGAGTCACTGAAAAGTAGGACTGTCCGGCCAAAATCCGGACGTTTGGCCACCCTAGCGTGTTGTATGGGGACGCTAATGATTTACGCATTACTACGTTATTCCTTCTAAGACTATCGAAAGCCAGCCTCAAGAGCTGCTGTTGTAGCTGTTGGAAGAAGCTATTTTACTCCTCTCTAATACATGTGAGGATGCTTGACACCGTTTTATGAAATTGTGGTGAGGGCCGCAAATTGCAGTTGTTAAGTCACTTAAGTCGAGTCTGACACTTGGCAACAGTCAGCAAATGCCATCTACACATTAGTTAGCATGCTGACATTCTGCCGTAGACTCCTTCCCTTGGCTGTGTTGCTTTGCCAAGCAGAAATATGGCCACTAGCGTCAGTGTGACTCACCTCTAGTTGCCATTCGAAACACATTGCATTCCTCTTTCTGTCTTTTCAGTGTGGCAGCCAGCACATCTGCATCTACTGCCAATTATTCTCTCCTCAGCGCCAGCGAGTCATGGTACTAGTGAGATGGCTGTATGTAAGCCACAGGGCAAAATAGGACTAGGTGGGATTGGCTGATATTAACATTTGATCTGCCTATTTAATTGATCACATAGGTATTATGACATTTGTATCCGTTTTCCGGTATTGTAACTGAATTTTGTCTCGCGTGCGAGGAAAGGTGAAAATATAACTATAGCTACAGACATGAAAATGGAAGGAAAGGATCCGACTGTTATTGGTCGTTTTTACGACCATTAATACATATCACTAGGATATATTAATTCCACCAACACATTTAGTACACTGCTACATGACAATGTTGTTCTTCAAACACCTTTCCATTTTGTGCCTTTCAGACATCTTGATAGGGTGAGTACACGTAGCTTTATTTGAATTATATATAGTTTTATTATTCAGTGATAACTTATCATGATACGTTTGACAGATATGCGAAAATGTTACTCAGAGGGACTATTTTTCTAGGATGGCCCTTTTTTTCCCCACTCAAAAATGTACGTTATCTATTTTGTAATCAGGAAAACGACAGTAGCTTGTACTTTCTATTTTATCAATTTGTTTTGGAGAAATCAGGAAACAACGAACAAGCGGAGTCAGCCGAGGAACCGGACACAATTTGTCCATTCAAAATCATTGTATCAGATTAATCATATCTGAGAATTTTGATTAATCATGAATAATCACTTCATTAAAAGTATTTTTTAATCAACATTTTTTAGCCCACCAAATTTGAAGAACACCTGTTATGTGTTAATTCTTTCTACATTTAATGTAATGAGGACACTTTTTGATCCGCTATCCTCTTTTTCTAAATAAGTTTATTATTAGCATAATTTAAAATTATTATAATATTTTGATATGAACAAATATTCTGAATGTCATATGCAAACATTTGTTAAATGCTTTACATGCATGTAGTTGTGTTTATTGCTCAAACAACCTGTACTACCTTTAATTTAGGATTATCTGCGGTTCAAATTAATAGTGTGATTAATCTGCATTAATACATGATTAATGCACTGATTTTTTTTGTGATTGATCAATGAGTTAACGCTTTAACTTTGACAGCACTACGTCCATTATATGTCCAAAAACGGAGATCAATTGGCACCAGAATTTACATGGACATCTATGTCTACTTTTGCCTACTTCAACGTTTGAAAATATCCCAACGATAAGCCTCTCCATGGCTCGCTTATAAGAGAATGAGAAAATGAGAATGTGAGCAGCTCACCATCAGTTTTTCTCTTAAAGGCAGATGTTTTTTATTTTTAAGAATAAGATTAAATGAGATTCATAGAGAGCCTGGCAAATCACACAAGGACATTTAAAGTGTTGAAAAGCATAAGCAAAAGCATATTTGTTTAAATGTTCAAAATTGGTTCGAAAACAACATGCCGCAAACAAAGAAAGACAGGAAACTGCAAAATTCTGCTGCCCCTTATATCATTTCTGAGTTCTTCCAGGGGGTTAAATTTTAGTGCTGACATCATTTTTACATACACACTAAGTGCCAATGTGCTGCCCATTCAATGGTCCTTTTAACCTTTAGCTATATGAGTTTCATTATGGTGACAGTTTCAACAGGAAACGTTGCTTTTTTCCAACAAATTACAGTATGTATTCTAGTGTGTTTTTTATTTTAAAATGAAAGAAGTCAACCAGAATCACAGAATTAATGGTGTTCAATTTTTGAATCCAGTCTACAAGGAACTATAAAGGTGCTTATGATTATGGTTGGGAGACGCCTAAAAAAATGCTTATTCAGCTTTTTTGATACAGTAATGTACAAAGGGGCCAAAGACAGCTCCATACTTAAGTTGACCCTCCGCTGGGACGTCTGCCATGGGCTTTGGCTTTAATTTGAAACCATTCAGGGGAAGAAAGAAGGATGTTTGATTCATCCCTTATTACATTGATTCTTAAGAATGTGCCAGGCAGCCTTATGAATTCATTCATCTCCATAAGCTTCCTCACTTCCACTTAGGCTTCATGTAATCTGGGTGAGCCCTCTTATCACTTCATTTGTACAAGCAAACTATCAATTCCTGTCCGGCATCTGGGCCTGGGGAATTAGGGCAGAGGGTCTTGGATGTGTCCGTACCAAATGACAGTGACAGCAGACTGATTACACCTTAAATAGCCATTCAGTAGATCACTTGGGTACCCTATACTTACAGTATGACCAAACAATATTTAAATATAAAAGGGTGGTGGTTTTATTGGATTTTTAGTATAGCTCACAATCACCTTAAAATATCCTCATCATGAGTCATTGATGTATTGCCACTATGAAAAGGACACTTAAAAGCCTTTTGCCGGTGCCTGGCTCTACACAGCAGCCTCATAAAGGCAGACAATGGCTGGTCTTAATAAGAAACAGAATGGATCCCTTGAGTGTAAAGGACCCATCAAGCTGGGGAATTTCATTTAATTTCCCCGGGGCCGTCTATGTCTTGTACACATAATTAGAGCCCAACACGCAATGCTCCCTGTGTTTTGTCAATAATTCCCTAAGGGGCAATCAGGACAGGGGTTGGACATGCCTCTGTGACCTGGGCTACTTGCAACAAGCTCAGCCACCTAATTACACTGTCTCTAACAAGCAGTGTGCTGGTGGCACTTGCAAGGGGAATGATGTTTGATGGGGTGGGGGACGGCGGACTACAGACCCTCCTCGGAGCCCCTGATGTCATTAGAATTGTTTGTGGTTGCCGCCATGCATGCTGGGATATCATTGTCTTTCTGACAGGCCTGTTCTGCATTTTCCTCATTTAGGGCCAGTTAACATGCTGAGGGATGGGGGCCATATTACTCAACACCATTTATTTGCCTTTGAGACACATTCAGTGTATTATTGCGGTGAAAGTAAAATTAAATCTTACAACAATAACTAGAAATATCGATTGCCAATTGCCACCACTTAATGGTCTTGTTTTTGCTGTTTGGATGAATAGCCATTAAAATGTTAAGATGCAACATTTCACTGACTCGCTTGACTTTAACAATGTGACCATTCTTGTGGTTGGGGTTTTCTGTGGTGTAAAACTGCACACAGAGCTCTGTGGATGCCAAAAGAAGATGAGCTCACACAAAGGATGTCTGAGCGCCCGTAAAGACAGTAAATTAATCCATGTTGGAAGGTCGTTTAAATACAGTCAACATTTAAAATGCTGCACTTTGACTGTCAAATTTGTAAAAAACACACTATTTTTAAACGTTGGATGGCAACATTGGCTGCACTTCATCATCAAGCTGCCAATTACATTTATGGAATATGCAGGAGAGAGAAAAACTATTTTAGATTTCAACATTATTGGTTCTCACTCAAATGCATTAATGTATGATCACAACATGAAGCTCATGCAGATTATAGTGGCTGTGTACAAATTCACAAGGCTGGTTCCTCCGAACCATATGACGTCACTTCTGGCGCGACTCAACAGCCTTCTTCTTTTGGCTACAGCCAACAGTAGCTGTTCGTGTACTTATATCAGAAGTTTTTCCGTTGCTGTTGATAAATACAACATTCAAAACTGATGCTCAAGGAAGCAGCCAACCAGAGATGAGTGTGAGAGCAACGGACCAATCAGGAACAAGACAAGACACAGGGCGCTTGCACATCAAAATTTGCACATGCCACTAATAGTCACTTGCCTCCGTGGCTTGGCCGGAAGGAACATTTTGAGTCTTCGCCCAGAAACGTCCTGGGCAGACCAAAACAAATCCTTTGGACCATATATTTAATGCTTATAATAAAAAAGATTAGATAACAACCAACCAACCTCTGCCGTCATCATACTTGATAGACATTACAGTAGTACTCTGCGTCATTCGTCAGCAAAATGGGCATTCAATCTTTGACGGATTGACGATTACATTGACTACGTTTACATGCAGTCAATATTCGGGTTAATGTCCGAATTCCGGTTTCTGAAACAATCGAGGTAACACGTTTACATGCGTGGCGGAAAGAGCTACTCCCGATTACATGCTCATTTAATTACGTAAATAACGTCATTTCCGCTTTTAACTAACTATACTATACGTTCAATAAAAGACATATTTATGTCACTCACCACAATGAATAAAGTAGTCGGGTTTCCTCCTCGCTCCAGAAGTGTGGTTCTTTTCTGCAAGCTTCATGTTTGTTGACAATGGCTTGAGTATTTCCAGTGGGCTACATGCCACAAGCACGTATTTATATACTTGTATTTACTGAATGTGTATATAGGCACAAACTGTGGCGTTTTCGCCGTACAGACACAAAATAATGTGAAAATGCAGTGGATGTATTGCAATGTATTCTAGGGACGCTCCTTTAGTCATTAGGACGGAGCTGCACATACAAGTCTTGACTACATAGGCCAAGATTCCTTGTGAATCAAATCAGCGAAGAAGAAGAAAAGAAGACGAAGAAGAAAATAGCGAGCATGCGCACAGCGAAAAACATTGCCCAGATCGAAGGGAGCTATTCCGAACGCATTTATAAGAGCGAGAATTCCTGTTATGAAAGGAGTAATCCGGGGCTCTTATTCGGGATTTTGAAAACCCGAATAAGAGCGTACTCGGGTTATTGTGTCTGTTTACATAGCCTTACAAAAGTTTTAAAAGGATTACTGCCTGCATGTAAATGTAGTCATTGACGGACGAAAACTCACTTCCAGCAATGCTTAGTCCGTCCATTTTCCGAAGTTTCCTGCCATTCGACAATCAATGTTGACAGAATGCCCACCTCTGAACATTGGCTAGCTTCACAAACATTCGCTCCTCAGAGAGATACAGACTTTAAATCGAGAGCTAAGATCCAGAGGAACTTTAGGGTCTTTCTTAAAGGCCTGTTTGAATCATTCATTAATTCCAAGGTGTGCCTCAATATCCTTGTCACATAGTGTGTAAAGACAAATTCCTATTGAGTGTACAGGGTGCAATATTTGTCAGGCAACACAGCAGATGGAGAAATGTTTTGCTACAGAGATAAAGTCATTTTGTGTGGGTGAGCTGAGATTGCTCGGGAGAGTGGGATGACAGAGCACAGGGAGCTAGTCAACTGGCCAGCAAGCTGCCTGCAGAAATCATTGTCTTGACAAAGGAGCAATAAAGGGGCAGAGGTCTGTGAGAGTCAACGGCCCAGTTGCCAGGAGGAGCTGATGAGCAGGTGAGCCAGGCCTTGACTGACATCCGCCGGACACAGTGAATTGCTTTAACCTTGGCGTGTCTGAGAACTCACCCTCAGCAGGGAGAGGACGCAGACAGAGACACAGTGAGGGATGAAGACTGAGTGCATGAGTCAAAACATATAGGCGCTGTAAAGGGCTCGCTGAATAACAACAACATTTTTTTCCCCTGATAGGCGACCAGTTCCCAGACACACAAGTTTGAACACAACGTCTAACGCCATACATTATTGAACACCAGTAACTGGCAACGCTGCCTCATAAATAGAGATGAGCACAGCCACCTGAGAAGCTGAGGTTCTGCTTGCTGCCACAAACCGGTGGATGGTTTCATGAGCTCAGTCACCCAACAAGTTGCCTGTCCTCAGGTTCGTTAGTGACTCTGACAAATGGCCACTAATGGATTTAGGCCCCGTCCATACAAATGCCCGTTTCAATGTATCCGCACAAGTTTCTTACCTTTTGGGCAGTTCGTTCACACGGTGGCACCATTTTAGAACTTGAAACTGATCACTTTTGTAACGGGCTCCAGAGTGGAAAGATTTCAAAACGCGCCTCGTACCTTCCAATGTGGATACCATATGCGGGATGCTCCTCCAGTTTGATGACATATGCTCCAATTCTCATGTGACCGCGCAAACTGCTAGTCTGTCATTAATGGCAGATAGCCGTGTTGTAGTCGTTTTGCGCAACCTCCTTAGCTTTTACAGTAAAATATTTTGCTTGATGTTGTACTGGAATCACCAAGCATTGTCACTTCTCCTGTGTTTGTCTCACTGATCTGTATATATTACTGGATAGCCGATAGCCCATACATGCCCGTGCAAGCCGTTGCGAAGCGACAAGGCGGCCATCTTACTCCTCCCATCTCGCAAGCAGGCTACTGTATAAACTACTTTGAAGACCCCCTTTTTGTATTATCGCTCAGTTCCTTAGACTCCAACATTATTGGCAGAGTCATCTTTTGTTGAATTACAGTTATAATTCTTTAATAAAAAAATACACAAGTTTCCTCCTGTAAACATCATTAAACATATAATTTATACATGTATTTAAGGCAAGATGTAAAATGTCTGAAGTCCTCTTGTTTATTTAACAAATTTAAAACATCATAACATCATCATCCTGTTTCTACTAAGTACTGTCTCAAATGTTCTCCAATTTCGATACTGTAAATGTATAGGATCGTATGCCGAGAAACATTTCTTGGGAGGAGTAATATGGCGGCCTCACGGCTTCAAAAGTCTTGGCCTATCGGCTATTCAGTGGTTTGTCTTCTTGGCTAATTCTTCTTCTACGCTTTCCGTTAACTCCCTGTGGCTGCGTTACAGCACCACTCCAGACTTGGCATATACATTACAGTCGTTAAACGTCCTCAGCATCTTCTTTTGGACACTTGCATGTCTTGAAACGTTTCTGTGTGTACAAGATTCTTTTGAGGAACGAAGCCTTTGCTTCCGTGTGAACAGGGCCTAAGAAAGTGCTTCGAGGTTGGGAAACCTTGTGAGTGGGGTCAAACATTTAGATCCACCCCACGTTGAGCCACATGCATGTTATGTTTTTCTTGTTCTGCCACGATCACTTTTGCGCCGACCTTTTTGTGATGTTACGTTTTGTTAAGTATATTTTTTTACACCCTTGAGTTGTGTATGCCTTTTGTTTGTATTTGTGTGTTATGTACTCCTAAGTCTTTTATTTTTACAGTTGGTATTTTGAGTCATCTTTTTGGGGATTTAATGTCACTGTGGTCATAACAAACCGGTTATTTACCCAATGTCATTCACAAAGTTGCACCGCTTAAAGATACACATACAACAAACATTACAGTTTTTATTATGACTTCCTGTGTGTATCAAGATACAATAATTAAACTTTATGAATACTTTAAAATTATTATTACATTTAGTTTTGTCATATTATTTAGGAAAGTAACAACAAAACTTTATAACTGGAAAATGTTTTTTTTGCTTTAAAAGATGCGCCTGCATCTAATCAAACATTTTGAAGTATACAGAGAACCTATTGCATTGTCTTTTATTTGAGAGAGATATCTTAGAACGGAATGACTTGTTTACAGTCCTAACAAGTTAATTCAAAAGTATGTAAAATGACAACAAAAATGTATTGCCTAATACCCCTCAAACTGAGCCAAATTGAATCATAATCTTACTGAGTCGGACCAAATCAAAGTGCTCCACTTTCAAATCGGACCGTCTTTGAATCATTTTGCACAACACGTATCGAAAACCATATCAAATCGATTTTTGTCAAGAGATGCACACCCCTGGATCTCTTTCTATTTAAAAAATACAATGAAATGTGATGTTTTTGGGGTGTTGGAAAAGATTAGTAGCATTTCAATGGGGAACATTGTATTGATTTACAAGATTATTGAGCTGTGAGCTTGGTCACAGAACATTTTAAACTCATAAGTCAAGGCACCACTGTAATGATGTTTTCTACACACTAATGATAGATTGTGGCAGGACATATTGTGTGCATGACTTTACTTTCACTTCTCACTTTTTAAATACAATAACTTAACTCCACGCCGAAGCCTCGCTACATGTGGGCAGTCACTTGAAAAGCATTTGATAGATGGAGATACTTTGCCCAAGACATTTTTCTTTTCCAGATCAGGAAAGATGGAGATTGCGTTTCTTTTCACAGGAGTGAGCATCTCAGTCAAACAACATATTTATAGTTTTTGTTAGTGATTGAATTATTTTCCATTACCTGTGTTCTCAGTTCTCAGAGTTATTGCTTTTTAGTATAAATCATGCGGGCAATTTTAATTTGTCTTTAGTGCCATTAAAAGGCCTTTCAAAAGAAAAAGCAATAACAGAAAATATAATCATGGCTTCAAATTCCACCCAGTACTTACACTCAGGTACTTTCTACAGAAGTGGATTTCTAAAATGTATTTTATCATGTATTCATTTATCAGATTTATTTATCTGGAACATAAATCTTCAAATTCAATGGCATTATATCGACTATTGTCAACCTTGCCCTATTCAAAGCATGGGGCAGGATTTATTTGATACATTTTTGTCATCTCTCTAACTACATAATTCCGGTAAAAGCTTGTGTGGAGGGTTGTGGCATCTGCCTAGATCTGTTTCCCAATACTAGATTAAGATGACATGATTTTTGGAGCATATTGAAACAATAGAGTGATTACTTGCCTGCAACCCCAAACTGTTACCACATGTACAATATGTGTCATTTCAAAAGTTAACATTTAACAGCCTATATAGTTTTGAACTCATCTTTAGGATATAAAGGAATTAATTAGGTTGCTTCAATACATGTCAAGTCAGTTTTAATTTCAGGCTGGCAGACCATGACACGTATTATTCCCGCAAGCACTAAAGTTTATTTTTATTAATCATTTGAAGCCTGTTTCTAGCTGGATTCACAATAACATACTTTTGAACAACAGAGCTCACAATGATAAAATAGTACTGACAAGAAATTACAGGAAATTAAATACTCAAGGCCAGCAAAGCTAGTGAGACTTCAGTTTAGTAAGCACCTAAAGAATTAACACTGCAGATATTTATATAAGTCACATAACCGACTGAGTGTCTCTGTATGTGTCCAGCAACTAACTGGCAAGTATTACTACTATACTGAAAAAAGCGTCTGTTGGATTTATATAAAAAAGTATGGAGCATTAACATGTATTTTGGTTTGTCTATAATTATAATTGGAAAACCTGATGCACTGTGTTTGATTATGAATACAACTCAAGTCGTGTTACATACGTAAAAAAAAATCACACACACACATGGCACAATAAATAATCTGCATAGCAGTCTGATATTTTATATATATTTTTAATTGGCTGCTTCCATTTAATTATCGATCTGACATTGAGAGCAAAATCGTCTCCTCCCTGACCTTCTCTCTTTTGGTCTCCTGCTTTGCCGTGTCATTTCTATGCTGCCGGGTGTGGAAGGCACACTATGGTGGTGTGTTGGCAGAGGTGACGCGGCATCAACAGGGAGAGGACAGGTGTGTGCGTACATTAGCACATGTGCTGGACTGTCTGGAGAGTGTTGCTGCCTGCTGGCCGGGTCATCCGTCAGACAGGGTCTATCCGTCCAACACCCCCCCCCCACCCTGGGGCCCATCAGTGTGGCTTCCTGCCAGCCCTACAATCTCTACATTAATTTCTCATCTGGGCTGCCCTAATGAGCTCCGCCTGCTCGTCCACCTCGGAGACTCTACTGATTAGCAGACGGGGGGCAACCATTTGTCAATGGCCAGAGATGGCCTTTACACTGCTGACCTTGCTGCCAAGGAAAGGAAGATCAAACGGGAGGTGTAGGAGTATCTCAGTAACAATGACTACGTTTACATGCAGTCAAAAACCTTTTCAAAACCCGAATATTGGCAATAAAACGCACAAAACCCCGAATGTGCTGAATAAGACCCCTGGGGTACCCCTTTTGTAACCCGAATATTTGTTCATATGAACGCAGTTGGAATACCTCGATTGAACAAGGCGTTTGTTTGTGTTCTGCACATGCTCCATTCGCAAGATTCCTTTCTTGTCTTTTGAGTACAGGAACTACTTATATGCGCGGTGGACATCCTACGATGCCTCTCGCGAACCGAGCCTAACAATACATTGATTTCTCCGCAGCGTTTTCACGTTATTTTATGTCTCTACAGCTTAAATCCCACAGGGTGTCTGTATACTGTACACACATATAAGCATGTATATTTATTCATGCGTCTGGCGCGCAACCCACTGGAAATACACAAGCAGAGGCAATAAACATGACGACAGAGCAAAGAACCACACTTTTGGAGCGTAGAGGAAATTATCTACTTTATTAGTGTGGTGACTGTGAGTGACATGAATATAATGTATTTTACTGACTGTAGAAAGTTAAAGGGGAAGTCAACCCCTCAAAAAAAAATATTGGCAATAATATGTTCTGTGCAGCCCCACTAGTCTAAATACTGTATTTTGGTTAATATTGCGTTAGTGGAATATAAATTAAGTAGCAAAATCCAGCAGGTTTTTTTTTACATCAGAAGGCAGCCATTTTGCTGGTGAGTGAAAATGACATCACAGTTGCGCAGGTCTCAGGTAACAACCAATCACAGCTCAGCTTCAGAAAATAGGTGAGCTGTGATTGATTGTTGATTGAGCCCCTGAGCAACTGTTCAGTTGACAGCAAGTGGTAAAATGGCCCCTAAAATGGATAAAAACGGTTGGATTTTGCTTCATAACTCATATTCTAAAAATGTAATATTAATTAGAATGTCATGTTTAGACTAGTGAGGTCACATCTAACATATTATTGTCAAGAAATGTTTAAGGTCGACTTCCCCTTTAAAAGCAGAAATGACGACTATTTGCGTAATGACGTCCGTGCGTCGCAATTTCAATCAGGTTATGCGTATAGTAGTAACGCTGTCCGCTTACGTATGTTTATGGGTTATCCCAAATGTTTCTTGAATGTTAGTAGCTTCTAAAATGTAATTAAAAGTTATTTTAGAATTAAATACTGCCCCAAAAAAGAGGTTTAGCAAACATTGTGTAGATTTTTTTTTTTTTGTCATCTAGTGGTGAACTAATAGAAGATTTGAGTATCGGTCTCAAAAAAGTGGTATCGAACATCGCTACATTTAGTGATATGGGAAAACCTGGCAGTGTGTAGAGTTTTTTTTTATCCACTGTAGCTGGTATGTACTGTTTTTTTTACTTCAAGTAAATGATTACAGCTCCTATAATATAGACTATAATAAGACTGACTTCCGGCTCTTTTTCTTCTCCCGCATCCAACATGGTGGATCATTTCCTCTGTTTATATGTGATGGTGGCGAGCCATGTTCCTGTGTGAACGTGCCTCACAAGGAGCAGGGATTTGCCAGTTATTGGATGGAGCGGAGCCGTGTAGGTCTGTGACACCCGCTAACCTTGGACAGGGCTACTGGGACTCGGGGGGGTATCCATCACTGTGGCAGCCCTGAGACCCAGACCGGGGGTAAAGCCACAGAAGTTGCAGGGGGAGGGAAAAAAGCTAGTAAAAATTTAATGCACTCCGCAGAGCGGTCATGTCATACTTGGTTATGGAAAATAATCCCAGATGCCTGCAGTGCTAAAATGGAGCTATAATGTGCTCGCCTCCTAACCCGCCCTGACAGCCATGATGTACGACTACCATTACCGGAAAATATCACTTCAACTAACCCGTGATCCGGCTCCGCTAAGGGTCATATTATCCATGAGGAACAAATTACACTCCCCCAAAGTAAATACAAATTTCCTGCACTGACTGAGTACAAAGCGCAGGGGGAAGAGGAGGAAGGGGCCAGGCGGGAACGTTACCTATGACAACGCTCCGCAGAGTGACAAGGATGATAAAGTACATGACAAATCACTGGCTGACAGGGTACTCTAGTGCAATCAGCCTCAGCCTCAACCTAGTGAGCACCCACTCAAGCCTGTAAACACTACTCTCCTCCTTTGGAGGGGGCAAAACACATAATCTTTTAACACTGACAAGTTGCTCTTTCCTTTTTATTACTCTTCTTTCCCACTGCGGTGCAGGGAGGGCGGGTTTGGGTGGTGGGGGTTGAATTGTAAACTGGTTTTATGTACAGTGCTGCCAAGTCATTGAGAAACACAACTCTTCGGTGAGAATTGCCAGAGGGCAAACACAGCAAAACAATAAAGGAAGATAAATAGCAAATTGTATTTTATGTCAAGGACAAACAGGTTCTTCCCGGCTGCACCCACTTACCATCCCTTGCCCCAAATGACTCCACACATTACGGTACGGTCTTGCTTGGACATTAATAATAAAGCAAACCTATTTTAAATAATAGCATGTAGAGTCTGTGGAGACGGACGGATCAAGTAAACAACAATTTTGAGAATATTTTTTCAAAAG
This sequence comes from Leptonotus elevatus, assembly GCF_054856555.1. Taxonomy (NCBI): domain Eukaryota; kingdom Metazoa; phylum Chordata; class Actinopteri; order Syngnathiformes; family Syngnathidae; genus Leptonotus; species Leptonotus elevatus. The sequence goes on from NC_141254.1 coordinate 5,279,693, forward strand.
CTCTGATGTGATTAAACCTGTAACAGCCTGAGTGTTGCAAATGGTTAATTTGAAAAGCACTTGAGCACCAGTGGATATTCATCCTAAAATATTGAAGTAGTAGTTTCAAGATGCCACTTATAAGCAAAATCACTTAAGCGGCAATGAGTCGAGAGAGACTGCCTAAGTGCTCCTAACAATCTTATAAAATCAAGGTCCAGACTTTGTAGCTAAATGATGACTCTTGACTAAGTGTTTTGTATAAAAGATGCATTTTGGTAAGCCTAATGGCAAGAGGAGGCTATTCTTGATGGATGCATATGAATGATCTTTGACACATCATGACTAGACCTGTCTAATCCCAATTGAAATTAACATTTGGGACTGGTTAGCCGTGACCCTAATGATGAAAAGCGCTACAGAAAATGCTTTTTAACCCCATTAAGCCTGAACCATGAAATATATGAGTGAAAATTCTGATTCTTTGTAAATAGAGTATTTATTGGTCCTTTTGAAGAAAAAGTTGTGAAAATCAACCTAATTATAAGACTTTTCATTTGTGTCACAATGCTTTAAATCCATACATTTACAACTGTCAAAAATATAATAACAGACTTATCACACATATTAGTATTTCCAAAATACTAATTTGATCCCAAAACACGTATAAATACGTTCCATTTTAAATATTACCATGGTCCCAAAAATGATTAATGTTTTCTTTCATGTTTTTTTTTTTTTTTGCTAGAACATACAGAAGGCTTTGCTGCAGCCTCTGAACTGAAAAGGGACGCTTAAAGAATGGAAGTTATTACAAAAACAGCCAGCAGGGGGCAGCAGAGTATAAGAGATCAACCAGGGCCATGTTGCAACAAGCTGTTTTCCCCACTGTCTTAAACAGATTTGTGAATAACGATGAAACTTAGCTATATTCTAATGCTGATTGCAGCAAAACGGAAACGGATACAAGCATACTTTTTTTTTCCTGACGAAAGAAGAGACTCTAATCTTTCTTTTAGTAGGGTCCATGTTTTTATAGTAATAAAAGACAATATTCTGTGGGCCTTGCAAAATCAGTCAACATCCAGTAAAACAACCAGGAGCGAAGGGGGTTGCTTTAGTGAAAATGGCTGGGAGTGAATGAGTTAATAAGTAGAGGTGTCTGTCCTTTCTCAGTTGGGGCGATCTGGAAAAGCCATCAGCTGGGTGATACTGCCCTCTAACGGATTATCCGTGCAGTGCATGTGTCAGATCATATACGTCGGGATTTTAATGGGAAAAAATATTATTCTCATGAAATAGAGGGCTCAAAATGCGTTGTATTTAATATGATACGTTTGGCTTCATAGGGTTAAAGTGTACCTCTGGAGTAACATTTCGAGGTATTGATGGGGAAATGCATACCTGGTGTACCCATTTTTGTGCCTAGTCTTGTATTTGCCAAAATAATTTGACTCAATTTTAATACTAGTCATCGTGCTTGGGGCGGATGTGACGTCACAATGTTTACAGGCCGTCACTCGCGTCAGATTGAGAATTTCGGGCTCAAAACTGCTCCAGCCATTGCTATCATGGCAACATAAAGCTGTACTTGTGTCCGCACACCCATGTAGAGGGCGCAGGGTGGCAATGGTTAATTTGCCTGTCAGACAGTAACACAAACCAATGGATTTTAACAGCGGTGTTAAAAGAGGATGATTTTGCTGTAATGGGCTCTTTGCTCATAATCTCCAGCGTTGCTGAAATACAGTTTGGTCTTTTCCACTTTAAAAAAAAAACTGTTATTCTGTACGTGCTGCTTACAGAACTTGCCCAAATTAACCAACATCCGCCCAGGCACTGAGCAACAAAAAAGAGAAGGGCTTTCTTTAATAATATACAGGTATGCCTCTTCTTACATCCAAGGATATAAAGATACAGTTTAAGTCAATATTCTAGTGTTGTGGTGATTTTAGACATAGGTTATCAATATAGTAATAGACAATCCCAGGTCGTGGACTCGCTCCCAAAATCCTGATATCCTGATTGGCTAATCGTGCCGACGTCATTGGATTTGTAACTTAATGACTGTTTGTGCTTTTGAAAAGCATTACATGTTAAGTAGTTATTCTACTTGTATATTTGTTAATGCATATTCATAGATACTGTAGATAGATGTAAATGATAAATTTGGATTAGTATAACTACATTTCCCGTGATCAGTTCCAGAAGCAAGAAGTATTACTAGTTCCATTTTGACTTAAGACGTGCACCTGCTAATGACTACATAAGAAAAAGAGACAGAAATGTGACAGACTGACAAACAAGAAACAAGAAACAAGAATAAACGTCAGACGACGAACAGAAAAGCTGGCATCATGTCTTCGCTGTTGATTACAAACAAGTGTGGAATTACTACAAGGATGTATTTCTGGAGGGAAAAAATTTGCATTTATGGTTTGCTTTTCAGACTCTTTTAAAGGGGAAGTCAACCCAATTTTTTGGGGGACAATAATATGTTCTATGCAGCCCCACTCGTCTAAATATACTATTCTGGTTAATATTGAGTTAGTGGAATATGAGTTAAGCAGCTAAATCCATCCGTTTTTATCCATCTCCGGGGGCGGCCATTTTGCCACGTGCTATCGACTGAAGATGGCATCACAGTTGCTCAGGTCTCATAAACAACCAATCACAGCGCAGCTTCAGAAAACAGGTGAACTTTGATTGGTTGTTGCCTGAGCCCTGAGCAACTGTGATGTCATCTTCAGTCGACAGCAAGTGGCAAAAATGGCCGCCCCCTGACAGGGATAAAAACGGCTGGATTTTGCTTCATAACTCATAATCAATCCACAAATGTAATATTATCCAGAATGTCATTTTTATACTAGCGAGGTCACACTAATGCTGTCAAAGTTAAAGCGTTAACTAATTAATTAATCACCAAAAATTATCACATTAATCATGTATTAACGCAGATTAATCACACTTTTAATTAATTTTGACCGCAGATGATCCTTTATCTGACAGCGGATGGATACCTTAAAGGTAGCACAGGTTGTGTTTGAGCAATAAACATAAGTACATGTATTAAAGTAAAGCTGTTAATAAATGGTTGCGTATATGACATTCAGAATATTTATCCATGTCAAAATATTGGGCTCATTCTTTTTTTATTTTAAATTATGCAAGTAATTAACTGATTAGAAAAAGAGGCGGATTAGAGCGTGCATTGGATTAAAATGATGTTGGAAAATTTTGCTAAAAAACTTTTTTAATTAGGCGATTAATTGTGATTAATCAAAATTCAAAGATGTGATTAATTTGATTTAAAAAATTAATCGTTTTACAGTTCTACATTGTCAAGAAATGTTTAAGGTTGACTTCCACTTTAAGGCTTGGCTGTGAATACACTTATGTTATAATCCGTTTTATCCACGACAGATATGATGTCATGGCGTTAAATGCAAAGAGCCCATTTCTAATCGTTGGGGTAGGTGACTGAGGCATATTACACAAGGTGAGGAACTGTTTAAATTTGTGAGAACAATATTGTCTCCTTTATTGATAATGCAACTAGAGCAAACAATACTATTGTTACGAAGTGATTTCAGCCAGCACACTTTTTGTTGATCGTCTAAAACTGTGTACTGATTTTAAAACGCATGTGTGTACTGCTTAACATGCGATCATTTTAGAGAGGGCCCATACTTTTGTAATGCGCAAAGGCTCATATAGTTTCACACGCACACACACATGCACACACATATGAGCAAGATCCAAATGGTGTCTTATCTGAGTCTGGCAGTTCCAGCCGACACGGCAGAGACCTGCTACACAGGCAGAACATGATTTCTCCAGGGGACACTTTTTCCATTTCCTGCTTTTGAAGGGAAACTAAATAAGCCACGTTTGTCGCCATTGAAATACATTTGACCCATTAAAACGATTCCGCTCTTTTTGGCATCCTTCTCTACTGCGGGCTTGTAAAGTAGACCACATCATCCACCGAATGCAAATCAAAACAGGGGCAGTGGGCGAAGTGTGGAAAGGGCCTGGCAGGAACAGATAGTGGCAGAGGTGATGTGGACACCGGAGGGGTAAAAGCGTCATGTGGGAGCTGAAATTACTCGCGAACAACAAGGCAGAACACATGAGGCAGGCCCTGTCACAGGGGTCCCCTATTTACTAATTCACTCCTCTGTTACTTAAACACACAATTAATCAATGACAGCAAGCTGTAGTCGACACTGTTCGTCCGAGGCGGAATGTGCGCCCGAGTGAATTAATACAGTCAGTTGAGGGATTATAGGGCAATACGCTCTCTCCTGCTTCCAGAAACGAAAAGGAAACTACAAAGAGAGGACCAATTTAAATCGACAACACAGAGTAATGACTCAATTTTCTGCACTGTCTAAGCAAAAGGGGGAAAAAAGCATTACGAAACTATTAGCGTGGAGCGAAAGTATTTTTTTGCTAGATACCTTTATTTTCAATTAAATCAAACGGAATATCTGGACTAATTACTGAGACTGGATGAAATTTTACTAACGGGATTCAAAACATGTCTTGACCAACATACAGTATCTCACAAAAGTGATGCTTCACATTTTTGCAGATATTTAACTCATTCAAACCCAAAAATGTATAAATAAGGTTTTTAATACTTTATCATTCACTCCCAAAAACGTATGAATGTTATTTATTTATATTTTTTTTAATGTTTTTTATGCCAGAGCATACAACTTCTGACATGAAGCGGTGGCTTAAAGCAATGGTAGTTATTACAAAAATTAGGTGGCAGCAGAGTATAAGAGATCAGCCATGGCCACGTTGCAACAAGCTCTTTTTGCCAGTGTTTTCAACAGGTTTGTGAATAATGATGACATTTAGCTATATTCCAATGCTAATTGCTGCAAAACGGAAACAGTAAAAGACTCTAATCTTTCTTTTGGTAATTTACATGTTTTTATAGCAACAAAACACAGTATTCTGTGGGCCTTGAAAAATCAGCAAAGGGGGTTGCTTCAGTGAAAATGGCTGGGAGTGAATTTTGCATTTTCATGGGAGAACGCTGACGAAAAAACACTTTGACACAATGAAAAGCAGTCAGTGTACAACTCATATAACTGGTGCCCTCAAAATACAGCCATTAATAGCTAAAACCCTGGCAACAAAAGTGAGTACACCCCTTAGTGAAAAAGTCCTAATTTAGCTCAGTTGTATTTTATTAGTAAGTACTCCATGCCCAAAAGAGTTAAGGTAGTGGTGGAAAATAATAGTGGCCACACAAAATAATGACACTGTGGGCATTTTAACTTAGGGTGTAGTCACTTTTGTTGCCAGAGATTTCATTAGTAAAGGCTGTATTTTGATTTATTTTGAGGGGACAATACGTTTATACTGTTATACTGTATAAGCTGTACACTGACTCCTTTTCACTGTGTGAAAGTGTCATTTGTTCAGTGTTGTTCTAAGAAAATAATTAAATATCTGCAGAAAAGTGAGATACTGTTAAACATCAATTGACATTTTTAAATGTCAATATTTCAGAAGGAATTTTAGCTTATGACAGACCAATTTTTTTTTATTTAATTGCAACATTTAGGATCAATAATTGTTTGTAAAATACTCCTTAAAATTTTGTTTGTAGGTGAGCACTGACAAAAGTAAGCAAATGCCTTTGATCATATTTAATGTAAACATTACCATGGCACATATTAATCCAAATGTTGTTCTACAATAAATCTCTGCTGGAAAGTCAAAACTTTTTGTCAATGTCATATTTTTCCAATGACATTATTTTAGTCTCTAAACGGCAAACATATCTCAACAATAATTTCTTCTTACATAGCTTAGGTGAAAAATGTTTTGAGTTTGATGTCTGGACTTCCGAGATCCTAATTATGAACCCTCTTTTTTTGCATATATTAATAAGCATGTTCATTTGTACCTCTTGATTTTCACATTTGATTTTTTAAAGGTGTCTATGTAAGAATTGGACGAATGACTGAAATGTGCGACAATACAACCTGTGATTCCTTGATCGTTGTTTACATTTTTTGTACCCAGTGTATGCATTTGCTATGTATGTTCAATTCATAGAGAAAACAAAAGGGATACAAACTAAATGTAAACCAGCAACGTGTAAAAATGCAAGGTATTGACTGTGTTTGTGTTATTTTAAGCAAAATAGAACATCATAACAAGGTCAAACCGACACAGAATATTGCACGAATAAGCAAGATACCCAATACCGAACATTGTATTTTGCAGATTTGGTTTTAAGGAAAAAGAAAACCTTCAATTCAACTTCATGAGAAATCCTTAAAATATTGAGTAGTCTAATTTAGATTGTGTACCTCACTAAGCTCATTTAAAATAAATACATAACGGTCATATTGAGTGTGTAGTATTCATTAATAGGGTGTTTTGTTCTAATTAAATGAAGTGTCAGGCTTAAACCATGAAGAGTGAATCGGATACAAAAGTGATTCAGACACAGCCACAACTCTGTGAAAACTGTCTGACTTACCTTATCGTCCTGGTCAGTCTCGGTGTCGCACTGAAAGAGAAAGAAAGACAAATCACATATTTGGTGAGGTTCCATGCATTTTAAACTGCGATACACTTCAAAATCGACTGCATGTCGAATCTTTTCAATGAAGTGTGAATGTCACAAGATGATTGACGTCTTGTTGATCCCTTGATGAGAGACTGTATATATAAAACTCAATTGGGGCTGGAACCTCATGAACTTCAACAACAATTATGATTCCATGTCGTGTATTGTGGCTTGAGGCTGGGGACGAAGAGGGGGAGGAGGAAGGCAACCTTGTCAGTGGGGACAGGAAAAAGGTGGTTAGATTTCATTTTCCCCCCCTACAATTTCAATTTCAAGGTCCACTTAATTCTTTATCAACTAATTAGTGTCATGCTGGGTGACTGGCAGCCTCAAAGTTGTGCATATGGCTGAGGTGCAGAGAAGCACTGAAGTCAGTAATGAAGAAGGGACGGGGAAGGGGCGTGGGGGGTGGGGGATATAGGCAGGGGTTGGCATCATATATTTGTGTGTGGGGGAGAGGGAAGTGTGAGAGAGAAGAGGATGAAAAGATTGACAGCCCAGGGAGGAAGTGACAGAAGGCACTTCTGTCTTGGCTCTCTATCTTTCTCCCCCTTTTTTATTTTAATTTTTTGCTTCAATCAAATTTTTTTTTGCTGATCTGGACCCTACAGAGCTCAAAGGTAGAAGGCTGGCCATGTGGCTGGTATGTTTCTCGGGCAGGATGCTAAAAAGGGGCCATGCGAGCTCAGCAGGAGCATAGCATCCAATTTACAGGCCTGTCCCACATGGCCCCAGGGGCAGCCGGCGGCACGCTGCCATGATGGTCAGCTCCAGAAACTCATAAATTATGCAGAGGCAATAAACGCACTGGGCAAACACTCCTCAGACGTTCCCTTGCTCTTTATTTCTCTCTCACTTGCTCTCTCCCCACTTCGACAGCATTCCAACATGCATCCCCAATACGGTGTGAAAGCCAACACCCTTCACTGCAGGATGAATAAATGAGAAAAGGGAGTCAAGGTGGTTGGACAATTGCCCTGCAGGAATTGAATTAGGAAGAAATTATGGAGCTGGTACGCAGGGAGCTTCCACTCGATTACGAAGACTTACGTTTTTGTGTCCATTCATCCGAAAGACCGAATTAAAATGCAATCCGATGGAAAACAGGGTCAATGTAGTTCATGCCAAAGGTGTTTCATTGGTTGAGGCCAAGACCCTAATTGTGTTTTTCCACATCAGTCTATTTGAATCTTGCACTGGCTTGGTCAACAACAAAACAAGACCAAAAAAAAACAATTCAGGGTAAAAACAAAAATGCCACTATACTGTACAGTCCTGGGCCTGGCTTTAGTTTGGTTTTCCTCTTCAAAGTATGACAATGAGAAAGTGGGAAAATGATAGGGCACTGAAAGCATTAGTGAGGAGACAAAAAACAACAAATTATGAGAAATGAGGGTCTCCTATATTTACTTTTCAGCATGTGGCTGATGGTGAGGATCTTTTGACGGCATATTAGGGCCACGTATAAATGTATGTTTTTTAGAGGGCGGGGGCAATATTCAGAGAGAAAAACTCACATAAAAAAATTGGCGACGTCATAAAGTGGCACATTTGCGAGTTTGGATATAAAGTGGCATATTTGCTAGAAAAAAAAGCTCAGAAATGTACGAGAAATACACGTAGCATACTACAAGGTTTGTGCCAATACTTTTCGGTCGGGTTTTCAAATAAGGAGACCATAACCATATCATGTTAACCATTTGCACTTTGAAGCGTTGGGTACTGCCAGCGACAAAGACGCCTCGCTTTGCGAAGGTCCACACCCTGAGGATCAAGTTAATTTGTTAAAAATGTATATTTACTTGTACATTTATGTTTCTAGAATTATTATTTACAATAAAAATTTCTTACTTTTTTTTTTTTTTTTGTACAAGTAGCTAAGTTGACGTGTCGAATCTGCTGCTCTCCGTCATTCACTAGCATTTACCTTAAGCATGCTAGCTTCTGATTGGTTAGTGCTTAGTCAGCTGATAGGAGATCAGGAAGTGTTGTCGCTCTAGCTGCCGTGTATGACGAGTAAAGTTTAAATTAAGAATGAATCCATCTCCATCCTGCCTTTTAATTTTATAACCAGTGTCCCATTATCTATCCAGTTTTTTCTCCGCTTCCGGTCACGTTGGCGCAGCACGTCTGCGACACGGGCTCCGTGGAAAGCTGCAGTTCTTCTAACCTTTTCCTTATTTAGCTTTTAATTTTTGACTTTTTTAAATTATGAGCCACTTGCTCGATCTGTCCGCGACTCCTACCGCGAGTTACAGTACACGTCGGGGCTCCGAACGGAGCCTAATCTACCAACGGCTCGTGGCGTGTGTGGACAGGGGAACAAAGGAACGACATGGCTTTGTTGTCCGACATCAGAGACTCGCTCTGGGCCCTCGGCTCAACAGGCGACACGCCACCCCCCGACCTGCCGGAGGAGATTTAGCGAGCAGACCCGGGGAAACGCCGCCGGAGGAGAGGACAACGAGGTGGAGCACGCCAAAGACTCCGGAGGAGAGGATGCAGACCAGCGCTGCCGTCCTTGCTGCTCGGAGACGTGAGGTCCTTGGAGAGCAAGCTGGATGAGCTGAGGAGCCTCACCTCGGCCTGCCGCGAGCACCGGGACGCCTGCGCCATGGTGTTCACGGAGACATGGCTCCACAACTTTAATTTGATCTCTTTCTATTCTGTTGTTTTTTCTTTACTGTAACTGCAGCTGGACGGAGTCCAGGAAAAAGTTCCCCACGGGGAAAATAAAAGTATATCGTATCGTATCGTATCGTATCGTATTAACGAATCCTCACATTAGACTATAGCTACGCTACGTGTATTTCTCATAAGTTTCTGAGTTTTTTGCGAGAGGGCAGTAACTAGTGCAGGTTACATACGTGTATGTTTATGAAATTTCTTAAAATATATCTTGAGATATTACCAGAGGCGGATATTCCATCAATAATGACAGAAGGACTGTCAATCAGTCAATAACAGACGGCCATTTTGTTGACGATTGATGGGAAACTTTGAAAACTGATGGACTAATAAGCATTGCCAGAAGTGGGTTTGGTCCGTCAAAATCCTTTAAGTCAATCACAGGTAAGTATGGACCGTTTCATATTCATTGGGACAATCGTACCCCACACACTGTGATATTTTTGGCGTACAGAAAATAACGTGAAAACGCTGCGGAGAAATCAATATATTCACATTGGGCGAGGTGAGTTAGTGGCAATGTAAGATGGCTGCTGGTGGCTTTACTTCTCGCTTCGATGGCATTAGCAGTCCATGTTATTATATATTTTATATCCATAACTGCGTGGATGTTCTGCACTGAAAAACATGTCAGAAGAGCAAAAGCTGTTGTAAACATTCTTTGTTGTCATTTAAATGTATGTAGACTGTTCTTGTACCCAAACTTTTCTTGTTGATAAATGGTGAAGTGTTGTTCATATGCCGTAGATGCTTTTCACTGCCCCCTTTAGTCTGGAACAGTAGTTCTCAACTCAACCGCGGTCTTCGAGTACTCTTATCCAGCCTGTTTTCCATGTCTCTCTCTGCCAACACAGGTGTTTTGAACGATCAACTAAGCAAGCTCTGCATGAAACCTGATAACGATCCTCAGCTGGGTTTGGCAGGAGGGAGACATGGAAAATAGGCTCGATAGGAAGAAGAAGAAGAATAAGAAGAAGACGGAGAAGGAAGAGAAGAAGAATACAGAGAAGAAGTGCAGGAGAAGATAAAGAAGACAATGAAGAGGAAGAAGACAACGACAAACAAGAACTCCAGAACTGCGTAATATATGAAAATTGTATTTTTGATACTTGAACACTTAATACCGGCCGGCGAACCTTACAGGACGATCCTAAAACAGCAGCTGTTATTTAGCAATGATGGAAGCGCGGCTAAAATAACGACAACCCATTGACAGGTTACAATTTGGTTTGGCTTGAAATAATGACAGCGTGTCGATGACGGAGGAGTGTCCCTGCCGTTGACGAATAACAAAATTCATTGACACGCCCACCTCTGGATATTACACGATACATTTGCACAAACAACAGATCTTTACCCATATAACATCCACTCTGTACTCTTGGAAAACTGGATGACAGATACAGGGAATAGTACCAGTTATTGCCTGCCTTTGTCAATCGGAAAGTGCATTGAATATTAGGTGTGTCTCAATACTTGAATCCAAATAAGTGCAAATAGGTCAAATACTTTTTTAAAAAAGTGTTTGCATTTCTATACATCCAATTTGCTTTTTGAATAAAGAGCCCCATCTGCTACAGACATCTCTGATGGCCACCCACACACAACTGCCTAATGGAGCTGCAGACAAAATCTGAGTATTAGCTGCCTCGACTACTTCAATCTATTGAAGCCTGCCAGAATGTGACACCACACCGAGTACTCATTAGCGACTCCTCTGACGGTACACACAGCACAATCGGGAACACGGGCGTAAGGCAGGTTCAAATAACCAACATTATTTGAGTTTTATCTATCATGTTGGGAGCAACTTTTTTTTTTCAGTTCCCCTTTATCTTCTCCCTCGTTTTCCCCTCTCCTGCTTGCGCAGACGATTGCTTTGATTGCCAAGAGAGAAGCCGGCTGGAATGACTTGCCCTTGCTTGTGAAGCAAATGGAACATCCTAATGGAACTCATCGTATTATACGATGCAAAAGTGCCATAGCTCATTACTTTAAGATAAAAGGATATCATTCTAGACGGCAAGCAGAATTGACTTTCTGTGCTGCGACTTGATGATGATTTAATCAACTGCTCTCTTTCACTTCTCATCCTGCCGCCTGTCGCATTCGCAGGTACCACTAAACGAAGCACTCATGCTGCTAGTGGGGGGAGAGAAAATAAAATAAATTGCTATCATTACGTTCTTTTCCCCGGGAATAGAGGTATGTAAATTTCCCAGGGCAACAAAAGGGGGAATACAATGGAAAACTTAATAAAATTGAAATATCGTTTATAATAACAATAAAAAAGCTCAAAATCAGGCTTGGCATGCAAGCACAGACAATACAATCATCCTTACAGAGTAGGAGATTTCACACAAAAGGAACAAATAAGGAGGACTGGATAAAGATAGAACAAAAAAAAATCCCACTCACACAAGCTAGCTCGAGTTGTCACTCACTCATACATACATACAAGTGGTCAAAGCAAAAACAATCAAATATTTTCATGCAGGGGAGACAAATGCCTTTGTACTGTGTGTGGAAAGTGTAATGTGGCATGGCATTTCTATAAAACATGTACCTATTTGTAAATAACGAGAGCCGAGGACATTGAGTAGACTGGCACGTGGGACATTCTAAATATTGGTTAAGTGTAGGAAATAAAATAATAATTAAAAAAAAGCTTACGTCGCTTAATATGTCAAAAAAATTGCAATCACTTGTCACCCACATTTATGTGGACATCTCTACTTATGCCCATATCTTCTTCTTTTCCTTTTCCACCACAGCAAATCAGTTGCCTCCATCTAACCCTGTCGTCTGCATCCTCAGCTCTCACACCAACTACCTTCATGTCCTCTTTAACTACATCCATAAACCTCCTCTTTGGTCTTTCTCTAGACCTCCGTCTTGCTACGGCTAACCTTCATTTGCCTCCTTTCCAGGGCAAACCTCCACGCCTCTAGCTTCTCCTCCACCTGTTCCCTGCTCTCACTACAGATCACAATGTCATCTGCAAACATCATAGTCCATGGAGATTCCTGTTTAACCTCATCTGTCATCCTGTCCATTACCATAGCAAACAAGAAGGGGCCAAGAGCTGATCCCTGATGTAGTCCCACCTCCACTTTGAACTCCTCCGTCACACCTACAGCACACCTCACCACTGTCTTACAGGCCTCATACATGTCCTGTAGGTCAACAGCACCGATGGCGGTCGTTGTTAACCCGGGCCTCGACCGATCCGGTATGGAAATCATATATTTGATTCACATGTTTGATTTGGTCAAAGTTTGTACGTCGGATTCCCTTACTGACACAACTCTCTGTATTTATCTGGGCTTGGGACCGGCACAAGAAGACACTGGCTTGTGCCCCCTTGCCCCATATCAACCTCTAAAAATAACACAATGATCACCCCAATCTTATTATCGTATTTCATGGATGAAAATTTTTCCTCATTAAAGTGATATAAGCTTCTGTAGTGAGCGCCTAAATGGAAAGAAACATTTAATAGATAATCGGAAATATTGGGGCGATCGTGCTAAGATGATCAAATGTTGATATGATATGCGGATAAGTAGAAATATCACAAACTTCGCTGACGACTGATCCGTTTTCAAACATTAGTGATGTTTAGTTTATGTATATAACGTGTTTAGACTGTAGTACAACAAGTGAGGAGGGAAATATTACTTTAGTGTCGGCAATTTAGAGCCATTTGGATCTGTTTTATAAATAAACCACGGGAGCCGCAAACCTTTTCATTTCTGCTGCAGACTCCCATTAAATTGGGTGGCCTTTTCGAAGCAATAAAGCAGTGCATCCGCCATATTGGATGTGACCAACGTATTAGCCATTAAAGGGCAAATAATGGGCGCCTTTGGAAATGCGCTCCTAGCGTGCAATTGTTCACGCTGACCGTTCGTAAACTCACGGTATTGCTCAAATTTGCCGTTCCGAAATTCAGAGTGCACCAAAAATCGGACAGTAGGAGATGGAAACAGTACAAGCAAGATGTGAGGGTTTTGGCCTGATGAGGGATATAAAAGTTGTCTTTCATTATTGGTGAGCCGTGGATAATTCTCAAGTTGGTAAGTTATTAACTTTTTTCCAGAAGTTTATGGTTTAAGGTGGTGGTTGTTAAGTTGGCTAACGCTGATGTGAGCTAGCTGTGTGGTACAGCATTTTTCTCCATTTTCAAATCTGCCAATGTAACCACGACAAAACACTAGTAGTAGTCCTGCTAACACAACACACTGGTGCATTCAGAAACTAATGGGAGGGGAGCATACTTTGTCTCTCTGAACATATGCGCTCTCACTCTACCAAATGTGCCTAATATTCGCAAAATTGAGTTGGAATGACATAATAATCAATCAATCAATCAATAATCAATATCAATGGTTTGGTATTAATCCAATGAGTTCTGATTTGATGATACATCTCCAAGGAGCAAATGAATGAGGTATCTTCAATCGCTTCTTTTCACCAAATTCAATACGACAGCAATGCCGACGTACTCAAGACGGCCTCTATATATATGTACTGTAAATGGTAACATTTGCCAAGGCTTGTCAGAAGGGACACCATTCAAGATTTTAGACTTAGAAAAAACAAATAAACAGGTAAATGTGGTGTAACCATATCCTTTAAGAGTCTTGTGGCTTTGCAAGTCATTTTTAAAAACGTCAACAAGGAAAGGAAAACCTAATTTCTTATAAGTCTGTTTTTGTTTAAGCAGGTGACTCCCAAAATTCAGTTAGTGCTACAATTATAGTTAATGTGAACTCGTGAATAAATCTGCAGCACTTTAGTTAAATGTAAAACAATGTTACACATGGAAAAGAAAAACACTGGGAGGCCATGTGTGCTAAATCCCAGAGGTTTTACATTTCTTACAAAATGATTATTGTCTACAGCAGTGGTGGGCAAACTCGGTCCTCAAGGGCCGGCGTCCTGCAGGTTTTGGAGGTTTCCCTGCTGCAACGCAGCTGATTCCAATCAAAAGGATCGTTACCAAGCTTATGCAGAGCTTGCTGATGAGCTGATCATATATCAGCTGTGTTGGAGAAGGAAAACGTCCAAAACCTGCAGGACTCCGGTCCTCGCGGACCGAGTGTGCCCACCCCTAGTCTACAGCAATGAGTAAAAGCAAAACAGTGGTGCCCATTGAGATCACTCTGACAGACAGGGGAAGGTAAATGTTTTGAACGTAAAGCAACCGTCATGTACAATAATGAAGCCATGAGTCCAGGAAGGGGGGGGGGGGGTGTAGCTGACAAAAGAAATTGATCTCCACTCGAGCTCACCATTTACAGAGGTTAGTATCTATTGTTATACTGTATAACAAGAACCTCGTGTTTAATTTAAGTAACTCAAGAATGTCAAACATTAACTTAATCTTTAAGAGCTGTTGATGTTGGCCGGTATCCGGACCACTTCTGATTACACTGCTGCTCTCATTGGGGTCTTGCTTTTGGCTGCATGCTCCTATAAATTTCTCTGCCCCCTGTCTGAGCGTAAGGCCTTTGTTTACATTGGTCTGAGTTAGAGTGAATTATTCTTGTCCTAAATCCTCCCCATATGTGAGTCGTACTTCTTGAAAAGCAGGGGAACATTAGAAGCCATAGAATAAATGCTATATGTTGCAGCTAAACTATCACCCGCAGGAGAAAGTCTGCTGATCGAGTTAACCAATGAAAGAAATATCTCAACTGCAGACTTAACCACATCACACATTGAAAAGGTATGCAAAGCCAGTATGCGACATTAATTTTACCGCAGAGAAATCCTCTGGTCTGAAATTACTAACATACCATGTTTTGAACTCATTTACTGCCAGTCCAATAAAAATGGAACTTTGACGTCTTTAGCCGTCAATGGCAGTGAATGAGTCAAAAACAAATTTTGTCAAAATAATGGAACTGTAAACTGAACTGAAACAGGGTGTGATTAACAGCCTAATTTTAAATTGTAATCAGTCATACATTTTCTACAAAGGCAACTTATTAAGCCTGCAATGGTTGCACATTGCTCCCCATGAGTGGCGTGAGCCTCAGGTAAAGCTGCTTTCTATCCATGACCATATAATTAATTACGGTTGATAGTGGTTTCATTAAAGCATCCCTTTGCTCACAAGATGGGGTCTGTTTATCAGACTGAGTCAGGCTGCCCAGCATGATGGCTGAAGGGGTTAAAAAAGAGGGAGGAATGCTTGCATGCCTGGAAGCTGGAGTAACAGCATGAGGGATGGCAGCCATTGCCACGGTCAGCTCTGACGGTGCCAATTTGATGAGGTGTTGTCGAGCGCTCCTCGCTCCCTCCTAACAGCTCCTTCCAGATATAGCTGCGCATCCTGATGGTTTTCGGATACAAACAGTCACATGGCAAAATGGTTTTCTCCCCCTCCTGCTGCATTCTGCTCCATCTGCTGCTGGGGCCTGGTTGCCGTCGACCGCCTGCCTGTCACAGCGTGTGTGGAAATTAGCTGGGGAGGAGGTGCTCGCTTGTGCTAATTACATTTTAATCATTGGAAATGTGTTGGCAAATCAAGCCTTGATTGCCATCTTGGAGCCCAGAGCGCCTCTCTGCCATAACGGCATGATATGGCAGCATGCCTGTCCTATTGCTGGGCAGGGGCAATGCTACATTATTCATGGGGACTAGAGAAAGACCCAAATTGACATTTTTGGCATTTTTTTCCAACATTTTAGACATGCAAACAGAGGTGGATATTACATCAATATAGGGAGTCCTCGAGTTACGTCGTACGCGACCTACGCCGTTTCGACTTTACGGTGCCCGTGCCTCGTATGTAGCACCTTCTTTTTTGTTATTTTCCCCATTTTAAAGTTATTTAAAGTTGTGTTGTTACCTCCAGCAACGGACATCATCGAGCAGGTCGGCTTGCCATCAGGCGTGTCATATTTCCACTCGGCCGTCCGTCAACAATGAAGGTCCGTGCGGAAACACGAAATATTGGTTCCGGCCCTGTTTTTTTTTTAAATTACTGTACAAAGTATTTTGATGTGAATATCGACTTTAACGGTGAAATCCGACTTAAGTCGAAATTGGGGTTACATCGCCAGCGTAAGAATGTAATTTAGACGTAACTCGAGGACTCCCTGTTAAATTGACGGAAGGTCTGTCAATCTGTCAATAACCGACACCCGTTTTGTTAAAGATTAACAAATGACGGTAAACGTTGAAAAATTGACAGACTAAGCATTGTCGGAAGTGGGTTTTTGTCCGTCAATGTAATCATCAATAACCGGGTCAGTACCAACGGACCTTCTCAGTCCATCAACGGACGCCTGTCTCAATTACAAACAACGAATACATTGACGGACACCCACTTTGCTGCAGCCGAACCACTCGTTTTCTCCTGCAGTAAATAAGGTCCTCCCACACCATTCTCCAAGCCTTCTCTCTTCTGGCTCTGTCCAAACACAGATTGCTGGCCATGTTGTAGAGTCAGGTGACTACAGACCGTGATGATAATGTTTACCTCCTGTTGTTAATACCTCATTATTGCTACATTTATGCAAGCATTAGTTTAGTGCTCAATTTGTTTATTTTACATCAGGCACGTTGTTACACAACTAATGGGTTCTTTGGTGTGCCATTTTAAGTGAGGCAAGTTAATTAACAGCTAACGTTCCTAAAAAGGAGAAGTATTGAGTTCGCTGTCTTTGTGCGGAAGTATTACGACACATACTATACATGAGGCGACATTAGTGAGGACAAGTAACACATGAAAAAAAAAAAAGTGAGGACAAGTAACAATAACATAACAAACAATGTCAAGTGGAAAATAGGGTGACAAAATTTAATTTAGCATGACGGATGTGTGGTTAAATTAACGGACTGACGATTGACGGACTGCACGCATGAAATGTATTGTTGGTCCTAAAAATAGCATCTGTAATCTTTTAGTTATGTTTGACTTGAAATATTAACGGATTGACAATGACGGAAGGGCGTCCCGACTGTTGACAATAACTGAATGTCGGACGCTCAAAAGTCCATGGTCCACCTCTGCATATAAACATTTCAGTTGTTGCCCCAAAGCATACCCAACTCCGTTCTGGATCTACCTGTACTAATCAAGGCATATTCAGCCAGTGTTGGTCATCGTTTAGTATCAACGTTTAATATTCAGTGTACCCACAGAACTTCTGAAGACTCAACAAGACTCAATTATTACTGTTCAAAGTCACAGGTTAGCTGAAGCTTACCGTTTGTTTTGTTCTTATACGAAGCCCATGATTTTAACCTGTTAAACCCATTAAGGCTGGGAGCGCATTACTGCGTTTCTACCACTAGAGCCGGTAGCGCTCTAGTGCTCTTCTACCTTTAAATCCGGGAGAGCGGATATGTAATTTTGTTTTGTTTTGACCAATTCTTGGTCTCTTAGCCGATGAAATGCATCAGAATATACACGAGAGGGTGACGTGGGCCTCGTAGCATGTCTTGGAATTTTATTTGAGCATTCATGTCTGACGCATATTCACGGGAATTATGAAATAATTGACGGTGGCGCAGGAGGACTCCGAATCAGTGTAACCAGTTGATAGTGACATATTGTTAAGAAATATGTTTGTAGACGATGAAGATCTTGAAAATTTCAACGGCTTTGTAACGGAATGGAGGATGAATAATTACCACTCAATCACCCGAGGTTATTACAGTTGTGCTCCAGTTTTTAAGGTTAAGATGCGATACAGTTGTTTGTTGATTTGAAAAAAAATATGTTGAAGGTTTATAATAATAAACTTAGATTTGAGTGAACGCCACAGGTGTAAGCTCTCAAATGTTTTTGGAATTATGTTTCTACCTGCTTCAGGGGCTGAGATATCAATTATTTAAAAGGCATTGACAATATTGTTGAATTTCCAGGAAAACTTCAGGATTTCGGGGTGATTCTAAAGTCACCCATAGGTTTTAAAGGCCTGTTTTGGCAGGTGCTTCGGGCCTTAATGGGTTAAGGTAAATTCATGTCATAATGTTACTTTACAATATGGTAAGACGGCACAATTTCTTAACTCTGAAGTTAGCGTAGGGCATTTGTAGCATTAATAGCTTATAAACTAGCAAATCTAACACAAGCTGAAAGATATTCTGTATTAAACTGACCTCATTCATTTTTTTCTAAAGAAACAAGAACAGCAGATGAAAACTCTATTAAAGAATCTATGCGAAGGACATTTTTTTAAATACATGTAAAACTTCAGCTTGTTGAGTGAAATACAACATGACATGTCAGACTGGGTCAACTCTTTAAAATGAGTTTGGCTCCGCAGTAATGACATTGAACATGCAATTTCCACAGCATCTGCTTAATGTCAAGCTGTCTTATAAAAATATTGGACAAAAAAGAGCTGGAAACAAATCAAAAGGAAAAGAAAACAGCTTGTGCTTCTATGTAGTCACATTAAGGCAAAACGCGTCCTTTCAGCAGCCAAAAACGTTTCGTCAGGGAGGACCAAACTTTTGTCTGGACTAATATAATCGAGTCTGATCCAGATGTGCAGCACCAGCCAAAAGCAGCAAGCTAACATCTGAATGCAATTTCCTTTCAGATGTAAAGCTTTATCCACAAGATTTTCTTTTTGACTGCAACCTCAAAAATCCAGTCACAGGGTGAGTTTGAGCTCAGGGAGGGATGACGTAGGACAAGGGCAGAAAAATGAACCTTTCCATAAAATAATCTGAACTTTATAGCCTGTGACCTCTGGTTTTAATACCCTGGAGTCCATTCTTAATATATTATATTCGGCTTTCAACTCACTGAGAGACCATGTTTAAAATCTGGATTTTATTAATTCCATACAGCTACATCAATATGCAGGGGCTATTGAAAGTCTACACCCAAAATTCCAGATTTGGGTGATATAAATATGAGATAAATCATTGTTCTCACTATTTCCATTAATGCAAACTCTGAACTCTGTACAACTCAATCGAAAAGAAAAAAGACAACGACAACAACAACAAAAATCACTGTGCAGTGCTTGCAAGACTTTGCCTTTTGAACAGAGATGTATAGATTTATGTGATTGTGGGAAATGCCTGTGCACGTGCCTGGTAGGTATTGCTGAGTTTGTACGAACAATTTGGTCAAAACCTTTAAATCTTGGTTTTCATTGGACCATAACACATTTTCCTATATGTGTGTGGAGATTTCGGGAGTGTTTTTTTCCTCCAAAATGTAGCCAGACAACTGCAGTTGCTTCAATGCTGGTGTCAACCTCTGAGCAGGCTCCCAGTTTTTCCTATACCTATTTCCTTTACCATATTTTCTTCACTTGATGACTTCCTTCACTATATTCCATGTTATATTTAACAACTTGGAAATTCTCCTGTACCCTTTCTAGACTAGAGGAATGGAGCACATAAAGAACCTAACAGAAAAACACAACTTAGTTAAGTGTGAAGGAATAGGTCAATGTACTCTGTGCCGGCAAACTGGATGGAGTGGAAGTTGTGCCTGCCAGAAAGAGACGACAGGGTAAGTCTCCATGTGGATCAATCAGGGTTCTGGGTTCAGGATAAGAAGATGGGACCAGAGAGGCGAAACGCTCGAATAATAACCAATTTGTTGCACAAGCGCGTTCCAGTATATCACAGGATGACGTTTTCTGCTACAGGCAAGGGTATAGCACACTTTAGGGTGTGGAGCTACCAGGTTATTGTTTAGCTGATGTAAATATATGGGTCATTTTAATCCAATTTGATCAATAACGGTAAAGACACTTTTAAAAACAAACCTTATGTGGCACCCCACTTTGGTTGAGCGGTTAAATGGATGCAAATGTTTACCAAGCTGAAACAGCCAAGCTGTCATGTCTCGGTTCTGTGGGGTTGGGTTTTTGTTCAGTTTTGAGTGTTTGTGTCCTTTGTCTGTGTCCTTTGTGTTTTGTTACATTGTTCATGTGTCCTTCCCTTGCCTCATCAAGCTTTATGTGATACACCTGTGTTTGCCTGACCTTCCTTGTGTTTAACCTATCAGTGCCCTCTGCCACTTTTGTCTTGCCCAGGTGTGTCTCATGTCAATTAGTGTTGGTGTATTTAGGCCCCGTCCACACGGAAGCCAGTTTCAATGTATCCTCGCAAGTTTCTTACCGTTTAGGCCGTTCGTCCACACGATGGCGCGGTTTTCGGAGCTTGAAACCGATCACTTTTGAAACCGGGCTCCAGAGTGGAAAGATTTCAAAACGCGCCCCGACCCTTCAAACTCTGCATAAATGATCCCAACCTCTCATAAAACCATTACACTCTTGTTTTTAATAAATGTACAATCGCAATAACGGCAAAGACGTGATTGTTCCAACACTTTCATATATTCATACATATCTATAAGTTTGCAGCCTGCTATTGTGTGAATGCAAAATGGCTGCTACATCCTGTCACAGATCTTTCTGGTGTATTACAACATAATGAGGCTCTCTGCACTGGCAATAATGGTAAACACAGCTTGAGGGACATTAGTAAAATAACTAAAAAAGAAACTGTCAAGACACTACAATGCATTTGCGTTAGTTTTCATGAGAAACAGATATTAAGTTTTAGGAGAAAAATACGATACGTCCAAAATCGGAATTATCATCGTGAAAAAACATACATACTATATTTGTCTCCCCTTAAACTGTTTTCACACAAAAACGGCAACCTGAAATTGTGTACAACTACCGAGAGTTAGCTAGCTATGTGTACAGTATGTATCAACATTGGGTCTGCGAAGCTCTAGCTAGCTGCACATCTAGCTAGCTAGGGCTTCACAGGCCCACAGTTGACAAATATTAATGACACCCCCTGATCTAAACCCTCCCAAGAGGTCAAGGATAAACTCCAAAACCCCATATGGGGAAATAGAAGAAACCTTGTGAAGAAACCATAAACTGAAATTATTTTGGAATATGTATACAAGCGTGTCATGGTAACATTCTGTCATAATAATAAGATAATAATGGAACAGTGTATAAAAGTTTTGTAAATTTTCTTTGTGGTTGAATTAAGTATTTTTCAATCCATCTATACGTAACCTATATTATTAGTTCATGTCTTAGTTAACGCTAAGGTTCCAAGCTACTGTCAATGAATAGCAGCCTCTTCTACCACTTCCTGCCCTCCCCTCATCCTGACTCTTGGCTGAGGAAAGAGAGGGGAATGGGGGTGCATCAGGATTAGGTTCTGTGCCTTTAATCACTTAACTCCTCACACCTGATGGCACACTATTAACTTTGAATATCTCCAGTGACCTCGCGGGTCGTTGCCCATCACATCAAGTTTTTATTAGGGAATTTTCCTCATCATTAGCCATGGCCTGGAAACGAGCCATTAATATTCATACTGGCAAAGCAAAATGAGGTCCCACTGATTTTCCATCATCCAGGCTATCTGTGCAGCTGCCGCCGTTAACAATCACCCCTGTGCTGCACATTTGCCACGTATCATTATGAGGCTTCATAAAGCCTTTTTTTTCCCCCTACACCCGCCATGATGGGAATGGGTGCAAGGTGGCGGAGGAGGAAAAGGCTGTAAGGCTGGCAGCCAGCTGACACCCATCAGAGAGAAACAGCCCAGCTTTGCCAACAATCTGCCTGCAAGTCTCATGCAGAAAGACTGGCGCTGTCAATGCTAACAACCCCTGCAGGCTCTGCCAGAGACGCACCTGAGGTATGGAGAAGGCCTTGGTGGCCTCACATTAGAACACATGCTGTTTGTCAGTCCGTGCTGGCAGCGAGACATGCTAATGCATTCGCAAACATCTATAATCTTCAACAAGATGGTGACATATCTGAAATCATGAAGTATATGCCAATTCATTAGTTATACCTACATGATCTGATAGAATGCAGTTCTTTTTGAGGACCATAACAGAACCCAAACGGAAGGATTATTAACAATCTGAAATCCAAGTATAATCAATAAAATAAAACTAAATAATACATAAAATAAATTAATAAAAAATAAATAATAAAATGTATATATATATATATATATATATAAACTAAGCAATTTACAATACTAGCTGTTGTATTTTTATAAGGAACATGCATATTTTTTCTTGCGCTTGAAAAATAAATCAACTGAACTATTATGAAATTTATTTTTTACATTCTTGATGTTTTCCAGGTACCAGTGGGGTGGCACATATTGCCACTGAGTAAATTTTTGAAAATAGTTTTCTAACAATAAATAATTAAATAATCCATCTTTTGTACCGAAACATATGAAAAGGTTCGCCATTCTCACACACACTGCTCAGTATGCTTGCGTTGCCATAAAAATGCAAACATTCACACTTGCTCTTATTGGTGTCAAAATTAATTGATTCAGTGATTATAAAATTAAACCAACAACTCTTTTAGTAATCAAGAAATGGTTTGAGTTATTGTTTAACTTAAACTTGTCCAAATTCTGATTTCAGACTCTCAATGAAAATAAGAATAATACAATAAAATAATAACACATTTGCAAACATTGCATTTTTTTTTAAAATGATGACCAAACCTATAACTGAATCAGTTTCAAAAAGATTGGTGAGTACAACATCAATCCCTCTCGTGCGATTATTATTTACTTGCTGTTTAGTTGTTTTCTTATATCACTAAATAATACCAAATCAATAACAATAATCAGCCGATTATTGCCCTTCAAACATCTGTCAAAACAATCGACCAATTGGGCAAAATGGCAGATTATTTTCCCCTTAAAATTATATAATCGAAGAAAAACGGAATTTCCGACGCTGTGAAAGTACCCTCAATGCACCATTTTGCCTATGTAACATTAGCAACTAGCAAGTGTCTAGCGTATGTTATTCTGGTTATTCAGTTGTTCCTAAGCGTCCTTTAAGCTGTTTAATGACACCCCAGTTAGTGTTAACTGTAAAACTAAACACACAACAATAAGAATTACTATACAGTATCTTTAAATACAAAACATGCTTCATTTTTAAAACATCGCTAGCCTAGCGCTAATGCTACAACTGAAAGGAGGAACCCATTCAAATGCTAACCGGAAGTTAGCATCGACTTCGGGAATGTTTTTCCTTCAAATAACGAATTTTCACACACAAATGCTGTGGGAACACATACCCACAGGTAAGATAACACAACGGGAGGGATAATTTTATGCATTATATATAAATTTCAAATAATCGGCAGATTAATCAGTAGGTAATCTGCATTTTTTTCCCTGCTAAAAATGGGTCAGCATCAGTCTAAAAAAAAATGCATATCGGTCGGGCCCTACCCGAGGACCTATTGAAGACAAGCACTATGGAACATGGACGAATGATGAGTTACTCTGCGATTCCCACTCCTAATCAGAAAACCTTGTCGATGCTCACGAACTCAAGGAGTTTGCCAATATATCCAGACTCCAACTCAAGGTTAAAATATTCCACCCTCCCTTGGCATTCCGCATCCCACACGTCCACTGTGAGCCCTCCACTCTATGTTGCGTTTCCATTCACTGGATGGCCCAAGGGCACTCTCTATTATTGCATTTGAAAATTGATGTAAGGTTGGATAGTTGGATGCAACATATTTCAGGCGACACCCTACTTTCCAATAGGATTAATCCAAAAGTTTTTGTGGCATGTTATTTCCATTAGATATGGCCTTTTAAATGAACTCCGCCCCCCAGTGCAGAGGACGTGAGATCGAATCTGAGCTTCGGCCTTCCTGGGTGAAGTTTGCATGTTCTCCCCGTGCTTGCGTGGGTTTTCTCCGAGTACTCCGGTTTCCTCCCACATTCCAAAGACATGCATGGCAGTTTAATTGAACACTCCAAGTTGTCCATATGTGTGATTGTGAGTGTGGGTGGTTGTTCGTCTCTGTGTGCCCTGCGATTGGCTGGCAACCAGTTCAGGGGCTACCCTGCCTACTGCCCGAAGCCAGCTGGGATAAGCCCCAGCACCCCCCGCGACCCTTGTGAGGACAGGCGGTTAAGAAAATGGATGGATGGATAGATGGATGGATGGATTATGCAAATGGCTTATTTACTTGAACTTGAAAACGGTGACTTGATTTTAAAAACAGCTGCATTGTCGAAAACTTTCTCCAAATTGAGGACATAAGGTGAGACAGAAAAAAACTGATGCGGCAGCTTCAGCACCGTCTTCCGGATAATTAGAACTGCTGTGGGGGAAAAAAACACTTAGTTATTCTCCCTCCCTTTGCGAGCTGTCACAGGGTACATCTGAGTCGCCTCATTATACAGAAACTATTCAAATAGAAGCATACACTACACGCTACTGTCACTGTCTAGAACAGATGCAAACAAGCAAATATGAATAAACATTGGTTGTTGTTGAGGGCTGGTCTTTGAGCTGCGAGGCTTACAAAGATCCGCTTTGTACAAAATAAAAATATTTATTTTGAAAGACGGATGCGAGGCAAAGCGAAATTAAAAGGAACCCATGCTAAGTGCTAAAACAAATTACTCGCAGTGCACTAAATTATATTTGCTCCTCCATCAGTAAGATCAAACGAGTGTAGTTTGACTCCAGTGCTAATGATTTCCTGCACTCGCCTCCTGTCTTATCCCATGGGTGTTAATAAACACTCAGCTTTTTGTTTGTATGTTTGTTTGTTTGGGCTATTTATACATTTTCCGAGCTCTAGGTTCATTCAGCTTCCTCCCTCACTGCTTCATTTTACCCATGTTGCTGTTGCTGTAGAAATGAGTAGGATATCATTTACTGTAAAGCAGGTGTAGGCTCCTGAAAAACAAGCTGAATTAAAGAAGGATGAGGCTAGCGGGAGAGAGTGCTGTGACTGACATAATAACCCTTCGGTAGGGAAAAATTTGCATCCTAAATGGTAGGGCGCGATAACAAGCTGAAATCCATGAACCAGACACCTGACGTGACGACCTCCTTTTACGTGTACCGCACACTACTGCTTGTGTATAGCATTGGCCCAAGTGTCCAATGGGATTGCTGCACATGCATTTTCAATTTCTTTCTTTCTGTCGGTGCCCTGTGATACATTGGCAGGGAGCGTTAAGCGTTCTTAACTCATTTGCTCCCAAAAACGTATATATACGTCCTATTTTTAATGTTAAGTGTCCCAAAGACATATGTATACGTTTCTTTATGTTTATTTTTTTATTTTTTTATGCTAGAGCATACAGAAGGCTTTGGTGCATCCTCTCAACTGCAAAGAACCGTTGAAGAAATGGTAGTTATTACACAAATGGCCAGCAGGTAGCAGCAGAGCATAGGAAATGAGCCAGGACCATGTTGAAAAAACCTTCAATTACTCTATTCTATTATTCTAAATTATTCTAAATTCTAAATAGATTTTTGAACAACGATGAAACTTAGCTATATTTTAACGCTTATTGCTGCAAAATGGAAACAGATAGAAATATACTTTTTTTCCCCTGATGAAAGAACAGACTTTAATCTTTCTTTTGGTAGGTTTCATGTTTTTATAGCAATACAACACAATATTCTGATATTGCTAAAACACTGACAGATTTTGCTTCTTAAACATTTCAGACCACATTTTCTTCTGCTAGGCAATTTTTTTTCCTACTGATTTTGACTCTTTTCCTACATAAAAACAACATGAACATTTTTGGGGGAGGTTATCTCATGTTTTTATTTGTCATAGTGGACACCAGGATAGTATGGCTGTAACATGTCGTAAACGTACCAAGCTTATATGCAGAGGTGGGAACTTCCGTCAATCGTCAATTCCCGTCAATGACGATGCCTACCTTTCGCTTAATGTACAATGACGCACAGCCTTGAAAAAAATACACAGACTGAGCACCGAGTGAAGCAGGATTACTTCCGTCGATCACAGTGAGTACACACGGTCCTCATTTTGTGTATTTATCAAGCATTCGCTGAAAGTGCTGAAGCACTCGCCAAAAGGTGGGCATCGTCATTGACGGGAATTGACGATTGACGGAAGTGCCTACATCTGCCTATATGTAACATGTTTAACATGAACATCATGCAAATCAACTTGCGATTGTGATTGGTTACCTAGGATCCAATCATGAACCAGAAGTGTTGACATCATCCAAATTATGCATTTTTATTTGTTTAGACACGCAACTATGTCATGTCCACTGGATTCAACTATTGGTCCGAAGGGGTTAACTCATATTCCACAATATTAACCAGAATACTGTATTTATACTCGTGAGGCCGTATGGAACATATTATTGTAAAAAAATAAAATAAAATAGTAGCCTGCACTCACCTGGCCTCCCCTCCTCTCGTTAATTTGTGAGTAAGAACGCGCTGGGTGTATGTGTTTAAGATTCATGAGTGTGTGACAGAAATGACAGTTGCGCTCTCGGCCAATCCGCTTGTGAGCTCAATAAAACTGAGAAAGAAGCAAATCAGTACATCAATGGACCCCATTCAGTATGTCTACACAAAATATTTGTTCATTTAAATAAATGGTTAATAAATGCCATTATTATCTGTTGTTTTCTATGGAAGCGTGGAACTGCCAATGAGGAGTCAACATTTTTTATTGCCAAATACGTACGTTCAAACGTATTTACAAGGACTTCATACGTCCTCGCAAACATGTTTAAAGGTATTTGGAAATACGTTCAAACTTGTCGGCTAAATGCTAAAAACAATTTCCCATAATGCCACGGTAAAAAAAAAAAAAAGCATTTTACATTATACATTACATTACACCTACATTACACCAATATGCTCATAAATTAAATACGTAAATATTGTTTATTCAAATTTTTTATGAATTATTATTATGTCTGCAGTGAATAATTTCCATTTGTCATTTTTTCCTATAATGCCACGGGGTATGCGCATGTGAATGTCAACACCCTGTGGCATTATGGGAAAATAATGCTAAGATTGAGCATTTAGCCTACAAGTACATTTTAACGTACAGTGTTTAAATTTCATTTTCGTTCAAATGTACATGCAAATATGTTTAAACATTTTTGCAAATTTATTCAAATGTGTTTGCCAGTCAAAACTGTTTGTCAATTTAACACTTTTATAGTTTTCTTCTTTGGTTAGTAGCTCCAAAAAAATGTTCCAGTACTGAGGCACTGGGAGGACAACAAGACGAAGACTATACTTTGGACTGCTATCAGAGTAAATAATCAAATCCAGGCTGGTGAAATCAGATTTGAGTGAAAGTGGTGTCTTGTCAGAGCATACGAGTCAGCTGTCATAAGAGGCACCGGTGTTTTTCTGGGCCACTGGTTACTGCTACCCTTGAGTGTTGTTATAAAGTCTCTGAATAAGCAATTGTGCGCCAATAAAAACTGACCTACCCTTAGCTCCACTCGAGAGCTTTCAAGCCAACTCAGCACACAATATCCCACATGGTTTATTACAAGGATTTTCTGGGCTTTCTTACAGAACAAAGACACTGGGGAGGAGAAAAGGAAACAGAGGGGAAAAATCTCTGTGGAGTGTTTTGTCAGACATAATTACTCTCCAATTATATGGTCAAAATGTGGCATTATGGGCACTTTGTTGTCCAGGCAGTCTGGCTTTGATCAAGCTGTGGTGGAATGTGGTTCGCATTAGTGCGCCCACGGTTATGCATGTTTCCTGTCATGAAAAGGATAACATTGAGGTCAGCAGAGCAAGGACTCCCCCCTCTCTGGGAGCAATCGCGGTCGAGCACCACTTCTTGAGTGTACTTCCCATTTCGCCGGCCACAGGAAATGACAGGATGGACGAGAGGTAAGAACAGAGGATAGTGGATCCAAGAATGAGAGCCCCTCTCCCACACATGACCTTGCGTCAACAAAGTGACAAATGATTTTAAAAGTCCACTTTAAAATAAACTGCATGACTATTATTGTTATGTAACATGTCGTTCCTTCTGTTTTTCATTTGCATTTTGGGGTTCTATTGTGTTCCACATCTTGAAGATATCATCTTTCAAGTGGTGCGCTATTATTAAGGGATAGGATTAAAGTTGATGTGTCTTACTGTAAACTTCCACTCTAAGGATCATTATAAGATTATTCATGAAGGACATCAAAAAATTTTGTTTTAAGTTTAAATTTAAGATATTTCCTCTAATCTTGCATATGTAAAGTTGCTGATTTTTGTATGTATTTATATATTAGGGGTGGGAATCTTTGAATGTCTCATGATTCGATTCCGATTTTTTGGGCCTGCGATTCGATTCAGAATCGATTTTCGATTAAGAACAATTTTTTTATTCAAAATGATTTGAGTGACAAAGATTTTTGCTTCAATCTATAGATGTGTAAGGAATTGTAATGATCTACACCAGTCTGATTCGCTAATGCTAATTAGCGCACTTTTATCACTCATAAGAATGGCTCCACACTGCAAAAAAACAACTTCTATTGGAATAACTTCATTGTGACTTTTTCCTTCTACTCAGTAATGTGGCTACAATTTAACAGTGTATTAGACCGCGTGGAACCACATTGCCCCTCAGTGGCCAAACCGGGTACAACATGAACAGCGCTCCAAATAAAGGCGCACACAGACAAAGGCAAGACAGTATAAAATAATTTAAATAAAATGGATTTTGGGACATTTAAAATTGATTCTCAATCGTACTAAATGAGAAACGCGACTCTTATGAGAATACATTTTTGGCACACCCCTAATATATATATATATATGTATATATATATATATATATATATATATATATATATATATATAGATATATATAGTATGCATTTAATGTTGATTTGTTGTGTTTGAAGTAAAAGGAATAACAAAAAATGTGACTATAAAATAAATGTTGTGAAACATGAGTAGCTCGCTGCTGTGTTGCTTTTCTAAAAGTATTTGGGGAAAAAGTTGGAGACCCCTGCCCTATACTGTACATTACACATGTTTGAGTTCCAAGTAAAAGTATATTCTCATTTCCCCTCAAAATAATCTTTCCTGCATTGGAATTACTCTAAAATGACCCACTTATCTAAGTCATCTATCTGGCCAAAAGCAAACATTTGACTGCAAAACCTTTGAACTTCACTCAGCAGCATTTGCCAGACTTGGGCTGGTCATCTGCTGAGGACCAACGAGAGCTCCTCCTGGGAGATATCAGTGGCATCCCAGGCCAGGCATGGCATGTGCTCTCTCCAAGATCCCCCCCATCCCACTTCTCTCAGGCCCTGCTTCATGCTGGCCTGTGCTGTGGACACCGCCATCTGTGCATCCCATTGGTAAATTGGCAAACGGAACTGCTGGAACAGTCCTGCCCTGATTTGGGCTCTCGGCATGACGGTTGGAGAAGCAGGAGGGTGGCTATGGTGCGGTGAGGGATGCTCCCTGGTGTTACCGAGAGCCACTCCATAACACTTTCCTCATGAGCGCTCCTCCGGAGGGCTGCTGGAACGTCTCAGAGCCATCTGGGGAGAAGTGGAGTGTGGCAGAGAGCAGCTGGACGCTTACAGCTGCTATTTAAGCCTTGGCAGCACAGCTCCATATCAGTCAGTCAGCAGGAAATGCAAGGGAGCAGAGGAGGGCAGAACCTAACAGCGAGCTTGCAATTGATAGCTGGAGTCTGACTTAAACTTCGGCGTGATACTTAATAAATAGACTCAACATGCCTCAAATGCAAATACTGAGCACTGCAGCAAATTGAAAATGACAGATTTTATACTGTACAGACTTGCAGTTGATTCAGAAAGGTAAAACTATACTAGAATGACACCAGACCTTATCCAGGAACAATTATTTTTTTTTTTTCCCATTTTAAATTATGCAAGTAATTAACTGATTAGATAAAGAGGAGGATGAGCGTGTGCAGTGGATCAAAAAATGTTGACGACGTCCTCATACAAAATGTCAAAAGAATTAACACATAACCGGTGCTCTTCAAATTTGGCGGGGAAAAAATGTAGATAAAAAAGGCTTTTTTATTAAGCGATTAATCGTGATTAATAAAAATTCTAAGATGTGATTAATCTGATAAACATTTTTTATTGTGTGACAGAAAAAGCTCTTTCTTTCACAGATTTGTGGATAATGATGAAACATAGCTATATTCTAATGCTAATTGCTGCAAAACTGAAACAGATACAAATATACTTTTTTTTCCTGATGAAAGAAGCGACTCTAATCTTTCTTTGGTAGGTTCCATGTTTTTATAGCAATAGAACACAATATTCTGTGGGCCTTGCAACATCGTTCAAAATCCAGTAAAAATAACCGGGAGCGAAGGGGGTTGCTTCAGTGAAAATGGCTGGGAGTGAATGAGTTAAATTAAAATCAAATATAAAGTCACAACTGTACTCGAAACAACTTTGCTTATTCACGTACGTCTCAGGAGTAATGCCCCCGCCCGCGCGGATCGCATATTGGACTTTTGATAACGTAGAGGTCGAATATATGCGACCTGGCCATTTACACTGCGGTCACATTGAAAAATACGGATACATATCTGATCTAGGACCACATATGAGAGTGAAACAGGTCGGATATGAAAAAATCGGAATTGAGCCATTCAGACTGACATAAAAAAGTCTGATACAGGTCACATTTGGGCAAAATCTGGGTCGCATTTGCCTATAGTGTGAACACACATTGTTTTTATTTCACCACACTTTATTTTGGCAGTGTGTGTGAATGTGTGTGTGCTTGTGCTGCTAGTGTGTGTGACATAGTAAGTACATTTTCGATGCCAATTGGGTTTTGGCAATACGATGCCATGCCAAGTTCATAGCAGCAAGCTGCAGCTTAATCTCCAGAGCCGCAACAGAATTTTCGCTTCAAACAGTTGATCCGCGCTTTCCTGATTGCACAAACTTCATTGACTGTATACTGTATGGAAAAGCATCACCAGAAATGCTCAGCTCACATTTGGGTTGACCACAGCATAATATCCGCCTAATGTTCCTAGATTCACTGGCTAGTGCAAAGTATAACCAAGTTATGGAAGACTGCTAATGTCAATGTAATAAACCCCAGAACATTTCAAATATTTTCAGCTTATTAGAAAATAAATGTACACGGTAAATTCTGTAGAGTAAATTTGACTCTATTTAGAGTAAGACCAAATAGACTCAGTTTTAGAGTAATATTTACACTTGAAAGAGAGTAAAGTAAAGAATTTTGGGAATTAAAATAAAATAAAAGTCACTTAAGGGTGATGGAACGAACTCACGACCTTCAGCTTGGGAGACAGCCGATCTACTCTCTGAGCCATGCAGCTCCTGCTGCGTGTTAGTATATCACTCATATCAGCTGGAATCTTCCTAAGAGACCAAAAACGATGTATTTGGTCTCTTGGAGATAAGCAAACCGTAGGAGTGTCCCAAGCTCAACCCTTAAGTGACTTTTATTTATTTATTTTTTCCAATTCTTTATTTTACTCTCATCCTATTGTAAGTCTTAGCTTACTCTAAAACTATTTGGTCCCTATCGAAGTCAAATTTACTCTACAAAATTTACTGTGTATAATGTTTAATATCAAATTTAAGTGTAATAAAAAAAATATCAAGCCATAATAACATATGACAGGAAGTCCCTCTGTTTATAACAGAGTTGACATATTGAAATGTTTTTGAGACTTTCAGGAAACAAAGAAAAGCTGACATAACCAGAAAAATCTGCACCTACCATCAACAAAACAATAACTCTCCTTTCTCACATTCTCACCAAATGTCGATTGGCCACGAGAGACTACATGGGAGGTTTTCTCACAAAGCAGAACAAGTCTTGATGCTTATGCAGCTCCCAGGAGCTCAACCACCCCCATGTGAAGCTATGCGCAAAGGCTGCTTGTCGGGAGAACATTAATTAAAGTGTTAAAGGTAGAAGAAGTATTGACTTGCTCTCTTCTGCAACCCACCAACCACTAGAAGCCAGCAAACCCAACTGCCCCCTGAGGTTAAGTCTTCCTCTGGCTCAGGCCCGGGAGCTAAATGGAAAAAAAAAAAGCCCCACTAAGACCAATTAAGGCCTTCACAAGGAGACTGAAAGGAAGACAAATGGAGGGAGAAGGCCCGATTACAAGAAACCTTTGTACAGATGTAAAGCAATTAGAGCAGTCTCAGGGGCCAGACAGTGCGGTACCGGTGAGTCATAGATCCTACGACCAGTCAAAAGTCAAAACAATTCCTATTCTGTTTAGTGCCCAAGTCAGCCAGTGTATTAGTGTCATATATCAGTTGATAGGGCTGGTATTGGTTTCTCCAGAGCATAGAAGTGATGGTAGTCTGCCAAAGGAACCACTCCACCCTCCATTATCCCTCTTTGGAGAAAAAGGACTCTATTATCTATTCAAGCGGGCCTTTTCGATAAAACAAGGGCAGACAGGAAGTATGAAGGGGATCAGATGTCTCTTTCCACTAGTGAAGTTTGCCAAAGAGGTCATTCTGATAAAAGCTGTGTAATTACACTGCACTTATTACGAGCCAGCAGATTTACTACCACTACCTTACAAAAGCATAGAAACATTTAAAACTGTTATAGGTTTGGACTCAACGCTGCCTGTTTTCAAATAAAGTGGAATTATCTCTAATTGCTAAAATTTTTTGTTTTTGCATAGTTTCTTCTGTAGTGCCTTCCAATGAGTAGCTTGGGCCAGAGTCCACTGCGACAAGTTGATAACAACATTTAAATTCAATAATCTGGTGTTGGCAAAATGTCGCAATAATGGTTAGCATGTCTGCCTCACAGGCCTGAGGTTTTGGGTTCTAATCTTGAATGTGTGTCTGACATTCTGAACCAAAATAAAAGCAATCTGTATCTGGGATTGTACAGACGACCAGTAGTCAACTAGTCAATTTGTTGACTTAACTACTCTGCAATGACGTTTCCAGTAGATTTGTCAAACTGCTGCTTAATGTGAAGTGAGTTGAGTTCACAGCGCTTGTTTCTCAAATTTTCGTTCGCAAATCAAAGCAAAAAAATAAATAAAAATGAAGTTGGGTCACTTGTATCTTAACTCATTCACTCCCAGCCATTTTCGCTGAAGCAACCCCCTTCGCTCCTGGCTGTTTGACTGTATTTTGTAATGATTTTGCAAGGCCTTCAGATTATTGTGTTCTATTGCTATCAAAACATGGAACCTACCAAAAATGAAGATTAGAGTCTCTTCTTTCATCAGGAAAAGAGTATATTTCTATCTGTTTCCGTTTTGCAGCAATTAGCATTAAAATATATCTAAGTTAATCTTTATTCACAAATCTGTTGAAAACACTGGGAAAAAGAGCTAGTTGCAACATGGCCCTGGTTGATCTCTTATACTCTGCTGCCACCTGCTGGCTGTTTTATGTAATAACTACCATTGCTTTAAGCCACCTCTTCAGGTCAGAGGCTCCATCAAAGAAAATAAAACAAAATATACTTTTTCGGGACTATGGCAATATTTAAAATAGAACGTTTTTATATGTCTTTGGAAGCAAACGAGTTAAGCAAACGCTGTATTATCACAAGAAAGTAAGAATGAAAATTGACTGTAAATGGCTGTTTTTCTATATGTGCCCTGTGATTGACTGGTGACGTGACCAGTGCGTTTCCAGCCTCTTGTCCAAAGTCAGTTGGGATAGCTTCAGTCACCAATGACCCTAAGAACAAGACAAGCCGCAGAGAAAACTGATGGATGGATAGCCTAGTCGATAATTAAGCAAAGCAAAAACTCTCTTTGTGACCTGTGATTATGAAATAATTTTGACAAATAGAAGGCTGGTCTATAATGACCTTCCCCTTGGACGAGTCCCACAGCAGTCCTCATTATTAATGGGTGGCTTTAAAAAGCAGGTATAGGAGAATGAATGTGGGGCTGTCACTGTGTGTAATGGGGCTAATAATGGTGTCCTATGTGCCGTATAATGAACCCCACCCCCATAGAAACGCTATCTCTTCTGCTATGGTTGATGAACACACATTTTTCATTTTCTCTTTTAAAATCAGCAAATGGTATCACAACAAATCTCTCTTCTTCTTTTTTATTTGCTCATACGATAAATCTAGCCTACCATTATTGGTATGTGACACCCAAAAATTAAGATACATTGTGTTGAGAGATATCAACAAAAATATTCAGTTTTCTTTCAGCATTTAAAAAATATTGATATCACAGATCTTAACTATGGATAGACCGATTATCTGTGCCAATAATTCAGCATTTTGACGAATATGGGTTTGGCTTTTTTTAAAGATCTGAACGGCCGATAAATGATCAAATTCAAAACGGTGTTAACCTCAGGGAACAATTTCTTTAAATGTTATTTAAATAAAATGTTATTTAACTTTATAAAGATGCTGCTGACCCGAGGAACTCTATGCACCTTTTGTTTTTGTTTGAAATTAAAACCAGGATATATATTTTTTTTTAACAGTTTAACACACAAAGTTATTTTGGAATATTGGGAAAAAATATTTATTATAGAAAACAAAAAGAAGCTATGGCTATGTTTACTTGTTTTGCACTAAAAATTTTGACACTAACATGTTTTTACCTTTTCACTGAAAATTAATATCGACCTCCCTGGCTACTAATAATTGGTATTGGTAACGGAACTGAAAAAAAAAAACATTTTAATGCATGACACTTTTACCATATTCTACAGAATCCTGGTAATGTCTAGCAAAATCTACAGAATTCTAATTAACTATAAATGCTGAAAATAGTGTAGGGATGTAGCAAGTGTGTAATTTTAACAAAACTTGTATCTTTCCTGTATGATATCTGCCCATTTACCAAATAATATAAGAAAGCCAGGGTATGAGAGGTATGAATAATTTGGGGCTTTACTGTATGTAAGGTGAATTGGAACTGCCAGTGCAACTGCCTTGCTTGATTTAAGGGCCAGAGAAAACTATTTGACTTCATAGTTCAAGTTTGACAAAGCCCCAAGGTGCAGATAGTTAAAGACTTAAGCAGATGGCCAAATACTTGGCACAAGAAAATAGCTGCTGAAATTTTTTTTGGCACCTCGACAGGCATATGGCAAGAGTTCATACCAAATAGTCCAGCAAAAACACAAAAAAAAGCTCGCCTGAGGGAGAGTAAAAGCATAGAAGACAAGAAATAACAAGAAACAGAAGAAATGAGAGACTGACAGGAATATGTTGAAATGCCAGAAATATGATAGTGTTTGCTCTATACACATCTAATTTACTCTGGGCTCATTCCGATCCTTGCAGTCTTAAATAATCACGGTCATAATACCAGGGAGTTGAAGGATAAACAGAGTTCTGTTTTAAATCAGATACAAATCAACCGCACTGAGGGGGCGAATGAGGGAACGCGTGCCTCCGGCGCTCTGGGAAAATCAAACTTTAAAGCGTCGGCCAAAGCTCACGTCCTTTTGTCTTCAGCCAAAAGATTAGGGATGAGGACGTTTCACGGTCAGTGGATACGCTTTAAAAAGCTGAGCAGATCATTTGTGGGAGTTTATATCAATAAAGACACAGAGAAGTCAAATCCACAAGGCAGAAAATCAAATAAAAGGCTGATATCCTGCATAAACTCACACCATGAAGTAGTGAGGCATCTTCTGCTTCGCATAAACAAAGTTGCATGAGCTCCTAAAATAAAGACACATTAAGAAAAAGTGGTGCAGCTTGCAGGGCTCTTACCACTAAATGTCAGATGAAAGGCTACAAACTACAGTGGGAACACTCAATTTGACCCAACCTTCTCCCTTTATAAAAAAATGACCCAATTTTTTGACCCAAGTAAAGGATCTTATCTATGAGTTAAGATCCATTTATTGACTCAAAGTAGTCACAAAAATGGGTATTTTAGTGTAAAACTCATAAATATTGGTCAGATTCTTTACTTGGGTCAAAAAATTGGGTCATTTTGTATAAAACAACCCAGAGAGTTGGGTCAAAATGACCTATAAAGTGTATCGGTCCATTTTTTATCCTTAATTGGGTTACTTTTGACCCAACTGTTTTTAGAGTGAAGTGAAGGATCTGACCAATATTTATGAGTTAAGACCCATTTCTTGACCCAAAGATGGGCCAAATAGACCCAAGTAGAGTCAAAAAATTGGTCTTTTGGTGTAAAACAACTCATGGGGCGGTGGTATGGTGGTCGTCTCTCAATCCAGAGGTTGTGGGCTCGATCCCAAGGCATTGTGACCATGTCGAAGTATGCTTGAGCAAGGTACTGAACCCTCCAGTTGATCCTGATGCTGCATCATCA
The DNA here is from genome assembly GCF_054856555.1 of Leptonotus elevatus. Taxonomy (NCBI): domain Eukaryota; kingdom Metazoa; phylum Chordata; class Actinopteri; order Syngnathiformes; family Syngnathidae; genus Leptonotus; species Leptonotus elevatus. The sequence goes on from NC_141254.1 coordinate 5,316,077, forward strand.
ATAGGTGAATGGGTAGTCAAATGTAAAGCGCTTTTAGGGCCTTGTAAGGTGGAAAGGCGGAAAGCAGTTACGTGCCCTGTGGAAGTGGGGTGTAGGGGCTTTATAGGTTCCTCAACTGTTCGCCTACTCCGTCACATAGGATGCACCGGAGCAAAGCATCGGAAAGCCGTGAAAGAGCTGGCTGAGGAGGCGGAGAAAGGCAGCTTCTGGCTGTGGCTAAGGAGGAAGCACATGAATTGGGGGGCGAATAACACTTAGGGCACCAGCCGGGGGCGGCAGGGAGAGATAAGTGCCGTCGCTCCGCCACCAGTGGACGTTCTGGGGTTAAAGGAGCGAAACGTCAACGACTGGTGGTCCCCAGCTGATGACCCGCATTGGCCCACACAGGTGTTCTGTGAGGTGTTGTAGTAGCAGTACACCTGCTATCAAGGCACTGTTGGAGGTGCGACAGGCAGCAATGCCCAGCAGGAATTACCACCACCTGTATCATGATAAAAGTGAAGTAAAGGATCTGACCAATATTTACGAGTTGTTTTACACTAAAATACCCATTTCTTGACTCAAAGTTGGGTCAAATTGACCCAAGTAGAGGATCGGTCCATTTTTACCCATTTTGGGTTATTTTTGACCCAGCTTGTAACTGTCGGAATTTTAGGGTTATAATTGTATTCAAATTAATTTACTTCTCTACGCTGTTGTAAAACAAAAACATTTGTTTTTCACTGTAACTGCCACCAAAGGTTTTCTTCCGAGTTCAGAAAGACTTGACGAGTCGACCAATGTTTAACAGCATTTAGTGATCTGAGGAACACCATTTTTTGGTGAAAAACTGTCACAAAAATACAGAGTGTTGGATCAAAATATGAGTCATCTTGTATAAAACAACCCAGAAAGTAGAGGATCAGTCTATTTTTGACCCATAGTTGGGTTATTTTTGACCTCACTAAGGGCGGTACGGTGGGTGACTGGTTAGCACGTCCGCCTCCCAGTGCAAGAGGACGTTAGACCGAGTCTGGGCTTCGGCCTCCCTGGGTGGAGTTTGTTGTTGATGTTCTCCTCGTGCTTGCGTGGGTTTTCTCCGGGTACTCCGGTTTCCTCCCACATTCCAAAGACATGCATGGCAGTTTAATTGAACACTCCAAGTTGTCCATAGGTGTGATTGTGAGTGTGGATGGTTGTTCGTCTCTGTGTGCCCTGCGATTGGCTGGCAACCAGTTCAGGGGCTACCCCGCCTACTGCCCGAAGCCAGCTGGGATAGGCTCCAGAACCTCCCGCGACCCTTGTGAGGACAAGCGGTTAAGAAAATGGATGGATGGATGGATGGATCTCACTAATTCACCAGCATCGTACTTCCAAAAATTATTTAATGTTTAAATCTCATTGACACGAGCTCAAGGGCAGTCAAAGCACTTGACATTTAAGAGTATTACATGACTTTTGGACTGTATACTAGTCTTGAATTTGCTCAAGACCAGTACCCATAATGTGTATGTACTCTGAAAGATAAAGTGCAAAATGGTGTGAGACGTCCTTTTAAAAAGATGATTAATGTTGCCTGTTATTCAAAGAAAGCTTCGAAAAAGATAGAGCACCTGAAGAAAAATGTCTGTGAACCTGGCATGAAAGTGAGGCCAAGGACGTCTTATCCCAAGCGTTAGATTGCTTTCGCATCAAATGATTAGTCTCATCCATGCTAATTACACTGAATGGAAACTAATTAAGAGGAACTACGTGTCAGCTAATGAGGATTTGGTGCTGTGTCCATCTTATAACATAATTTGCAGTAGCTGCAAGCCACTTCCACTCTTCTTTAAACATCTTCTCTAACCAAGTGCCATGAAGGTTTCGCATTATCAAGCAGAGCAGATTGAAGCCGTGCGTGATTAAAAAAAAAAAATAGCAGCTACCGGGAGGGCAGTTAATTAACCTTTTTGTTTTGTTTTGGAGGAATTTATAAAATCTTTCCCCCCTTTAGACTGATGCTTGTGTTATGACTGAATTTTAGATCATGAACTACCTGTATAGGCTAATTGACAAATTTTAAAATTTAGCGGTTCAGATATTTTCGCAACCCTCAACAATGACATTAGTGCCTTGCTACACTTTTATTTTTAAATTGTTCCCAGCATAACGGCTAACTTGGCAGTTTTTTTTTTCATGTCACTGTATTTCACAAACTATTGCCACCAACGTCATCCTGAAATCCAGTTCAGTTAATGCTAAAAAAGAGCCTATATGGGCTAGCAAGAACCACTGTATTACTTTTCAAAAGCAGTTAAACAGATAATTTATACATATATTTAACAAATTTTCCTGATTAAAAAAGAGAATGTATAACAATAGAACACAACATTCTGTGGGCCTTGCAAAACCAGTCAAAATCCTGTAAAACAGCCGGGAGCGAAGGGGGTTGCTTCAGTGTAAATGGCTGCGAGTAAATGAGTTAAATAGACGAAAGTCACTGCACACTTGGAAACTAACAGCCTGACAGTTGCTGTTCCTATACACCATGATGTATCTAGAGAGGAAAATAGAGCGCTGCACAGTTGAAATTAGTGTAAAAAATGTTGATTATGTTATCAGTACCCCTCAAACTAGAGCCAATTCAAAGAAACCAATGTAATTTCCATTCGGCAGCCCTGTAGCACCCTACAATGTAATCATTTCCTGAAAATATAATAATGCCTGAAGATAATAAAATGATTAAAAATTGCACTTAACTTGATCAAAAATGTACTAAAACCCGATAATGTAAAATTTTTACCAATAATGAAAAAAAAAATACTAATATTGTAACAATTCATTTTTATTTTTTTTAACCAATAATGTAATACCTTATTCCTTTATCAAATCCTAATGTGTTATATATTCCAGAAGTTAGGGTTAGCGGCACAGTAGTAATGAAGTGGGTGGAGCTTTCTTTGATTAACTCTTTGCAAAGGTGGTTTATCGAAAAATTAACTCCTTTCTCAACAGTTGTTGAAATCAACATTTAACACCAACAATTTAACACTCCAATTTTTGCTGTTTTAGATTCTGACAACACAAAATGTAGAACTTTGCACTGAAAATGAATACATATTACATTATCTGTCAAGTTTTACATGATCAGTTTTGAGGGGGAAAAAAAGAAGAAGATCCACTTGTAATAAGATAATACATTATTTGTAAAAAAGTTATTACAATATTAGTCCGGATTTTTTTTTTATTACATCATTGGTGAAATTATTACATTATCGTGTTTTAATAAATTTTTAAGTGCAAGAGTTAAGTGCAAATGTTAATAGATTTTCAGGAAATTATTACATTTTATAGATTGTTTCGAGCACAAAATTACTCAAAAACCGAATCAGGGAAAAAAAATGCTGGCCAGTGTAATAAAGGATGCCAGCAAATCACAGGGCCGTATTATACACACACAGAGAAGAAGAAAAAATGCTTTTTAAGGGTGCTTTTGGAGGGGCGTTTTATACACAGGATTTTATGGTATACGTTTGTCCCAAAAATAAACAGTAAGTCAGGGTTGCTGTTTTTAGTGGCGATGACTGAATGAACCACAAGGATGGAAGTCAACTGCGGTATGGTGCCAATGAGTAGGGCTTGCCAATTTGCAAGAATAAACTCATATATTTGCGAGTTTATAAAGTGGCAAATTTGCAACTTTAGAAAGTGGCAGATTTGACAAAAACTCAGAAACTTACGAGAAATACACGTAGCTTACTACTCTGATGTAAGCAAAGTTAATTTGTTAAAATGTATATTTACTTTACACATTCATACTTTTTTTTATGTATAAGTAGCTCAGTTGATGTGTTGAATCTGCTGCTCTCTGTCATTCACTTGCATTTACCTAAAGTATGCTAGCTTCTGATTGGTTAGTGTTAGTCAGCTGATAGGGGATCAGGAAGTGTTGTCGCTCTAGCTGCCGTGTATGACGAGTAAAGTTTAAATTAAGAAGTAATCCGTCTCCATCCTGACTTTTCATCTTATAAACATTAACCACCAACGAATCTTCACATTAGACTATAGCTACGCTATGTGTATTTCTCGCAAAGCTGACACTTAATAAAGTCGCAAATTTGCCACATTATATACTTGCAAATTTGACACTTTATAAACTCGCAAATTTATGATTTTTTTCTCACAAAGTAGCGACTTTATAAAGTGGCACATTTGCGATTTTTTTCTCTCTGAATATTGCCCCTGCCCTCTAAAAAATCTATATGTTAACACGTCATACTTTTTTGGGGGCTTTACATCTCTCACAGCTATTTTCCTAGCCTCCGCAAGACCTCAGACAGAGGTCCACTTAGACTGTCAGAACCGGCTTACCGCTGAAATCAAAACACTGATTTCTCCATTCCAGCACAGTGCTGCTGATTAAATGTTAAGTGTGTACAGTGCAATTTGCTAAATTACAAGTATTTTGTGCACATAAATATAGTTTAATTACAGCAATTAAAGAAGATTATGGAAGATTGGCAGATGGGGAATGTAATGTTGTTTTAATTACAGTTTGAACGCTCTGTAACGCAAACAGAATGTTAACCCCTCGGAACAGAATGGGCTGTTAGGCTCTGACAAATTGTATCCTGATGTAGCTTTGAAAAAGCTCATAATCACATGCAGCTACAACGTGTGTGACAGAACGAAAGAGAGCGCCGGGAAAAACAAAGACGGCGATTGTGCCTGAGAGATGGAAAATGTGAGTGGAAGAGCAGAGATGCAGAGACAATGAGAAACAGATGACCGCGCTATTCTTGGAGAAGCCGTCTGAATTAGGATGACAAGTCAAATATTTGGACAAGAGTTAATGTGGCATTAGAGGCAATTAAATGCGATTTAGACCCTAAGATCAATCACAGAAGATTTGAACGAGCTCTTACGTCTGGATTTGCGGAATCATCCGGAAATTAAGGTCTTGGCGTACACATCAAAGACTAACAAAGAACAAAATGAACCAAGCTGACATGGAGTGAAATCGGCCACAAATAAAGGGAGACACGATTTCAAAAGCTTTGTCCAAATGGCCATGGGTTACAGAGGCTGGCCCACTTAAGTAATTGAATTAAGAACCATATGAGGGTGTAGAGCAAAAACACATGTTCCACTAAGTCCGCACACATATCAGGTGAATGTGTGTGTCGTTGACTCTGAGGGCTTATGGTTCAAGTACCATGAATCGAGCTGCATCCTCTCCTAAGCGCGATACGGTGTAGCAACGTTTAATATATTCCAGTCAATAGCCCATTAGAAATTGTAATTGCACGTTCATTGCCCTCATGTTAGGACTGCAATAAAGTTTGCTTTTGGAAAGCCGTTTAAAGATTTAATGGCTTTATCATGTAGTATTTGGGATTTGTTGAATGCGGGAAAAAGTCAGACTTCATTTAACTCGATAGTCACAGTGACACCACAGAAGTTAACAATAATTTTAATAGTTGACCTGGAGTGACACTCACCATTCACTGGTTTTACTGAGGGTCGGGTGGCCATTACACTGCTGGTCACTATCTGCAATTATTTTCCGTACTTAATCATCTATAAACCGTTTAGATCATGTGTTTATTTGTTTTGTTTAGCCAAGCCTATTTGTTTTTACAGCAGCCATCAGCATATCGTTGCTGTCCTGTGAAAAACACTTATGTCCGTTTTTGTCTTTTTTTTATTTTTATGAAAAGGACATGAGTGTTTTTCACAGGACAACGACGATATTTTGATGCCAGCCTTGACAGACACATCTTGGCAGATACCTGATACATATCAGATTTTTAAATAATAATGAAAACATGATTTAATCATATTTAATGTTCTTACGTGTCACTAATTTGTTGTGTGTAAATGATAATATCTAGATATATATGTCATATATAGCCAACAATAAAACTTTTGGTTTTATTGTGAGTAGTGTTGTTCCGATATCGTTCTTTGGTCCCGATACGGATTCCGATACCCAGTTTTGCAGTATCGGCCGATGACGATACCGTACCAATACTTAGGTTATTTTGTTTGTTTTTTCAACATAAAAAAACTAGCCTGCCATTGGTTCAGAGCATCCTAGGGCCAATTGGACATCTTGGCTCAGCATGCAGTGAACACGTCACACATCAGTTAATGTCGTGCACGAGCAAGACACAAGATGCTGCATCCAAAGTCCTTTATTAGTATTGGAATTAATAGTATCGACATGTTACTTGTTAGTATTTGGCGATGCCGATACCACTGTTTTAATGCAGTATCGGGGCCACTCCCGATACCGGTATCAGAACAACACTAATTGTCAGCATTAATAATGTAACATTAATCAAGTGCCCTAAAAATATTTAATGTCTCGTGTTTCCTTAGTCTTGCAAAGGACACTATACTTTAATATTCTTGATAAACGTTAATGACCGTTAACAATTTCTAGGCTTAAAAACAGTAATGAGCATGCATTTCGCAGTACATTTCTCATAAAAAACATTTGCTTTCATTTTATTCACAGGCCTGTCATGAAAAATAAATGTGAATTTTAACCACTGAAATTCTTTGTAACTGTGAGTAAATAGTTCCTGCATTGATATTAAATTATGCTCTTTAACTCACAGTCTGTTGATGTCACTCATGTCTCAGATGAGCAGACACACACAAATCCACACCCGGGCTGAGGAATGTGTACATTTTGTTGGGGAATGGAAATGAGCCAAAAGTCAAATTTCTCACAGCTTGTAATGACTTGAAGTCATCTCAGCCTCTTCACTGTGAAGAGATCCCAGCAGGGTGTCCTCTCTGCACCATTCAACTCCTTTCCTTTGTACATTTCTTGTGTAAAAATGACGGACAGATCAGAGGGCAGGACACAAAAGTCACTCCGCATTGGATTTGAAACCACTTCAACTTATAAAGATTTTAAACTGCCACATAAGTCAGTGGCTTTTAGACAAATTGAACAAAATGGAACCTTTCATGAGGCCGCATGTCAGCTCTGGGTACAAAAGAGGCCCCCGCAAGAGAAAAACCTGAATAGCTGCATTATACTTGGTTGGCCTGTCCAATGGTCCATTTCACACCTAGTGGCTCCTGTTATTAACTTTCTTACATTTCTCATAGAATGCTTCTGATGAATTCCACTTCTTCAGCAGGAAATAACTCACTCTGATTTCTCTCTACTGCATTTTCTCCTGGGCATGCATGGAGCGAGAGCAATTGTTTCTGTTTGTTAGTCAGCAGGAAAAACGATTGCAGTGTATAGGGTGACCAGGCGTCGAAGTTTAACCGGAAGAGTCCCGATTTTGAGCCTTGTGTCCCAAATATTGATGGATTATTATATATTGTAATATTATATTACTTACTTATATTACTTCATACTAACCATGTTGAGGGAAAAAAAGAAAGCTGTGTGACGAATATGTGCAATACGGATTCACATGTATAAGGTAAAGTATGGTGTTCCACAGGGCTCGATTGTGGGGCCTCTGCTGTTTTCATTGAATCTGCTGCCACTGGGTTTTTTCTTAACTCATTCACTCTCAGCCATTTTCACTGAAGCAACCTCACTTGCTCGCTGTTTTACTGTATTTTGACAGATTTTTGCAAGGCCCACAGAATGTTGTGTTCTATTGCTATAAAAACATGGAACCTACTGAAAGAAAGATTAGAGTCTGTTCATCAGGATATATCTCTATCTGTTTTCGTTTTGCAGCAATTAGCATTAGAATATAGCTAAGTTTCATCATTATTCACAAATCTGTTTAAAACAGATGGCCCTGGTTGTTCTCTTATACTCAGCTCCCACCTGCTGGCCGTTTTTGTAATAACTACCATTACTTCAAGCATTCTCTTCAGTCTAGAGGCTGCATCAAAGCCTTCTGTATGCTCTAGCATAAAAAAAGGGGGGAAAACGTATGCATACGTTTTTGGGACCATATCAATATTTAAAATAGCATGTTTTCATACATTTTTGGGAGCAAATTAGTTAACCTGCATGGAGATGGGGGAAACAAGTAATTGGTGTTGTTAGGAACCACTGATCTACAGTAACCAAAAAACCCACTAATAGTGTATCAGAAAAAAAAAATGCCAACAAGAACTGAAAGTCCTCATGGCTGAACATCCGATTTTCTCCTCAACACAACAACACAACATAAAGTAATAAATGCTATTTATGTTAAGGGCACAGCAGGCTCCATACATCTGGCTGGAGTTTACCCATGCGGTCTACAAATTATTCTTTCACCAACTCAAGGTGATTTCTTGGTCTTAACAAGGGCCCCTTCATGGCTTTTTAATGTGATTATGCTGCTGCATGTAACAGTCACCCCCACCCACCCCCACCCCCACATCAGACACCAGCTAATTGAATCCCCGGCTAAATTAAAAAAAATTAGTCATGTGAGTAATGGAAATGATTTATTATGTCCACTTAACCAAAACATGTAGCGAAGGCACCAAGCACCTCCAAGTGAATCTATTTATTTATTTGTTTATTTATTTATCTATTTATTCTTAAGCTTCTCACGTTTCCTCACAAAAAAAATAGTGATTCTTGAAGAATACTGAAATAGGTTAATAATAATAAAAAGGTTGAGATTGACTGTGTAAAACCGTAATTTGCTATGAAATTCTGGTGCGACGTCTGGTGATAAAAATCACAGATAGAGCATTAGCTAACATTAGCTACGTGCCTGTGGTCAAACAATTTTGGGTGTCATGGTGAATAATCAGTTCAGAGAACATGTGAGAAGTTCCGCATTGACAGCGAGTTGGAAATCGGCAAGATGTCAAAATACATCCCCGGCGTGGCCGTCTCGTGGCCTGCACTGCCTAGAAGGCATCACTGTTTATGCGAATCAGCCTCACCATGACAGAAGAGCTTCAAGATAAACAGTGGATGAAAGGGGCCCCTTATCTCTTTTTTTTTTTTTTTTTTTTTTTTTTTTTTTTTTTTTTTTTTTTTTTCTTTTTTTTCTTTTTTCCTTCAAGAGCTCAGTATTGTTCATTCGGAAATGTCATCATCATTGCTCTTTTTTTTTTTTTTTTTTTTTTTTTAAATATATATATATATATATATACACATATATACATACATATATACATATATACATACATACATACATACTTTTTTTTTTTTTTTTTTTGTGTGTGTGGGTGAGTATGTGTGTGTGCGTGCGTGCGTGCGTGCGTGCGTGTGTTTGTTAGCTCACCAGAAAACCTATTAGAAAAAAAAATCTTATACCGTTCACCTAAATCGAACACCAGGAGACCCGAGGGGACCGAAGAAAACCAAGGAAGGTGAAATCCAGCACCGACCAGACACCCCCCACCAGAACTCCTCCCCAGCCCAAGAAACATCCAGACCCCAACAAATCCAAAAAACATAAAGTCAGGGAGGCCTCAAGAGACCAACGGAGAGACCGAGAAAAGGAAGGAAGGACAGACGAAGCCGCGTGAGATCCGAGACACCAGCCTCCACCGATTCAATAACCTGAGGAGGAAACAGATTGTGTCTGAGTTTCGGTAGATGCTGGTGTGGTGGATCTGGCATGCATGAAAATCTCCACCAAAGAGGGGAGCCGTCGACCCCCGCCGGAACAGAGCAAGCGCAACACCTCAGGGCCCCCCAGGCCGCGGCAGCGCCAAAGGACGACCCCCGGGCCCCACCAGGGCCACCGGCCGGAGAGCAAACCCAGGAGCAGGAGCGCCCCCCGCCCCAACACGGCCCGCGCCCCCGGCCCAACGCAGCAGGACGGGGCACTGCAGGCCCACCAGGCACCCCACCGGCCCCCAACCCCCGCCCCCCCACCACCCCCCGCCCCCCATCCACCCCCCGCCACCCACCCCAACCCAGCCCCAGCCGCCCCCATGCCCCCAATCCCCCAGACACCCCCCACCCCCCTTATCTCATAGGAATCATTCTGTGGCCGCCAGGACAACAGGACCCACTTTCAACTTCAAACTTGAGACATCAAGGTCCTGCCATGGGCTGCACGCTGAGGAATTTTAGATACAGGGATGAAGAGTGGCGTGATTTTACCTGGTTGCTCCCCGCTAACATTTTATCAACAGCTCATCTACAGCATTCATTTTGACAGTATTTCGTGTACAGTGGTGTTTTGAGCTCGAGTTTAATTTGTTCTGTGCATGTAACTCAGATCATATCTCAAATCGTCTTTTTCCATTGAAATGAATAGAAATGCCATGAATCTGTTCCAGCTTCCCGCAAACCTCTTTTTTTCCTTTTCATTTATGGCATTATTAAATAGATCAATAGATTTTGTCACACATTGTAGGAATTGAACAGCCATTTTGATGCTCTTTTTGGTGTACCCGCCTTGGCCACCTGGTATGAGTATGAGACAGAAAATGGATGGACAATTTTATTTCCTATCGTGTGTTAGCATTAAAAGCTAAAGGCTATTTTTCCAGCTTTGACTTTGCAGCTAGGTCGGGTGAAGATCCTTCATTGTATTATTATTATTATTATTATTATTATTATTATTGTATTTGTCAATTTGAGACCATATGGAAAATTTTAGAAAGGCTTAATCGCAGAACCATTTCTCAAAAAGTCTTAGATGCAGCTCTCAAAAATATTGTATAATTTCACACTTGATGGGTGGGCACACGTTTAGCCCATCTGTGGAGTTTCCTATTATGTTTTAGCCTAAGTTAGCGGACTTTTGTAAAGCAAAGTTATGTGATTTGACTAAATACAAAATCAGGGCCCTAGCAATGACTGCTGCCAGGTCCCTATTGTTTTTGTAGGACTTATAATTATTATTATTAATATTATTATGAAACTTTGTACACACATCAGGCCTGGCAAAAAAAGATTTAGATTTTAGACAAAAAAAGTCTTGGCAGTCTAACCTTAAAAGGAAGTCCGCCATTTGCTCTAAAATTTTGCATCATTTTGGTCATATTTTAACGAACTCCTCATACAGAATTGATCCGATTGTCTTTAAAATGCGGGTGTTTCATCTACAGATGTTTAAAAAGAAAATATATTGAAAGATTTTTATTATGTTGCATGCTGTTGCTATGTCGAGGCACAGTTTGCGAAGAAAAAATATGCTGTTTTTGAAGGTTTTACACCAGGGGGTGGGCAAACTCAATCCCAGAGTGCAGGTTTTGGATGTTTACTTTCTCCAACACACCTGATTCATATGATCAGCTCATCGGCAAGCTCTGCATAACAATCCTGTTCATTGGAATCAGCTGGTTGGAGGAAAGAAACCTCTAAAACCTGCAGGACTCCAGCCCTCAAGCAACTGGAATTGCCCACTCCTGGTCTAAACCTAGTTAAATACTCATGAACATTTGGACATACATAGGGCCTGGCAAAAACATTTGTATTTTAGAGCGTTCTTGTCCTGTGCAAGTAAACCAACATGCAAGTGCTGCAATGTAGCCAGGGTTGTGAGGGCCCTTTATAGTTCTTTTTGTTAAGTTTTACAGTAAAGTTCAACTGAGAGAGGCATTAAACATAATAGTTATCTTTACTTTCGTACTTTGTTGTGAAGTTCACTGCCGCCATCCTAACAGTGGAGTGCTTGAAAGGTCATTCCTTTTTGTCAAATTTTTGCACGCAAGAAAAAGACAAAAATGTGGGTGAGTGACAACTAATACCTCAAAAGACTCCAAAATTTGGTTATTTGTAAGTCATGGTACTACAGTACTTAACACATGCAATTAAAAAGTCAAATTTTCATGCTTTAACTCATTCACCCCCAGCCATTTTCACTGAAGCAACCCCCTTCGCTTCCGGCTGTTTTACTTGATTTTGACTGATTTTGAATATTGTGTTCTATTGCCATAAAAACATACCAACCTACCAAAAGAAAGTCACTTCTTTCATCAGGAAAAAAAAGTATATTTCTATCAATGTTTGATAGTTTTGCATCAATTAGCATTAGAATACAGCTAAGTTTAATCATTATTCACAAATCTGTTTGAAACACTGGGGAAAAGAGCCTTTTTGCAACATGACCCTGGTTGATCTCTTATACTCTGCTGCCACCTGCGGGCAGTTTTTGTAATATCTACCATTGCTTTAAGCGACTTATTCAGATCAGAGGCTGCATCAAAGCCTTCTGTATGCTCTAGCAGAAATAAAAATAAAAAAACGTATAAATCCATTTTTGGGAAGTTGGCAATATTTAAAATAGAACGTTTTTATACGTTTCTGGGAGCAAATGAGTTAAGATTCAATGGGCTGAAAGAATTAAGCTCACATTCTGTTCACTCGTACAGAATAGAAAACGCTCGGATATGGGTGATAAATCTTCTTTCTGGCTCTGGCCAGTTATAAATCGGACTATCACTGAGGCCACAAGGGGAGGTCGTGTTAACATATCCGAGCTGGCATTATTGGGGGTTGTAAGTGCAAGCCAACAAGATCAAGATCAACTATACTACTAACATCTCACAAATGGCCTAAGTACACAAAGTAAACATTTAATGAATCATGGTTGGTGAACCATTTACATACGACCACCTCCAAATTTCTCTCAGCAAAAGTCAGAACCCCCTAAGATAAATTACAGTTTGAAATGGTGCAGTCAAGCGATTTATGTTTACTGCGAGCACGTCTGTCTACAAATGTGTGGGCACATGAAGGGTGATTTTTTTTCTTTCAGCTGTGCTGCATTAGAGCAACAATCACATAGACAGCTGTATTCTCAAGGGAGTCTGCAATCAGGCTGTGCAGAACTGCCTCTGTCCTTCAACAGGCAATTAACACAGAGTCCATTATAGCTCCCAGGGGAGCCACTGGCCAGGGAGGCCGGGAAAAGGCATCATCTGAAAGGTCAGCGCCTGGAGAGAAAACAGGAGGGACAGGATGTGATGGGAGCTCGAGGACACAAGTGAGGAAGACGGGGAGGAGGGTGTGAGCTGCCTTGGACCAAATGGAGTGTAAAGCAAGGACTATTTGTCACCCACGAGCTATTCACCGTGGGAGGATGCAGTATTTTTCTCTGGACAGGAGCATGCGTCAGCAACAAGGGGTATAAAATGAGGAAAACCACTGAAGCTACTCTGAAAGTAGCCTTTGCAAGCACTTAGGTATGCGGCACATGCACAACAAGTTGAGATCAAGTTATGTTTTGTATCACAACACATCTGTGTTTCTCAGTATTTCAGTGCAAGACATTATCCACACTATGTAATGCAAAACTGCAAAATTTCCTGTTGAAATCAAGTCACTTCCTGTTGATTTTAGGCCACTTCAAGGTCACTTCCTGTTGAAATCAGGTCACTTCCTGTTGTGATTGGGCCATTTCCAGGTTACTTCCCGTTGATTTTAGGCCACTTCTGGCTCACTTCCTGTTGAAATCAGGTCACTTCCTGTTGTGATTGGGCCATTTTCAGGTTACTTCCTGTTGATTTTAGGCTACTTCTGGCTCACTTCCTGTTGAAATCAGTTCCCTTCCTGTTGATAATAGGTCACTTCCTGTTCAGGTCTGTGCATTTCCTGGTGAGAATCCCGGACGTACCTAATCATTTCTCCAAGATGGCCTTGCAGTAAAGTAGGGTTAGTAGGGTTGAGCCATTTAAGACCCACTAAAGGGTTAGTGAAGCTAGCGAATCAGGGTTTAACTAAGGTCGCAACATTCGCTAAACATTTTCTAAATGTTCTGTACACCTAATGTTTTAAAAATTAATGTTTTTTCTTGCAAAAATGTTATTGCGGCAAGAAGATTAAAACTGTTGACAAACGTTTAGAGAATGTTTGGAAAACATTGTAACCTTGAACAAAACCTGACGAACCCTGATAAGAAATAACTTTGCAAATGTTCGCCCCTCAGTGGGATACGGGCTTTCGAGTGATTTTTTTAGACTGATTTACAGTATCTTCCGGGGTGGGAGTGAAAATTAACAATCATCTGCCAAAGAACCTTCTAAGCAACATACTTTTCTTTCTTTTTTTCACAAGCAAGCACCTGAAGTTGTGGGTTCAATCCCAGGCCATTTGTGCCCATGTCAAAGTATCCTTGAGCAAGATGCTGAACCCCCAGTTGCTCCTGATGTTGCATCATCGGTAGGTGAATAAGTAGTCAAAATGTAAAGCGCTTCGAGGGCATTGTAAGCGTGTGGAAAAGCGCTATATAAATGTAGTACCATTAGCGAGAACCAGTCAACTAAAGAATCCATTGCATGGCTCCAGACTGCCCCTAAATTTAAATTTAAGATATTTCCTCTAATCTTGCATATGTAAAGTTGCTGATTTTGTATATATATATATATATTTGTATATATTAGGGGTGTTAGAAAAAATCGATTCTGCAATATATCACAATATTACTGCGCGCAATTCTCGAATCGATTCGATATGCGGCCGTATTTTTTTTTAAACATCAATTTTTTATGGGAATATTCAACAAAATGTCTTACTTAGGGTTAGGATTTACACATTAAGGACGGACGAATGTTATATTAATGGAACATTAAGCCTTAATATTTTATTTCAGTGCTGCTCAAACATGAAACAGACTGCAACCGGTTATAAGCTCAGTTATAAGCCTGAATTTTCAGATGAATAAATACATTTTCATACAAATCTTACAGTGTACATGTACAAGTTTACTGATTAGTATTTTCTAAATTTGAGTAAAAAAAATAAAATCGCAATAATCAATTTATAGATTTGTATCGGGTATCAAATCGAATCGTGACCTATGAATCGTGATACGAATCGAATCGCCAGGTACTAGGCAATTCACACACACATGGCTGGATGAGCTGATTATTTTAATCTCATGGGCACTTTGATGACAATTTTCAGTCTACAATGGGGCGAGGTGGTGCATTAAATGTTAGCCTCCTAGAATGGCTGAAAACCAGTGGATTATTTTTCTGAATACTTATTCCACAAATCTATATTAGTCAGAATTGTTTTTATTATAAACAGGTAAGATATTAAGATAAGAACCTTTTTGACTTGACTTTGTCAGTACTGCTTATGACTAAACATGAGAATGACGATTCGGTGAATGAGTCTTTTGTACGGTTCTTTTTAATGAACTGATTCTAATGATTCAGTTCACTTAAAAGAACTGTCATGCCCATCACTGCACTAAATAATTTGTTGTTCTAGCTTCCAGATCTTTACTTGACTGCCACCTAAAAAAAATAAAATAATTCCAAGCTACCTGGAGACAACTTGTTGTGGTCGTTAATAGGTAAACCCCAGAGGAGATCGACAGTGAATCAGTTCATTGCTCAAATTGGAGAGGTATGAATCCATGCCAAATGACTGCCTAGAGGCACCGTGGCGCATAAATGAGTGAGATGGCAAACACTGATGGTCATCCTGGGTTTCATTAACAGCTATGACATTAAAATGGGATGCTGTATTAGTGCACAGTCACAATGAAAGATAACCGGCTAGTATCGGTATTTTGTGGGGATAAAGACAAGCATCTTTATGCATTCAACATGGCAGCTAAGCATAAAAATGCACTGGCAAACAGAAGGGTGCATCGATTAAACGTTCCAGAGAAGAGAATGGGAGCATGAGATCAATATAGTCAATGAATGAATGAACAAATAAATGAGTGTGTAGGTGGGTAAATTAGAACATAGCAGCCAAGAAAAATTTGAAACAATCCATGGGATTGAACTGACAAATTGCCTGAGGGTGTGAGGGAACGGGAGGGACATTAAAGGAAAGAGTTAATCAATGAACTCATGAAAATGCATTTAGGACTGAATGGGGATTAATACTAATATAAGTGCATCATTACCCACGTGATTAAAAAACTGGAGCAGAAGCAGGTAAACAGCGAGGGCACTGGCCCAGAAATGGATTTAATCTGAAGTAGCTGAAGTGTGTCAATGTGGAGGAGACTGCGCATATATTAGAAATAATTGCTTTTAGTAAACTACACTAACAATGATCATGACGTTTAATAATAGTTAGGATTTCATTGGAGATCAACAGCTTTGGCAATTTAGCTGGCAACGGAGTACAGCACATTATGAGGAGGTGTTATTTTATTGTCTACTACCAGACAGTAGCAATGGGCTAGTGGTTAGTGATAGTGCATAACAATAAGGATAGAATGTACATTGTTAGGTCAGTTTTCTTATATTGACATGACTATTAAAATAATTTGAGGTCAACCAGCATCCCCATACTTCAGTGACTTCGACCCCAGAGATAGGGGGGCCCACCTCAGAGTCCCCAGACCCTGCTTCCTCAAAGGAAGGCGTGTTGGTGGAATTGAGGAGGTCTTCGAAGTATTCTCCCCACCGATTCACGGCGTCCCAAGTCGAGGTCAACAGCACCCCATCTCCACTATACACAGTGATAATGGCGCACTGCTTTCCTCTCCTGAGACGCCGGATGGTGGACCAGAATTTCCTCGAAGCCGTCCGGAAGTCGTTCTCCATGGCCTCACCGAACTCCTCCCATGTCCGAGTTTTTGCCTCAGCGACCACCGAAGCCACATTCCGCTTGGCCAGCCGGTACCTGTCAGCAGCCTCCGAAGTCCCACAGGCCAAAAAGGCCCAGTAGGACTCCTTCTTCAGCTTGACGGCATCCATTACCGCTGGTGTCCACCAGCGAGTTCGAGGATTGCCGCCCCGACAGGCACCAACCACCTTACGGCCACAGCTCCGATCAGCCGCTTCAACAATGGAAGCACGGAACATGGTCCACTCGGACTCAACGTCCCCGGCCTCCCCCGGGACAATGGAGAAGCTCTGCCGGAGGTGGGCGTTGAAACTCTTTCTGACAGGGGATTCTGCCAGATGTTCCCAGCAGACCCTCACAATACGTTTGGGCCTGCCTGGTCGGACCAGCATCTTACCCCGCCATCGGAGCCAACACACCACCAGGTGGTGATCAGTTGACAGCTCCGCCCATCTCTTAACCCGAGTGTCCAACACATACGGCCGCAAATCCGATGACACGACTACAAAGTTGATCATCGAACTGCGGCCTAGGGTGTCCTGGTGCCAAGTGCACATATGGACACCCTTGTGCTTGAACATGGTGTTCGTTATGGTCAGTCCGTGACGAGCACAGAAGTCCAACAACAAAACACCGCTCGGGTTTTGATCGGGGGGGCCGTTCCTCCCAATCACGCCCCTCCAGGTCTCACTGTCATTACCCACGTGAGCGTTGAAGTCCCCCAGCAGAACGAGGGAGTCCCCGGGGGAGCGCTCTCCAGCACACCCTCCAAGGACTCCAGAAAGGGTGGGTACTCTGAGCTGTTGTTCGGTGCATAAGCACAAACAACAGTCAGGACCCGTCCCCCCACCCGGTGGCGGAGGGAGGCTACCCTCTCGTTCACTGGGGTAAACCCCAACGCACAGGCGCCGAGCCGGGGGGCAATGAGTATGCCCACACCTGCTCTGCGCCTCTCACCGTGGGCAACTCCAGAGTGGAAGAGGGTCCAGCCCCTCTCGAGAGGATTGGTACCAGAACCCAAGCCGTGTGTGGAGGTGAGTCCGACTATATCTAGTCGGAACTTCTCAGCCTCGCACATCAGCTCGGGCTCCTTCCCTGTCAGAGAGGTGACATTCCATGTCCCCAGAACTAGCTTCAGTAGCCGAGGGTTGGACCGCCAAGGCCCCCCGCCTTTGGCTGCCACCCAACTCACTGCACACCTGACCCCTTTGGCCCCTTCCACCGGTGGTGAGCCCATGGGAAGGGGGACCCACGTTGCCTTTTCGGGCTGTGCCCGGTCGGGCCCCATGGGTGTAGGCCCGGCCACCAGACGCTCGTCTTCGAGCCCCACCTCCATAAGCTTCTCGGTGGCAGGGCCTCGGGGGTGGATGAGGTTCGCCCGGAGTTCCTAAAGGCTCTGGATGTAGTGGGGCTGTCGTGGTTGACATGTCTCTACAACATCGCGTGGACATCAGGGACAGTGCCTCTGGATTGGCAGACCGGGGTGGTGGTTCCTCTTTTTAAGAAGGGGGACCGGAGGGTGTGTTCCAACTTTAGAGGGATCACACTCCTCAGCCTCCCAGGTAAGGTCTATTCGGGGGTGCTGCAGAGGAGGATCCGTCGGGAAGTTGAATCCCGGATTCAGGAGGAGCAGTGTGGTTTTCGTCCCGGCCGTGGAACAGTGGACCAGCTCTACACCCTCAGCAGGATCCTTGAGGGTGCGTGGGACTTCGCCCAACCAGTCCACATGT
This sequence comes from Leptonotus elevatus, assembly GCF_054856555.1. Lineage (NCBI taxonomy): Eukaryota > Metazoa > Chordata > Actinopteri > Syngnathiformes > Syngnathidae > Leptonotus > Leptonotus elevatus. The sequence continues at coordinate 5,334,203 of NC_141254.1, forward strand.
GCTTTGTGGACTTGGAGAAGGCGTTTAACCGCGTCCCTCGGGGAGTCTTGTGGGGGGTGCTTAGGGAGTATGGGGTACCGGGCCCCCTGATACGGGCTATTCGGTCCCTGTACGACCGATGTCAGAGTTTGGTCCGCATTGCCGGCAGTAAGTCAAATTTGTTTCCTGTGAGGGTCGGACTCCGCCAAGGTTGCCCTTTGCCACCGATTCTGTTCGTAACTTTTATGGACAGAATTTCTAGGCGCAGCCAAGGCGTTGAGGGGGTCCGGTTTGGTGGCCTCAACATTGCATCTCTGCTTTTTGCAGATGATGTGGTGCTGTTGGCTTCTTCAAGCCGTGATCTCCAGCTCTCGCTGGAGCGGTTCGCAGCCGAGTGTGAAGCGGTTGGGATGAGGATCAGCACCTCCAAATCCGAGACCATGGTCCTCAGTCGGAAAAGGGTGGAGTGCCCTCTCCGGGTCGGGGATGAGGTCCTGCCCCAAGTGGAGGAGTTCAAGTATCTTGGGGTCTTGTTCACGAGTGAGGGTAGGTTAGAGCGGGAGATTGACAGACGGATCAGTGCAGCGTCTGCAGTGATGCGGACGCTGTATCGGTCCGTTGTGGTGAAGAAGGAGCTGAGCCGAAAGGCAAAGCTCTCGATTTACCGGTCGATCTACGTTCCGGCCCTCACCTATGGTCACGAGCTGTGGGTCGTGACCGAAAGAACAAGATCCCGGATACAAGCGGCCAAAATGAGTTTCCTCCGCAGGGTAGCCGGGCTCTCCCTTAGAGATAGGGTGAGAAGCTCGTTCATTCGGGAGGGACTCAGCGTCGAGCCGCTACTCCTCCACGTTGAGAGGAAACCAGGGCTTTCTAAAAAAAAATCCTAACAAAAAGGGAACTTCTAGGTCAACATTAGGATGTGTTATGCTAAATTAAGAATTAAACAGGTTAAAACTTCCTAAAGGTTTATTACAATTAATAAAGTTTTCCAGATTTTAACATAACGGAAATGTTAAACTTGGACTTATTTTTGTTTTAATTTCTAACAAAAACAAAAAGTGTAGGGAGTTTTCAGTCTTAGCAGCAGCTCTTACAAAGTTAAGTGACATTTTTTAATAAAAATACATAAAATGTTCCCTGAAGTTAACCCAGTTTTAAATAGATGTTTTAAGCTGGTGTCTCACTGAGCAAAGAATGTTTGTTAACGCAGCAAAATTTTTGTCAAGGTTTGTAATTTTTTTTTAAAGATTTTTACAGACAGTGAAAATATGTCTGAACATGTTAAAAAAAATTGTGACAAGAAAAAACTGACATTTTTGCAACATTTTATGAACCCTGGCGAAAACCCCAAATTTGTTGCGTTCTCAGTGAGATAGCCTACCAGCTTTATCAGCCTTTCAGATTTGTAAAAAAGGCTGATGCATATTTTTAAACCATGATACCACAGTATCTACAATACCATTGCATCCATACAACCTACAGACATACCTGTGGATGTCATGGTCACATAATTTTTCAGACAGCACCATCGCCATACAACATCACCCAAAAGAGCTCTATGCCATGAACAAATATATGGACTGGAGTGATGGACACTGTGCATGGTAATAGAGAACTATTGTCTTTTCTTTGACAATAATATGAGCTGGCTTGCACAAGGGAACCTTTTCTCAATTTATGAATTATGGAGAGACAGACACCCCTGCTGAGCGCTGCATCCTTAGCTGTGAAATATGTTCTCTGTCTTTGTCATGGCCGGCAGAGCACTGTGAAATAATAATACAGGATTCATTTCATCTCAACATACCCGGCCGGGCTCTCTCATATGCAGTACATCAGCCGAGTCTTACAGTAGCAGTAAATAGTGTGCGGAAAAATACTGGTAAAGCTTGATGGGGCTCTACAAACTAATATGCAGGACTTGCTCCGTGTACACTAAAGTATCTTCCGCTCATCATTTACATTTTTTTTTTAAACATTGCAAGCATCCATCGCTTTATTTCATATCACCATTTTTCTGTCATGATGCTTCTACTCATCCATCCTTATTTCCTCCATCTTTCTAACTCCCTCACTTTCTCCCTCGCTCTCTCTCTCTCTCTCTCTCCCAGGAGGTGAGCACAATCTCATTAGCCACTGCTGGATGAGGCGTCCTCTCCTCTCAGGTTCAAGGTGATGGAAGATTAGGTCGTTTGGCCTCAACTCATTCTGTATTCACACTGCGGTTCTTGCTGCCCGTGAACGCCAAATTACATTGAACCTAGGGAGTCTAACTCCATTAATTTTAAATGGAAGATTAATTTGACAATATGCAGCAGATATTTGTTACAAACCCATCATGTAAAAGTGACGTTTGGCTATAAATTTGCGGGAGGCTCAGTCGGGCTGCTGGGCCCGCAGCAGAAATAAATCAGAGACGTTTAAAGCTAATCTCTGTTTGCTATGAACAGTCACACACGTCCAGTGCTATAGCGTAGATGCAAATAAGAAAAAGAAAATGCAAATTTTCTGAAGAATGACATCTTAATATAATAAATGACTCAAATGTGAACCCCTATGATGGTCTTCCATTTAACATGTCTTGGCACCAATACTCTCAAAGTCCTGATTCACTTGTGCAATTATTATCAGATTTATTTATTGACATATTTAGTGGCACTTTCAGTGTGGGCAAAAAGCTAATGGCTGTCTGCTATCACAATATACTATAGAATATTAAATACACAAATAAATAAACACATCAATCTGGTCCATTTGAAATGCATTATTGTTTTCCTAATTTACAAAGCTTATAAGGTGCATTTGCACTAAGCACTGGTGATTGGATCGGTATTGCTAATGCCAGCTTGAATTTTTTTTATTTTACTCACTACCGAGTAAGAAAGGAAATTGATGATATTGAACATCAAAAGCAATTACAATCGGGTCTGATCGGATTTGACGCAGTGCATTTCCTCAGATAGCAGTTGACTTCATTTACTCAACTGAATACAAAACCATGCAGCTATTAGTGGCAATGCATTTATAATAAATAAAAATAACATATGATTGATGTGTTGATTTGATACAATGAAATACAATTCAGGTCTAAACAAATCAACTCTGCAAAATGAATATGGGCCTACATATACGTTATGTTAGAGTCGTTCTGTTCAGGGTTTCATGCTGCCAATACCAATACCGATCACCCAAGGGTGAGATTATCTGATACCGATTCTCATACCGATCATATGGATTAGGTGCACATCTTTACATTTCATAGGCAATTATTCTTAAAACTCATTCACTCCCAGCCATTTTCACTGAAGCAAACCCCTTCGCTCACGGCTGTATATTTGTATCTGTTTCCATTTTGCAGCAATTAGCATTAGAATATAGCTAAATTTCATCATTATTCACATTCCTGTTGAAAACACTGTCAAAAAGAGCTTGTTGCAACATGGCTGATCACTTATACTCCGGTGCCACCTGCTGGACATTTTTTGTAATAACTACCATTGCTTTAAGCCACCTCTTCTTGTCAGAAGCTGCAACAAAGCATCAAAAACAGACTAATTGACTACTTTTGGACTAATTGATCAATCAGATTAAAAACATTCTATCAATCCGTTTATTATACAAAAAAACAGACAGTTTCAGTGTTTCCGAATTGACACGAACATTTATAGGCAGTGATAGGTAATTATTGACATATGCCACAGAAAATGGCTGATCACGATCGGTGGAGTATCAATATGATGAACATTACAATATGTAAACTGTAGTTTAAAATATATCATAACATATCCACTTTAACTCAGGTAAGGTCACAGTTATTGCATATAAACTTTACCCTGCATCTGAGCACTGACTCAGAGAAGTCACAAAAACACAATGTGATCCCCATTTTTTTTTTTTTAAAGGCCAATATTCATCGCTGGCAACTGACTGAAGCTCCCTCTAACGCCACATAAAACTTACCTAAATGGCTTCAGTGCGACTTCAAGGTGTCAGTCTGAGATATGTACATTAGTTCTGTGTGACAGTAACTCCTGATCGTATTACACACCTCAGCAGTGCTCATGTCCCATTACCACCACCCAGTCCTGCTTGGTTGCCTCACACCCATGCACGTTGATAGCTATGATGAGTAAGTGAAACAGTCCTTTTCGAGATAGGCTAGTGGCATCTGCGACAGAGTGTTATATTGAAATGGGAACCGGGCTGTGATGTAGTGTGAATCCACCAGCAGGGGTGGCAAATCCAGGTCCAGAAAGTAAAAACACTTCCACAGTTTGGCTTTAGCCCCAAGTGCTAGTTAGCTTGCTCCCTAGCTAGCTGGTGCTTGTTTATCTTTTAGGGAGCTAGCTAGCTAGCATCAGGGGCTAAAGCTAAACTGTGGCAGGGTTTTTCCTTCCTTGGACCTGGATTTGCCACCTCTGCAGATGGGGTACAATTTATTTAGCTTTGAACCACCCCCATACCTTGCCTAAAATCATCTTATGCTTCACACTCATCTTTTATGTCTGTAATGGGAATTTCTTTGGGGAGCACAAAACCTAATTAGAGAAATGTGTCACTTATTAACAAGGCCAATACATTTCAGTCATTAAAGATAACCATGGCAATAAGTCTTGACTATAAGCATGACTAGCTTTCATAGTCGGTGTGAAGGAGACGAGGGGACTGAGGACATTGGTGGTGGAGCGGGGGAGACATACTAAGTCAACTGTAAAAGCTTGGTTATTAGAATCTTTAAAACAGCCAGCAAAGAGAAAATGACATGACCGAAGCTCATTTTCCTGCGAGTTAATGAAGAATTAGTGTTCCCCTTTGTCACATTAGATGGTTCACAGGGGATTTCGGCCTCGCACAAAGTGTGTTTGACAATGGTGTCAATTTAGCCACAGCACAGCTCATAGGCCCGTAGTGGGGCATCATTCACAACTGTCACAACCACTTATCTTTCTCATTGTCACTAAAGCAACGAAATTCAGGTCAAGAGTTTTTTTCACCCACACTTGCCTTTTTTCATTATGATTTTCCACACTATGCTGGAGCCAAATGGCTGTGGAGACAGCCTTTTGCTAAAAGAGCATAAATCTTGACATATTTTCCACTACTTTCAGCTCGACTGATATTAAATGTATGAGTCACTGAAGAACTTCTCAACTTGCTGTTCACACAGGGAATAGAAAGTGGATTGACAGACCATTATGTGCACTGTGATGATTCCTGCCTCTTTTCTATTAATAGTTGTCAAACGTGTCACATAATAGCCAAAATGGCTACGGATGACAGAGTTAAGACTTTATTTTAAATCAAGACATGCATATAAAATATACAGTACATGCGCAGGATACAATATATTGGAATTAAAATTAAACAATGCCATTATCATCATCATCATCATCATCATCATCATCACAGCTCTAATGGGGTAGGGGCATGCAAAGAGCCCATCAAGTCGCTCTTGATGACAACCAGCTAACTGGTTCTAGGCTTGGAATCAAACTTGAGGATGGCTTTCACTGTCTGCTTCACAGGAGGCATATAATATATCCTAAGTAGTAGATGTGACGCTGAACAAAAAGGCTGGAAGCTGCGGGCTGATGTGTGCGGGTTCTGAGTGCTGTATTGGAATTGGGCTACTTTGTGTGACCAAATGTCCTGGTTTAACCAGGACAGTTACATCGTACCAGCTTTGAGCCTTGTGCTGCAAGTCCTGGCGGATTTCGCCAAACATATTCTTTTGTCCTGCCTTTACATAGGTCCCGTCGTCATGTTTTGTTTTTTTGTCCAGTCAGCAAGCCAATTGTTTGGGCCATATGTATGTCAAACACACTGTTTTCTTTTAAATCTAATTGCTGCACGAGTGTTTTTGTCATACCGGATTTAGAAGTACTTCCAAAAACAAAAAACAGATAGATAGATAGATAGATAGATAGATAGATAGATAGATAGATAGATAGATAGATAGATAGATAGATAGATAGATAGATATCCTTCTTCTGCCACTCTTAATAAGATGTAAGAGTAGCACTCTATGTAATCAATCTAGGCAACGAAAGGAACCCGTCTGGATTGGATATCCACAATAGATAATTAGCCTCATTACAATGAGCCACAATTGGGTTTCAGTAGATTACGGAAAAGCACCTTCTGTTTTCTTCAGTCATCAATCAGACCACAAAACTGTGGTTAGAAAACACAACAAGAAAATAATTACAATGTGGAGTTTGGTGCTGTTTTTGGCTGTCCTTAACTTGACATATCCTTATCTTTATCCCAGCAAAATGTTAACAGGTGAATATGTTGAGGCTAAACTTCCTTCCTGTTAAGAAACTTCTACAATAATGCCTAATTGTGATAAACATATTAACATCCAAACAACTATCGCCAAGTGTGTGACCTGCTTGGAGTTGCTTATTTGTTTTGGAGCATTAACGCAATAAATGTAATACCTATAACGGATACAGAATGATATGGTTATGGATATGGTTACTTTTGACCAGCCAAAAAAGATGAAGAGCACAACAGATTCTCGACAATCAAATATTGTTGGTGAGAGGCAGAGTTCTTGTAGGCAAGATCGTTGCTTTGGAGACGTCCTCAGTGGAGAATTCCTTAGACATACCTTTGGTGGATTTTTATACAAGTGCAAGTTGTTGGGGAGGCAGAGGCATTGCAGAGGATTCTGCGGCTGGGGTCATAGACTTAGGTTTGAAGAAGTGGTCCAAGCCAGATGTCTGAGTGGTCTTCTTCTTCTCATTGTAGATGACTGTTGGAGATGTGTGTTTGAATGAAGAATGGAGGATAACAGTGCTGTACAGTATGATGTGGCGCACTTGGGAAAGCAATCCAAATGATGGTGATTTACCACAGAGACTTATTGAATTGCTGAATACCGATCTACTTTCGTTGAGCCAAAAACAGTTTTTTCCTTCCTAATCCTCCTAGGTTGAATTCCAATTATAGCCACAAATCAAAGTGGCAACATTTTCCTTTCAAATAAGAGAATAATATGCTCTCCGTCAAAGGTTTGGCCCTAACTGGGTCTCTGGAGGATGTATGGTTCTTTCCCTCCGTCCATAACTGAACACAGCCTTCTGGGACTGACACTCCACATTTTTAACCTCCGAGCTCATTATCAGAAATCTCTTGGGCACTCTGCTAACCAGAGAAAAGAATTAGGATTCAGTCTGAACATTTGCAACCGGAAAAAGGATGATACAGTACCAGGCAGAGAAATCAGTAGCACGGGAAGCCCATGAGAATACAGAAACTTGCAGAGTAAGTAAGTTTTATATCGTATGCTAAGCATTACACCTGGTATTATTTATCGTTTTAAAAGGCTGTGTGGAGGGTACAGACATCTTTTGAGGTGTCTTATCAAATGAGAGCAAGAACAAGCGCTAGTACCTGTGCATTTTCAATAAATGTACAGGTTTTTTTTATGTTCACGCTTGTATACTGTATTGATATCTGTACAGCACACATATCTGCTTCATAGAGCTCAACCCGTCTTCATTTATATAGATAGTCCTTTCACAACAGCTGCAGGTCTAACAAAGCACTTTACAGAACAAAAGAACATGAACGACTTTCAGATGATGGTTCAAATTGTTTGGGCAGCTAAATGGTTACCATATATTTGACAGAACCATTTCAGCAGTATGTTCTATTGAAGATTAGTGGCGTCTATTTTACCTGGTTTGTGTTCTTGACAGTAAATGTCCTTAAATGTCTCTAACAATAAATTAAATCCTTTAATTTTGACTTCTGTCCGTGAACAATGACATCATACGCAATCATTCTTTTTCAGGGAAGAAAGTTAACTATATTTAATGTTGCAGTTCACATTTAACATAATTATTTTTCTCAATATATCGCTACAAAAATTCACAAATGTAATTGGCCAAGCTGAAATTGGTTTAGAACGTATTTCTTATTAAGATGTTTATGTGAAGACCCTAATACGTTTAAATGCGGTTTCATCGGGTCCGTCTACAACTCACTGTGAAATGACTGCATTCTTTAAAAGATTACTCAAAATAGCGACTCTTGCACTGAACAACAAGAGTAGTATTATTCAAACAATTTCATCCACGTCAAGACATGATTTCAATGTTGTCGATAGAACATTTAGTCATTTAGCATGTCTCATAGCTAATGTTAGTTCATGTTCATACTTTGGTCAAAACTATAAGATGACCCAAATGTTGATATTTCACACAAAAAAAACACACAAGCAAAGCAAACTACATCAGCCCAACATTCTCTTGTTCGATTGCTCCGATAAGGAGTCTGCATGTTTTGTTTAACTGTTATTTTTGTTTAGTTTTATTTGGCCAAAGGATATATGAATTAAATGTTCAGGTGTGCAACATCACTAATTTCTACGTTCACTTACTGGCATGAATACTCAATTGCAAATTACACATTACATTACATTGCCAATATAATAGACCAAAGCAAAAATATAAGGGCACTTTTTTTTGTCAATACAGAGCACGTTCTTTGTAATACCAGACAAAAAAAATTGAAAATCTCATTAACGCAGTATTTACGCCGCTTAGTGAACCTGCCAATTGTGTGAAACATTACGTTGAAAAACTGGAAATAAAGTAAGTAGGCCTATACATTGTGTGTCAAATTTCGGGAGGAACAGTTACATTGATTTATTGACATATCAGCTTTGGGTGCTCATGCATGTGCAACCTTACTGCTCGAAAGTCCGCAGTTCTCAGTGGCATACCTCTAGGCTGAATCTTAAGCCCATTCCTTTTATGATGTCATACATGATTTACTTTGACTGGAGCAGGGGCCTAAAAAGAGTAATTTGCATTTTTTATGCGGATTAAGAAAGACAGGTGCATGTCAAGGAATATGTGTGGTATTATTTAGCTTTCAGAAAAAGTACATGTAATGTGGACATTTGGAAGTTTGGCAAATAGTTGAAATTGACAATGTGCATGGCCATCTACCGTATCTGTAATTGAATATCAACAATTTATATGGAAAAATGTCTCAACCTTGGCAGAGGTCTGTCATCTCAGAGTATTCAATTACATCACACGACAATAGAGATCACAAAAGGGACAAAGCATAGCCTTGCTAGGCATACAAGCGTCCATTGGCCTTTCTGGTTTACGGCAGCTAAATAAATAATATAAAAGACCAAAGTGAGTGGCAAATGAGAATGACGGTGAGAGTCTCAGAGGACACACATGCTCATCAGATTCCTATCTTTGAATGTTGCAAATGAAATTCCCTCGTCAAAACTGCAATCATTCAGAGCAGATGAGGGCTTATGCTGTTTTAGATCGGCGGGAATTCTAATGGTTATTGTTTCTGTTTAAATAGGGAGATTATTGCATTTTAATAAGTCCTCCCTGGGACTTGCTGCAACAATGGAGTGCTGCAAAATACTGCAGATAGCTATTACTGCTTGCAGAGGGAGGAATCAAGTTAGTAAGTGTGGCAAGCTGCTCTTCCTCTATGGACCCGCTTCCACCCACCCTTCCAGAGATGGCTCCGAGTGTATTTACTACCGAATTAAGAATGTGCCGTGGGAATAATATTTTCATCCGACAGAGTGGAAGGGGAAAGGAGCTTGGCTGTGGATTTTCATTAAAGTGACACATCTGTTCAGCAATTTCGGCAAAGCAATTCTGCTGAAAGTTTTATCAGCTAATTTTAATTATTCACTCCACTGACTTGAATACATGATTCATCATGTTGAATTAATACATTTGGCATGATTATTTTTCTTTCCCTTTCCTTCCTAAAAAGACAAAGAGAGAAGAGGCAAAGGGGTGGGTGCAATCAACAAATTGAATTGTCATGCTCTGTGGGCTAAATTATGTTTTTGTAATTACAAAACTATATGGGCTTCCATATTTTAAAGAATTAAGAGGCTTAGAGGATTCGGCAGGAAGGGATTAAATGGCGCAGCTACTCATGAGTGTGGACAATGTGTCAATCACTTACTATGCTGACAAATATGATACTGAAGTAATGAATAAATTAAGTAAATATTTATATTTTGCTATAGTGCAGTCTTGTGGTCAGATTGCATACAAAATAGACACGTGCGTTAAAAATATCACTGATTTGTCAAGATATGAATAGAAAACTAGGTATCAAACAATGTAAAACAAAGAAAAAGAGTAAACTCAGAAAAAGAAAGGAAGAAAGGAAGAAAGGAAGAAAGAATTAGGCTCCCTTGCATTTTCCCCAGAACATCTTATCTCCTCAGGTAACTTTCCTTTACGACTTGTCCCTTAAGACTTTCTCACCTTGCCAGGAGCTCTGATGCACATGAGCCAACAGAACAAATGATATACCAGAGGAGTGAGATGTGCGGATCACAAAGTCATACATCTCAAGTGTGGCTTTGTGGCGATAGTTCTCTCCCACCACCACCTTTCAAAGTTGTGTGAAGTGCCCCAAAGGAGCTCTGCTAAGGCTGAGAGGGCATGGGCCTTTTTCTGGACAAAGAGAAGAAACTGAGACCAATACAGCTGTATCAAATAATAGCCTGAGGGAGTGACTTGTAGGTACCCTCTTTGCCTGCCAGAGACCAAACAGAGCCTAACCGCAAATCAGTTTGTTTACTTCCACTTTACCAACAAAGCCAGCGGTGGGCTACTCATTTGCCATTTACATTGAGATTATTGCTACTGGTATTAAAATCTACTAATATATTAAAATTAGCAACAACTAGATGAAATAGATTCAAATAATGCATTCAATATTTGGCTGCACAAATTTAGTTTAAAAGGTCTGGAATGTTGACAAAATATCAATATTATGTCAACATACAAAGTCAAGACTAGCAAATAAACTGCGGTGTGGGATGTTCAAGAGTGATTTTTAAATGGGTGTGGCTGACAATTGTAAAAGTTAACTTAAAGCAATATATATATATATATATATATATATATATATATATATATATATATATATATATATATATATATATATATATATATATATATATATATATATAACAACTAGGGGTGTCAAAATTAGTGTTTTTTTTAGAGTTAATTTAAAGATCCTTTAAAACCACAAAAAAAAAATTTTATTAATGGAAAGCCTGTACTGGGGGAATTCCAGTCGCAACGCAGCACGTCCACATCATAATTTAGCAGTAATGCATTTAATAATAATGCATATATTTGTGGTGACTGGGGGCAAGTTGTATTAATAATATTTTTTACCTGTTGTGTGGTTTGTCTAGTACCAACAACTATAAACTTTGTTTTATTTAAGTTTAGTGATAATTTGTTCATTTTTTTAAAGTGTGTAATTCATACTCCACAGTAGTAAGAAGCTGCTTCAGATTTTCTCCTGAACAGTAGAGAGTTGTGTCATCTGTGAATAAGACACTTTTGAATACTTTTGAGACACAACAGATATCCTTTATGTACAATATAAATAATTTGGGGACTAGCACAGACCCTTGGGGGACTCCATGAGTAATTTTCAAGTGTTTTGATTGTATATTGTTAAACTGTAAGTACTGATATCTATTATCCAAATAACTTTTCATCCATTTATATGCCAAACCTCTCATGCCATATCTTTCTAATTTAATCATTAGTATAGAATGATCTACAGTATCAAATGCTTTTTTTTTAATCTATAAAAATGTCAACTGATTTTTTTTTAATTATTATCTATGTTAGTAGATATTGCTTAGATACATTTGTGATTGATTGTGAGTTAACTATAGAAGTCATGCTATTAATTATTTGTTTTTATTTTTATGTAATCGTCTGACACCCCTAATAACAACATATTGATCGCAAATCCTTGTGTGCGTGTGTGTGTGGTCAATACTGAGTTTGGCTGAGCCACGGAGTCTGTAATTGTGATGTGAAATGCAAAGATAGCCAATTAGGGAGTGACCTAAAGCTTTGAGGAGAAACTGGTTGAGCTGAGTCTTTGTATAACCAAATCGTGTTTGAAACAGCTACGTAGTCACCAGATAAGCTAACAGCTCGCCTAATTTCTCCTATTTTTTCTACTGTCTAATGTCGCAACATTCTGTCTCTCAAATGTCAGTCAGTCTTGGTACTGTGACAGAAATCAGATTTGAGGATGGAGACTTACAATTGGGCCTCAACAAGGTCATTTTGAGTACATGCACACTACAAGAACAGTAAGCAAATTCCCTCATGTGTGCGGTCTCACACAAAAAATTATATGTGTACCCTGCTTAAGGAGATGGAAACATTACAGAAAACATATGAGAGGGTTTGGTGTTTCGTCTATTTTAAGATACAGTATAACAAAAATGAAGCTCATGGGACAGATGCCTACAATTACACTTGACGAGCGATGGGAAGGATGACTTTGAGGGATATTCTCCTCCTATTTCTAAATGACATGCAGCAGAATGTTTTTGGCTCTCCGGAGACCTGTACCGGTTATCAAATTTAATAAATAAAGTAGGTGAAATCTGTCTACTCTTCATCTTGCCTGCTCTCCCAGGATTTGCCAGTGCTGGCAAATTACCATTTCCAGGCACAACTATTCCCAAGACACTGTGGTGCTTTTCTCCTTTTTCCTGATGGAATCAGTTGAGCACAGTGTGGGACTCGTTATCCACTTGCAAGTTTCTGGAAAGGAAAAAAAAAGTGACAGCAGGTACTGACAGATACCCATAAGAGAACCATCTTTAGACAGGAGCTGGAAGGGAAAGGCTGAATGTGGACATGTTTGCTTTGCCTTACAATACAGTGCACTACACTATAAATAGCAGAATAAACCATTTCACTTGCATTCAACCATCTGCAAGATCTACTTAATGGGCTAAATGAAATGTTCTGCACCAAGTCAGAGTACACTTTAATGCATCAACGTTATGTTTCCTTTGACCTTTGCAGTATCAAGCCACTTTTCAAAGCAATTCACAAGAGAATGACATTCAGCCTCGGTGTTAGATTAGCGAGGATGCGTTTTTCGTCGTATAATAGACTGACGACAACAGTTCTCTAATGTATTCATGCAACACTTAGAGGAATTCATGCATACACTAAAAGCGAAAAACAGCATACCCACAGGGTCGACAACTCCACACAAACATCAGAGATGGATATGTGACTGTTGTTTGACTAAACTACACTGTAAATTTACAATGTTGAACTGGCAGTTTTTATAAAATAATGTATGCATCTGTTTGGATGATTTTGCCAAAATTCTGTGTGCGTTCACACTAGCATGGTTTTAATGATTTTAATGACTTTTGCATGATGTTCGATACCACTTTTTTGAGACCGATACTTTACTCAAATCTTCAGTACTCACCGATACCAATACCATTAGTACTTATGATACATACATTCTTCCAAAAAACAAAGACAGATAATAAACAAAAAAATACATATACATCCCAACTATAGCAAATTTCATAAACATTTAATGAAATTAATGGCAATCACATTTTTTCAATTTGCTCATAAAAGTCATTTTGCACAGAGCACACAATAAAAATAATTTTTGTAAAAATCCATAATTAATATGAAACAAATAATCCAGTGGACAGAAAAAAGTCCCAATCAAAATACGTTTTTTTTTTAAAAGAAATATATATATATACTATTACTACACTGTAAAGCGTATCAAGGTGTCAATTATTTGTGGACATTTGCGAGTTGGGGTCGGGCTCAATCCCCATGCCCCACGAACAACAGAGGTCCACCATATGTAGAAAGAACAACAGTTTAGATCCATACATTAATGGTAGAGCAAGTAAGAATAGAATAGAAGTAGAGTAGTGCCAAGAGAGTTGATTTTTTGGACGCAAGTGTTGATAACTGTGTTTTGTGGGTAAGTGGATTAACATCTAGTTGGAAGGCACAGGAGCAAGATCCTATAGACTCCACCTGGTGCACTGGAAATTGGGATTGGAGGTTACTTGTTGCAGTCACAATCCAATCCAGCAGGATAATTGGGCACTGCCCCAATCCAATACAACATTCTAAACTGCATGTAATCCACTCAGTGGAACTGTCACACCAACAATGAAGCCTTCCCCCCACTCTACGCCTTGGGCTGACCAAGGCTATTTCAGGACCTTGATAGCTTGTACCTGGCACGCTGCTGGACTCTGCACCCAATATCCACTAATCCACACTCAAACTGAATGTTTAAGTAGTTTGAAAAGGATATAAAAAAAAGAAGAAAATAGTTTTAACTGGCACACACAAACAAGGCCAGAGATTGTATTAATAATGATTTGATCCTGTTAAAAAAAAAAAAAAAAAAAAAACTGTAGCAAACCAACAATGTTTAAAGGTTATGTGGAATGTTAGCGTACTGTAATTCATTATTTAGTTCCTTGAGATGGTATCACGACCATACTTGAGATAGTGAACACTGCTGTGGCAAGCAATTTAAGAGTCATTTAATCAAGGAGTGCAATAAACATGGAGTACAGAGCCCAAGTCCTGACTATTTACTTCAGCCACTGAAAAATGTTAAATCAATTCTGTAAAAAGCCACATGATGGATATGTTAAAAATAATAAGAATTTGTAACGGAGAATTGCAGGGCCAGCAGGTCTGGCAAGCAAAAGCACTAGCCAATCACAGCACAAGAAGTGATAAGAAAAAAATCCAACTCTGGCATAAGGAATTTAATGAGAGGATTAAGACAAAGGCAAGGTAGGGGTGATTACACAGACAGGATTGAGAGATTGGTGAGAAAAGAACATAATTGTAAATCTGGATTAAAGGAATGAAGACACAAAATGGGAGGTGTGAAGAAGGCAGAGAAGAAAATAGGAAATTAAAAAATATTTTCAAAGTAGGATGACAGGTTATAGAGAGGTAGAGAGAGTTTAGAGTATTTAGAGTACAGAAGGGTTTTGAGGAAAAAAATATTACACACTTAAACAGAGTTTACAAAACAAATTTGCCTGGCCATAGTCTGAGAAAATGGAACCCGCAAAACTCTAGTCTTAATTTTAATACTGACAGCGAATAGACAAAGAAAAAGCTGAAACTGCCCAATGCCTGTTCTTTTTCCTACTATTATGATTTCCTTTTACTGGACTTCCCTTTGCTACTATGTCTAAAACACTTCTAAATACTGGCAGTCTCTGCTGGCACTCTTAAGACAACCCCCCCCCCCCCCCCCCCCCCCAAACCTCCAATTGGCAACCAAGTACTGCAGCACGGTTGTAAAGTGGTTGGCATATCTGTCTCGCAGTTCTAAGGTCCGGGGTTTGAATTGTGTCTCCGGCCTTCCCGAATGGAGTTTATATTCTCCCTGTGATGCTTTGGGTTTTCTCCGGGTACTCCAGCTTTCACCCACATTGCAAAAGCATGCATGTTTGATTAATAGAAGACTAGTGTGAATGTATAAAGGTAAATGGCTGTCTATATGGCGCCATGCAATTAAATGGCAGCCAGTCCATGATGTCACGTGAGGTGGGCACCCAAACGCAGACAAGACATGGTAGTTGGGAAACAGAGTCTTTATACACAAAAATACAAAGTAACAACAGAGAGCAGGGCTGGATTCAGATGGCGTCGAAGAAAACACTTGACGGAGAAAACTTGACGAAGAAAGCTCGATTGAGAGAGCAGGGATGGATGCATGGAAGGAACCTCAAACAGAAGAAAAGCTTGCTTGGCAGAAAGCTTGCAAGAGTAGGGATAGGAAACTTCGCCAAAACCTCTATATACGAACAAAATATTAACAAATATCTTCTGTATGACAGAATAAAATCCTATATGACAAGATAATAGTCACCTATACAGAACCTACAGGTCCTAAGATTGACAATTACAAGACTATAGCAACTGCATAGTGACTAACAATATCACCATCACAAGGAAACACATACAGAACCATAACAGTACAATGACTCCATGACCCAACTCAAAACACAGTCAAATAAGTTAAAGTTAAATATGACCCAATGACCCAACCCAGAACATAACACAGAATGCGCAGCTCTCACCTAAAGTTAGCTGGGATAGGCTCCAGGTTTCGCATGACCCCAATGAGGACATGAGGGTATATGTTGTTAACACGAAGTACAGAAGTAGAAGACTAGGTGAAATGCATTTTTTACACACTACCTTTCCACTATTATGCAACATCATCAGTCAATTGTACAAATCTTCAAAGATAGTTAAAATACTTGAACATGGACTGTAATTCAATTCAAGTTCTCCATACAATCAAATAAAACGTATTAAACCCAAACCTGTTTTAGCTTGCAGATGGTGGGTGCTGATAAATCCAGACTATGGATGACATGTTGAGGGTTACTGAGGGAGGGAGAGTGACATGAGACGCCCTACGAAGCCAATAAGCCCAAGAGGGGATGGTAGCTGTATTGCTGCAGTTTAAAAAGAGGGCACAATCGCTGCAAAATGATTAGATCTCTGCATGGACATTTTAAATGGCTGAACTCCTTCCCTTTGAGCTATTCTTTACAAGCAATTCCCTTCTTCTCTCATCAAAGGAGCTGTCAGGGGCTCTTTCTTCAGGGTGGCAGACAGGTCAGGGGTGGAAGGTTGAGGTGGGGTGTGCCCTTTGAGACTGAGCCTTGGAGCGGCTACCAGGGATGTACAGAGGCTGAAGGCTGTCTTTAAGGTGCTGATAACATTCTCAGGGATGTTCCCGAGAGGTGCACAAATGTCAACACTCTCCAGCTGTGGGCATATAATTCTACGAACCTCTGGATCCTATATTACCACTCTCTTCTCTGAAAGTCATGATTCTCTTGGAACTAGTTGCAAAATATTTGCATTTGGACTAAAGCTGATTTGCCTTCTTGTTTTATGAAACAGGGTTGAATAGATTGATCACGAATCCTTCTGTATAACTGTTTAGTAGTAAATGGCTTACTTAATAAAGACATTCTATATTTATTAACAAGTAGTTCTCTGAGCATTTCATACATAGTGAAGTGGTAACGAAGTAACCAAATAGTAATCGCTGGATGTCGGCCCACATCCCAAGTCATAGACTCTAATCTTTCTTTTGGTAGGTTCCATGGTTTTATAGCAATAGAACACAATATTCTGTGGGCCTTGCAAAATCAATCCAAATCCAATAAAATAGCCGGGAGCGAAGGGGGTTGCTTCAGTGAAAATGGATGGGAGTGAATGAGTTAAGAGTGGAAATTAGAAAACTTAATGAAGAACATATGACTACAACAAAATGTATTACAATTAAAGGTACAAGAAAGAAGTATGGGGAGAATGGGTATAGACTATAACTTTAAAAAGCTTGTGATATGTTTTCATTTCATTTTCTTTTTTTTATTATCTGCTAAACAAAATGGTAGAGTGAGACAAAACACAAAGGCCCGTGTTCTCATTTTCTGTCCGAGAGGCCCACTAGGACCACTGAAACTTACTTGATTTCCCTAGTCCAATTATATCTCCGTGCCCAATCCTTCCAGAATAGAAACATCACACCAAGGGACGCTGTCTGTCTAAGTGCAGCGTGCCTAATGGAGTCCCAGAAGTTGACTCCATTTCATTGCTTCTAACTAATGGGCTGTGATATTTTCCCAAACTGACTGCAGCTCTCCCCCCCCTGGAAGCTAATCTAGTCATTGCTGTGCTGGGCCCAACTGCGGCTGCCTTCCTAATAACACCCACACAATCTTACCCACCCACCATTGGATTGTCTGTATGCTGCCAACACCCTGTCTACCCCTCACTGTGCTCATTAGTGTTTTCTAGCTGGCCACTGATTGTCAGAGGGCCACGACGATGCCAGCTCTCCCACTGCACCCAGCCTGCTGTGAAGAATTTAAGAGGACTTTCATCTAACTGGGCTGAGGAGATGAGGAGCCGCCTGGGACAGGTCGGTTCGGGGGAGAGGAAGGGCAACGTTACACGGAGACTCCAGGTTTATAGTGGACGTAGAATTACACCCCTAGAGCTGATGACAGTCTTTCCGAGGCTGCATATTGCTCTCCAATGAATATCTGCGCCTCGAATGAAAACACAGGAAGAAATAGTCGAGCATTCATTTCCAAGAATGGGTCCCTCTCTGACCATATTGTGGGCACGGAGCAGTTGGCCAGATGGCTAAGGGATGAACCGGAGCTGCAAAACAATCACCGGCATGGTAGGAGTATGAAGTACATACTGTAAATCTGAAGAGCTTTACGAAGTGTGTCAGAAAAGTTCCAGGACGGGCATCACAAAAGGTATACTGTGGACCCCTGCTATTCATTGGGGATAGGGACCACGCGAAGAATGCACTGTATAATTGACATCCATTAACCCAAAAAAGTCTTGCAAAAATGGAATAAACCTCCTCAAAAAACAGGGGCTGGCTATAAAAAAGAAAACTATTTCAGAGACTAGGTGAATCCATGTGTGATGAACCATATTTTACTTCATTATGAATTCAATTAATTGATTACAAAATCTATTTCTGTATTATTGTTCGGTTTTCAAGGAAAGTAATGTCGTGACCACCGTTTGTGGCAGCGCCCTATCAATTATTGGCCAGCCACCACTGGCAAGAACAGAGTGTGTGTCCGGAAAGTTAGTCAAAAGTGTGTCGCAATTCTAAGAAAACATGACACAGTTCATGGATTGAATGACAAATGCAATGTAACCACTGTTATTAAAATTGAGCCATAGCAATTATTATTTGAGTTTTAAGACACACTTTATTTTAGAAAAAGTGTTTTTTTGTAGAATCAACCGAAATTCTATTACTGCTTCAGGGTTTTTCCTGTGTACAAAATTCAGAGGCGGCCACCTCCACCTTATTTGCTCGCCACCTCCAGCCTGAGTGACCGATGATGAATGAATGCTTTAACATAATAACAGTCATATTCTTATTGGAACTATTCTTCTTCTTATTAAAACATGGAATGTCAACTGTAAAAAATGAAAGTGAGTCAGTTGAATTTACAGAATACATGCACGTCATGGCGCATGGTCAGGATTAGGGGTGTTCGATACCACTTTTTTCCCGACCGATACGCAACTCTTGAGTAGTCACAGCTACTGTGACCAAATACTGATACCACTATTAAATAAAATTCCCCACCCATAAATGACAGATGATTTTAAAGAAAGACGTATATATCCCAATATATATATTTTCCTTAGAAATGCATGAATTTAATGGAAAATTATACGTATTCGAATAATTACTTTTTTTTTGTCCCTGATCATAAAACGGCCGCAGGAGGGCTGCCGATAATGGTACAGGTTACCGCCGTGAGTACTGATACCATAAAATAAGACTGGTATTGGCACTGATATCGGTAGTCACCCATCATAGTCACAGTCTTACTCAAAATAAAAGGTAGAACAAGTGGAAAAAAAAATTGTAGGGAAAGAAGAGAATCTACTCTTTTGTTCAGTTTGTATACATAAAGAACAAAATCTTATGTGGGTCATAAAGAGACAGTGTGTAGAATTCAGTACCTTCTAGTGGTGAACTAATAGAATTCAACGGCCTAAGTTTGAAGCGCGTGCTACAGTGCGTCAGAGACTACACCGTGCAAGTCTACCATCAATTTATACGTTTGCAACGTTCTTCTCCTTTGGGTATCTGTAGCAGAAAGATGATGTCAGCCTCCTGTAAGGCGCGGCACAACCTATGTAATATAATTAGCGATTACTAGAAACCTACCATTATATATACATAAAAAAAAGCGTATGTTGATGTGTCAGAACTTATTTTTTGCATATTATTGAAATTAATAGTGGGTTTTTTAAATGAATGAACACCGGGGGAAAACAATAGAAAAATTCTACACACTATCTCTTTAACAGATCAGTCAAAATTTTCTAAAATGGCTTGGCAAAATGAGGAACTCTACGCTAAAAATGGCTAGCAGTGAATGAATTAAGAAGCGCACAGAGTGTAAAATGCCTTTTTTATGGCGCACTGAGGTTAATTATTTTCATAATTATGCTGGCAAACGTCAAATATTTGTTTTCCCTCCCCTAATTGACAAAAGAATTATAGACTATATTAGCTGCACTCAGTTGTTTTAACCACTATGAAATGCTTCAAAGTGTTTTTCATATGCAATGCATATTAAAGCAATTATGCAATTTTTCCCCTCAGTAATACCTTTTAGCCAGTTTAATCAGCAGGGTAGATTCACCCAGGATAAGAGGTAAAGCTGTAATTATGCACATTATTCACCTTCCTAAGTGCAGCACTTCAGCATAAAAAGTTAAGATCCCTCAATGCACGGCACCGTGTCCTCCTCACGCAAAGTGCAGGTCGGGATCCAGCCGACACTGAAAGCTAATGGCAGTGAAGGGAGCCCCTAACACATGCTCTGGCTCTTTCAAGGATACAGGGCAGTTAAGTGCCGTGCTCCCGACTGCTGATTATTGCACCTTGCCAACCTGCCGGGTCTCCATGCCCAGTATGCATTGATCTCATTTGGCGAGGAGATAAGTCAGTAATTGGATGAGGGCTTGGAATCAGATGAATCTGTCTGCTTGAGCTAATTCCACTCTTCCTGTCCATGTCTCAGTCGGGGCCAAAGGGGAGGGCTAAGGTTAATCCCAGCCAATCCCCTGTACTACGTGGCCCTGTGCTGCCCTCTGACCTCTCACTGAAACCCAAACACAGCTGATGTGATTCCCTTTAACCAGGCCATATCCAATTGTCTAATTAGTTGACTGAGAATTGTATACCAGGGTGATATTAATAATACATCCATGCAGGCTACAGGCTGATCTTGTGATCACACGTTAATCACACCTACATTTAATTTAGAATAATATAATCATTCATCCACACATTTCTATCCCGCTTGTCCTCATTAGGCTAGAGAGTTAGCTAAGGCCTATCCTAGCTGTGTGTGTATATATATATATATATATATATATATGTGTATGTGTGTGTGTATATATATCCATCCATCCATTTTCTTAACCGCTTTTCCTCACAAGGGTCGCGGAGGGCGCTGGAGCCAATCCCAGCTGGCTTCGGGCAGTAGGCGGGGTACACCCTGAACTGGTTGCCAGCCAATCGCAACCATATATACACACACATATATATATATATACATACACACACACACACTCAAAACAACCATTCATACTCACATTCACAACTAAGGACATTTTAAAGTCAGTTAGAATTAGCTGAAAAATACATCTTGTTATCTGCTGTGAAGATCCTGTAAAGTGTATTCAAATGTGTGTTTCTCAATACTTAAGATAATTTATGTGACTAACTATATAAAGTAGTCCTAAATTGTGGACATATAACATTAAACTGTTTATCACTATTTCGTTTTTCCAGATTTTTTGGGGGAGGTGCAGCACATTATTTGGCCCCCCAGTGCGATTTACTTGGGTCTCCCTTAACTTAGCTAAACTAAACTTAGCTTAAGTTAATTTGCATCTGCGAGTTACTATGTTGTAATAACTTGCCAATGTTTTACAACTACTTTGTGCAGTAAGTCATCTAGCTATACTCACCCCCCCCACCCCCCAAAATCTTCCAGAATATTAGAATTTACAAAACAGTGTGTTGTTATCCTTTATTAGTATTAATATTTTTGTGTTGACTTGACTTGACTTATTTAGGCTACCTTAATATGTTGGAACATATGGCATTGTGGATGTATAACTACAAGTACAGTATGTGCTGAAATGTCTGTAATGTATTGAAGCCAAGGAGGAGTCATATTTAGTAAAAATATTAATAAAAATACAAATATTGGCTTCAAAAATTTTTTTTAATACAAGTGTGAATCTTGATTTTGTTGTAATGTCTTAAAGCAAGTTTATTGAACACATTTTCTGACTTTTCAAAATGTAGAAGAAAAAATCTTAGACAATATACATCATTTTAAATTACGAAAAGTTTAAAAGTTTAAAGTCTAAATTTCCCAAGGTTATCAGTACATCTTAAAAAGTTAAATGTAAACTTTGAGAAGTAAATACCATATTTCTGTTTTTTACAAAATTTAAAATACAGTGGTACCTCGGAGTTTTAACATAATTCGTTTAGTTTCAGTCCGAATTGTTCAACCTCTGAAACATTTTTATCCCTTAGGATATAATGTAAATGCAATTAATCCGTTCCCAAGCTCCAAAAACAGAAAAATCCTATTTTAATTTCTATTTATGTTTTTTTACAATTACAGTACAGTACAGTATTCAAACAATAAATATACCTTACCTTACCTGTTGTGGTGTGATGGCATCAGTGGATGATAAATGCTATGTTAAGTTTAGTTCAGTGCTGAGTTTGTGTATTTTACATTGGGCATATTGTTAGACTACTAAGCGGGCCTTCCGTGCGTTGTTTAATGTCAGGCACGTTGCTGAACAGCTGAGGGGGGTCCTCGTGCCAGTATTTACAGAAGTCGTCACGGTAGTTACAACGGCACGATAACCTCCTTCCTAATTCCACTGTGGTTCGTAGCACTATGTTTTTCTTTGCTGCCACCGGCACTGTTGTCTTTCTTTGGGCCCATGGCGAAGAGAATTGTCGTGGAAAAATCTAAATGTACTCGCGAGTATGGAGCACCTCCGGGAGTATTCAAGATCTGACTGGAAATGAGCAGTGCATCGTCTACCGCAACGTGAGCATTCGGCATTGCTCGACTTAACTCGGCTACCCATTTTCAAGGTATGTTCGGCTTAGCTTGCTTTGCTTGGGTGTTTGAACACTGAAAATGAGTTTAAACTCCGAGGCATTTTTTACTCCGATTTTTTGGTTGAAGTCCGAATTGTACGAGTTCGGAGACGTTCAAACTCCGAGGTTCCACTGTATCCTGAAATCTTAAACTTTCACATTTCTTGTTTTTATGTCGAACAAAAACAAAAGGTTCAGAAGGTTCCCAGGTCAGCATCTCTTATACAGTTGACTGAACATTTAAAGAAATAGTTTTTACTTTTTATCGGCCTTCAGATTTTGAAAAAAGGCCGATACTGATATTTGTAGCACCTCTGTTCGGGACATAGATGCGTATATTTTCGCGGCACAAACATGTCAGGAATGTGTAGGATTAAGAAAAACGTGAGAGACAATGATAATTGATTGACAGTTGACAGTTGAGCAAGTGTGGTAATAACATGCACACAGTGTTTGGGAGCAGAAACAAAAGTGATTTTTCATCATTTCAAAGCCTCGTATATGTCGTTTTTTTTTTTTATCATTCAAATTTGTCACGGTTGTTAACAACAATCCTCTTTGGTGTGGTATGTCAAATTTACTAGACATACCATCGTAATTGCAGGGAAAACTGAGATGCATATGTAATGAAAAAAAAGTGGGACAAATAATGCAGAACACATTTTCACAAGGGAAGGTTTAAGTGCAATTTCACCGCTGCTTCAATGTGAGGTGGCAGCTGTAACATTAAGGCGTTCAACATGGTAATTTCCATCGTTCTGTTCTATTTACACATTCGGAAGTCAGAGATGGGATTTGCTTATATGAAGAAACTTTCCCAAAGGCATCATCACACTGCAGGAAAAATGCAGTGGGGTGGGGGAAACACGCCTCTTGGGAAACGGTAATATTCTTATTTCATACATTTATTCAATGCTAAAGTAATTATCAACAACATTCAGAACGGGCCATGTGACAAATGCTTAACGTGCTGGCTGATACAGGATGACAGGACATAGACGTAATCACCTGGGAGCACATCAATGATGACAGCTTTGGATCAAAGTGTTGTTGGTGCAGATTAATCATGGATTGTAATGCACCGCATAAACGACTTCAGTGGAGAGCGAGCGCGCATCCAGGAATTGATGAGACGCGCAAGAGTCGACAGCTGCGGTTTACGAGAGTGGAAGTAATCTCCTTACAATCCCTAAAAATCTTTTTGAAGCCTGACAACGTTCAGCCAAGACGATAGCCGGTGACCATACATCAAAGTAAAAAAATAGAAAGGACAAAAAATAATCAGTGTGTAGGTAAAACCAACACACTGGACAAAGAAAGCGAAGAGAGGACTGATGTGAGATATTATTACTCGTGGTGCAATGTATCCAAAAACTCACGGATTTGAGTCATGGATTAGATCATTTTTCAGATCAGCAAAAAGAAAAGAAAAAAAAGACAAATACTATGCTGTCTTCATTTATTATATAAAATATTCAACTCAAGATAGCAAATGATCGTTTACATTTTAGGAACACAACTTGAAGTGCATTATAAGGCAGGATACATGGATCATAAATGAAAAAGACCTCAATGTGCAAGCTAAGGCACATCCTCTTCCTTTCAACGCAGAGATTGAATGATAAACTAGCTTCCGTATGCCCATATCATTGAAAAAGAAAGAAGTCAGAGTACTTTAAAAGTAGCCAGCCGGGCACTCGTTGCTAGCAGCTAGCCGCTAACTTCAGAGACTTGTGCCGAATCACACAATGGCAGCGTTATAAAGTATTGGTTTCTTACCATCCTTCATTAGCGATCGAATATGATTTTGGGATGGTGTTGTATTGATGTTGGTACCAACTGTATGTGATGGCATAAAAAAAACGGCAAGTTAAAATGTCGAAATATATCAAAATAAATGACAACTAAGCCTATTGCATTTGCGTCATTGTATTAGTTGATCAACTTTTATTTTGAAGTTAACTTCCGCGTTGGTGGCGTGTTACATAATGAAGAACCATTAGTCAGGTTTCCATCCAATTGTTTTGAATTTTTAAAGCAAATTTACTGATAATGCGCAAAACGGACATGCGACCGTTTCCATCTGTTCTTCTTTTGCAAATATTGAGAGGGGACTCTGCCGCTGTAGGTGGCGGTATACACCATAAAGACGTGATCCACCAGTATTTTAAAAGAAGAAGAAGTCCAGGAAGCAACTGCGCCGTGCAATGATGTTATATGAGTTTTATTTTGTAATTCTTGATAAACTATAGCATTTATTTGCTGTTTTCCATCAAAAATTGCATTAATATTCACTTGTTTGATTAATTTCAAATATATTTCTGTTTCGTTGTCCCTCCAAACATACATTACTTTATTGTCCGCCATTGCTTTGGGACTACAAACGTACGTGTGACGTAATATCAGGTCAAAACGTGCCACCTTGTCAGCGGTTATTTGCAAAACCTGTTTCCATAGCAAAAATTAGCATTTTCCTTTTTTCGATACGCTTCAAAATCCACCCCCTGTAAGCATAAAAACTTTTTGCAAATGTTGGGCCCTCTTTCAAATTTCTAGCATTTCCATTCAGTTTTATTCTCGCATTTCTTGAAAATTCAAATAAAAATGGGTGGATGGAAACCCAACTATTGATGCAGCTTCCCTGATATATCTTTCTCACCCTAAACCCTAACTGTGACCCTTACCAAAGATGATCCTTTTCCCCTAATTACATAATATGATATTGGCTCATGGTCTTTAATTGTGACCACATAAATACACAATGTGCATTTGAGAGCATATCGGCGCTTTCTTAAAATAATCGTCTGACACACCGGGATTACACCGTATGTGACTGTGTGCTCCGGACACATACATTTTCTGGACAAAACTCGCCGGCTGCGCATAGCTGTGGTCCAGCAGCTCCGTCGCCAAAAAATTCCTGCCGTGTCTCGCGTGATCGCCCGCGATAATGTGGCATTAAAAACGACGACAAACACAAAAAACTTTGTGCCCAATAGTGAAGCAGAAAGATGATCTCCCCGTCCACTCCCACAGCTAGGTTGCCGTTATAAAAAGGATGTGATGTGTCATATATTATTTTGTGGCTTTCCACCTTCATTGTAAATCTCTGCTCGTCCATGTTTGCTGGCGTTTAAACAGTGAATTAAGTGCTAAGTATTATGACGTTTTGCTGACATGATTGCGAAATAGGATCTGGCGAGTATCTTATTCTGAAAAATAACCAGAATTTTTTTTTTGAAACTGCGTCAGTCTTCCTGTTCCGATCGATGTGTTCTGTGCTAGTTTGCCATTTGACGGATGACGACGGATGCGTCCGGCAAAAATAGAAAATATGTCTATCCGCAGTGGATCCGCAGCGCATACGCACCGGTGTAATTTGAACAAGCTAATTGAATGGAATCGAATCGGCTGCGCCGGCGGAGTCGTTTTTTCAGATTTTACAGGAAACACAAAAAATTTAACCATTTGCATCATGTGCAGATGATTTAGGCAAAAAAATATTTTTTGCAAAATAATTACTCAATTATTCAGGCAATCATTTCAAAAGGGTGACGGAGGATTACATTGCAATTAAATTGTAAATAGAAAAAAGGTATTTCAAAAAAAAACATTTTAATATTAATAATAATAATAATAATACTTTTTTTTCTAAATAAAAGTAAGAATACTGATAGTACTTCATGTCAACCTTTACTTCAATACTGCTTCTTTAATACTGTGTTCTATATTTTAAGGATAAGAACAACGCACACCAGATACCACTTTGGCTTTTATATTTTAGTTATTGACAAAAAAAAGGTCTGAATTTCAAAAAGAAGCATCAGCTGGCTTTTCCGAACAAAGCCGTTTTAAAAACAGGACCACATATAGGACAATATCTCCAGTGGAAATGGGACACTAACAGCCAACAGGAGTCAAGATGAGGCAAACGCTTGTGTGTTATAAAGACAACAGCAGAATGACCATCCAGCGCTTTCCTGGGGCCTGACATCTAGATTGCAGATGGATAAGTGCACGTTAAAACAATATCCTGCTGGCCAAAAAAATCATTTCTCATAGCTGCCTCTATTTACTGAAAGGCTGCTTGTCTCCCACCGGGGCCCAGACAAATGAAAATGTTATTTTGCTACTCATGAACTCCTACCTAGTCTGCTTTTTCACTGTTGGCAATTTCATTTCTCTTCCGAATTTGACTTAAGCCCACGACTTCAGGGAAATAATGTCTCTCGAATAATCTTCTGCAGTTGTAATTCCGGGGTGTTATATCTTGTCTTTGTTTTTGAAACCAGGTGTCCATATACACCCAACATATATTACTTAAAGAAAATATTATACGGGCAATGTAGCAGTAATGAATAGCAGTTTGATGGCATAGCCAACATGAATTGCAAGTGCAAGTAACCAAAGTAGTATTAAATGTTACAATGCAATCCAAATTTGTTTTAAGTCGTCATGGCATTTAGATTACTAGATTACCCACTTTACTCATTTAGAGACAAAACATCCTAAAACCATCATGCATGTGTATTTGAGTCGACTGTCGACTGACTGTCAAAACCACATAGTCATAATGTAGCAAACTGAAAAAGGACTGCAAGTAAAGTTTTGTTGTGTAACAGTTTCTAAGTCTGGTGCTTGTGAGCTTTAGGCTAAAATGTGAATGTTGAGTTTAGTGGAAGAAGTTTGGGGAACATACCACACTTTGGTATCTTCGAGCCTGAAGCTGTTCTAGTCGCTGCAGTTTATACTCAGACTGTCTTTGAAAAACTGCTTATTTTGAATAGCATTCAAATATGCGTCTTACTCTTTAAACCAGCAATAGCGGATACAAAGAAATACAGTACATTATTATTCAACAGGATTGGAGGGGAAATGTGGTTGATGGATGTGATTAAGCAAGACAGTCATTTAGTGGAATGCCAATATGACTTCGCTTGAGCCCTTCAGGTGTACTTGATTGTATCCCAGCTGATATTCATAACATGTAACTAGCACAATTTGAGTCGAACCCCTAACCTTAGATCTCTGTTGCTTTAAAGGTGAAGTCAAACCTAAACATTTCTTGACAATAATGTGTTATATGTGACCTCACTAGTCTAAACATGACATTCTGAATAATATTACATTTTGTGAAATATGAGTTATGCAGCAAAATCCAGACACTTTTATCCATCTCAGGGGGCGGCCATTTTGCCACTTTTTGTCAATTGAAGATGACATCACAGTTGCTCAGAGCTCAGGCAACGAGCAATCACAGCTCACCTGTTTTCTGAAGCAACTGTGATGTAATTTTCACTCGACAGCAAAAGGGAAAATGGCCGACTTCTGATATTGATCAAAACTACTGGATTTTGCTGCTTAATTCATTTTCCACTAAGACAATATTAACCTGACTACCATATTTATACTAGTGGGGCTGCATAAACCATATTATTGTCGTTTCCCCTTTAATAGCAACACAGTTGAGCAAAGGGCTCAACACAAAATAAACAACAAAAACACACCAAGAAACAAATCATGTAAATAGATAGACCAATAAAAAAACACATTAAAAACAGTGGAAACAATAACATAAAAAAAAAATATACAACTAAAACATAAAAAAAATATTAGGGATGTCCGATACCACTTTTTCCGGACTGATACCAGTACAAGTATTTAACTAGCCACTAGTACTTTTTATCCCTAAAATTTCCCCAAACAAAACAATGACAGATCATTTTAAAGAAAGACCTATATATAATCCCAATTTTGCATATTTAACATTGCAGCAAATTAATGACAATTTTCTATTCTTCTAATTTCTAGTTCCTGATCGTTAAACGGCCACATGAGTGCAGCTGATTTGTGGTATTGGCTGATGTCGCGAGTACCGATACCTTGAAATAAGGTCAAATCAAATTAGACATTAGTAACGTTTGATTAGAATGAAAATACAACTCAAAAATGTATATTGCGTGCCAGCTATAGAACATGAAAGACAATTACAATAGTGGATACAATCATATCAAATGTCCCCTCGAAGAGCATTGGAGCTCAACCTATTGCATACACATATTGGCGAATGATAGATTTATTATTATTATTTGTTGAACAATCCTTCATAGTGCAGCATGAATGTAACCACGGGTTTGTACATTATATTTAACTGCTGTTTCAGTTCAGCCTACATTGCAGGTTGCACTGTGTTTATGAGCCAGCAGGCCTTTTTGTGTTATCCACACGCAGCCGTGTCTGCCCCTTGTGTCTCTCAACCAAAACCCAACAAGACTTGACACAACACACCCGAGCCTCCCACACAGCTCCTTTACCCCGCAGCTAAGATCCCTGGTACACACAACACACACACCAGGGATTCACATATACAAAACATATACTCAAACACCAACATGTGTCCCTTGGAGATGTTTACATCAATCTTAGGATAGTCTTGTTGTCTGAATATTATGGGGAAAAGATTTTGCTGGAGTCGGGCAGGGATTCACGGCACAACAATACATAAGCTAGTAAGATAGATAAGTGGTAAGGATGGTTTGCTCGAGGTACAGCATTGAATAGACGGTAATCATGGTTGTGGACTGCTGGTGTCTCTGATTGTGTTTTCTGAGGCTCCCAGCTTGGGCCTGATAGGCCAATGTGATTTAACTATGGACGTGAGCTCTGCTTGTCGTCAGGAGTAAAATTTAGGGATGTTCGATACCACTTTTTTTTAGACCGATACCGTACTCAAATCTTCAGTGCTCACCAAGTGCCGATACCATTATGCCCAATTTACACTGACTGCATTGCGTCAGCTGTCCGTGTCCGGAAATCTGCACCCGCCAGACCACAAGTTTACGCGATACAACCATGTATATAGAGATCTATTGGTAAACAATAGCTACACTTGCTTGCTGTCACATCGATATGCTTTTGAACATTATTTCTGTGACTTCTACCATGGCTTTTCTACCATGGGTAAGTATGTTTTGTGTTTAAATAGTGTTATTTTGTCATGTTTAATTTAATCTGAGCTTGTTTTTTTTTGTCTTAAATGTCAGACTCATGTCATACTATGTAGTTAGCTAGCTTCCCTCCCCCCCAAAAATGAGTTCGCAAACGGTTTTATTTTGAAATATACCAGATCTACCTTGATGCCGACGCTCGACTTTCTGTCCAGCTCGTGTAATTTCTTCAGCTTCATGAAAATCCGCATGCGTTCCGCATGCAGCGTCCGGAAAAAAATAGAACGCTTGTGGAAACCTTCCGCAGCGCCGCAATCAGTTCCGCACCGCATACGCAACGCACTGCAGCTGGTCTGAATTGACACGCAGACTCGAATGCTTTCTATTCCTTGCGGCGGGTGTACGGAAAACACACCGCGTCCGTTCCAGTCAGTGTAAATTTATAAAATAAAAAATAAAATTTCCAAAGAAAACAATGACGGATACATTTTTTTACTATAGTAAATGTCCTTAAAATTGCATGAAATTAATGGCAATTATATTTTTTCAATTTGCTCATAAAAGTCATTTTGCATAACGCACAAAATAAAATTAATTAAAAAAAATAGATAAATAAAATGAAACAAATAATCCAGTGACCAGAAAAAAGTCCAAATCAAAATATGTGGTTTTACAACTTATTTTTAAGGAATACAGTGAAGTGCAAATAATTCAACTCAATATAATAATAATTACTTCAAGTAATTTAGAAATATCTGTTAAGAATTCCTCAAGCTGTTTAGTGTGTAATGTTTAATTATATCTTGTTTTGAAATTATTGCTTTTAATTTGGAAGGCTGCTCTGTATTTCCGTTTCCTGTTTCACGTTCTCCCGTTCTATTTTTAGCACCGCAGCTCGAAGACGTTAACGAGGCAATTAAGCATGCGGCAAACGTAAACGAGGCAATTAAACACAGCAAAGTTATGTGAGCTACAAAAATATAGCACACACATTGAACCACAGATATAGGTGATATTAATATTTGTATTTATTAATTATTTAATTTGTAATTATTTATTATTTTATGTTTATCATTTATTAATTTTCTTATTCTCAGTAACGCACACTGAACAAAACTTTCATTCCACCCCAGTCTTTCTGACAGTTCCTGACCGAAAAATGACCACAAGAGCTGGGGCCGATACCAGTATCGATAACCGTCGCGGGTACCGACACCGTGAAATGTGGCCTGGTATCGGCCCGATACCTGGTATCGGTACTCGCCCATCTCTAATAATAATGAAATAAAAATGTATGTTCGACGGTGTGATCTCATGTCTGCAGCTTGTTGGCCAGTGTGCATTCATCGAGTAGAAATGTCAGTCAGTAGAGACCTCCATCACAAAAGAAAGCACCACTTCCCCTTCATGCAGCTATAGTTCCCACATTCCTCTCATTGCTATGGCAACTGGCGTTCTCTCCTTGGGCTCTGCATGCATCTAATCAGAGTGAGACCTCTGTGGAGACTCCTCTGGGCTCCACTTATTCAACTTACCCCCACTGAAACAGCCTTGTGCTTAAAAAAAAAAAAAAAGCTGGAACAAAGAGAGGAGAGACTACCCATGGGGGGGCCTGTATGAAAT
The DNA here is from genome assembly GCF_054856555.1 of Leptonotus elevatus. NCBI lineage: Eukaryota > Metazoa > Chordata > Actinopteri > Syngnathiformes > Syngnathidae > Leptonotus > Leptonotus elevatus. The sequence goes on from NC_141254.1 coordinate 5,365,360, forward strand.
AAGAAATTTGGGTTAAAGGGTTGGGCTACGAGAAAGGCGGAAGTAAAAGGTAGCCAAAAGCTGTAAGATGCCAAAAACAGGGAGGTAGTGTGTGGCTGTGGCAAATTTCTGTGGAAATGAGAGTATGTGGAAAGGGATTTGTTATTGGAAGCCAAGGATCCTGAATGCTTGGCAAGTATTGCCTGGCTCTGGCACCGGTTTAAGCTTGATAAGTCAAAATGGATTCTGGCTGAGCCTATTTATGTCATTCCTGAAAACATATGGATAGGATTCAGACGCTCAATACTTTCAACCTTCAACAATGACATTCAACACCACTTCTTCAGTCCATTAATCTTCCATGAGAATAGATTTAGCATCCGCAGCAGAGCGGAATTGCATTCAGCTAAAGCAGTATTTACCACTTCAACTCACTCTGTATCACTTTCAACCGTTAAAGAACCTGACTTTACTGGATAAACAGTAACATAATAACAACAGTTAAGGTCACAATGTTCAGCCAATTCGTCACATTCTATTTTATCTTATTGGCCTCTGGGTATAGCAAATAATTAGCAGAGATAAACTAGTGACATCTATTGTCAACCTGAGGGCTCCTCAGAGGTCACTGCGCACAATTCTAATTATATTTCACCGCATCCGGGCAAGTCTGACTAAAACATTTGTGAATGCATGAAGGCAGGCGTGCCCCCAGCATTTTTAGACAAGCCATCCAAGGGGACCTCTCACAGTCCCCTGATAGACATTTGGCTGTTGAGATTTTGGCAGGGCAATTGAGACCAAGCATAATTTTGCCCGACTGCCATGACACAATGTGTCACAATCTGTTCATAACAAGCTGACTGCGGGCCATGAAAGTGGGAAAGGGACAGCTAAATAAAAGAGCGTGAGAGGAGAGAGAAGAGTAAACTTGTTTCTAATGCCAGGGTGGTGATGTCGGACTACTTCCTGGGTGAGAGCCTATACGTCAGGTTGATTTGTGGGCTATTTACTGTTTTTACATTAAAAACTAAAAAAGTCACATTGGCCACTTGTTTATGGGTCATTGACGGATAATGATTTCACCAGACCCAACATAGTAAAAACACCTAAAATATCCATTATTATTATTATTATTATTATCTATAATTTCGGGCATACATCTACCATGGAAAGCTTTCTTCAGTGGTCGCTCCAGATGATGGTCAGTCGCACCTCATATATTTACCTTAAATCAAAGTGATCAGGCTAACAATTAGCCATCTAAACAAAACGAGCTAGCTCGTCACACATATAAAATTATCATGAGAAAATACTCGTTGCAAATAATTAATTGGGTTCTTTACTGTCTTGTGGGTGACACAAATTCCTCTCTTTAAATGTATTTCAAAAATAGAAGTCCCAAATTGGTTATTTCTTTTTGGTCGCACCACATGATAATTCATAAAATGGGCATCATCGGACAAAACTTATCCATCAATGATCCTTTATACAACAAATAAGACAGATAAGAAATTTTGAAAACAGGTCTCTAAGTGGATTTCATATTTTTGACTGAAATAGAAACATCCCAAAATACTACAATAGCCCGTATCTCACTGAGTGGCGAATGCTTGCGATCAGCAAATTTTAGGTTTCGTCAGATTTCGTAAAAAGGCTGCAAACATTCGCAGTTTTACTTGTCGCAAACACTTTTTCTTGTCACAATGAATATTGTGAATCAGTAGTTTCATTAACAGTGGCAAGTATGCAAAACAGTTGAAAGCATTTGTAAATGACAAAGATTCACAAGTATTTGCAAACAAAAACAGTCCATCCCGGCCTCTGGCTAGCGCATATCATGGCTCGTGATATAAATCTGGCAGTACATCAAAAATGTTTACTCATCTGAAACCCCATCATGCACATGAATCAGCGCAGCACAGAAAATAACGAGTGCAGTAAAATGCAACTTCTAGCGGCATTTAAAACTTTCCCGCGCTCGTTAAATGGAGCCCCAGGAATAACAAATGCAGTGTTTTTATGACATAATAATTCAAGCTATTCACGCTGTTAACTGCTGTACTTGTTTGCATTGTTCATTTCCAAAAAAGAAGGACAATTACTGATGTTTCACTTAACTAAGAATACAAATGTAGGCTGTCAACGTACTACATTTATATTGTATACATTATTTAGTTCATCTTTGTGTTTATTGCAGCATGTACTGCTAACACATTTATATGTTTAATTTTGAATATCATGAAATCGGTTCCTGTATACACAAGGGATAAGCAGTTTTAACTTGTGTTTTGTTCCTTGGATTTAATGGAACCATGATTTGCTTTTCATTATGATATACTGTACTATATATATATATATATATATATATATATATATATATATATATATATATATATATATATATATATATATATATATATATATATGTCTGTACAGTATGCATAGATGACTTGGAAGATTATGATGGCATTTTCAAAGTATTTCGATGACTTGTCAGCTGATTTAGCACCACAATAGTGGCCGAAAGTTATGACTTTTCAAAAAACAGTTTGAAATGTGGACTCGTCAGACCACAAAACACTTTTCCACTTTGCATCAGTCCATCTTAAATGCGCCAGCTGCATTTCTGGGTGTTGTTTGTAAATGGACTTTGCTTTGCATTGTAGAGTTTTAAGTTCCACTTACGGATGTAAGTGCCAAACTGTATTTACTGACATTGGTTTAATGAAATGTTTGTGAGTCCATGTGGTGAAATCTTTTACACATTGATGTGTAAGCTCCTTTTATACCCAATCATGGCACCCACCTGTTCCCAATTCGCCTTTTCACTTGTGGGATGTTCCAAACAGGTGTTTGATGAGCATTCCTCAACTTTCTCAATCTTTTTGTCACCTGTCCCAGCTTTTTTGATACGTGTTGCAGCCACAAAATCCTAAGTAATTTGTTAGAAACAATCAAGCAACAGTTTGAACATTACATATCTTGTCTTCGTAGTGTATTTAATTATATATAGGTTGAACAAGATTTGCAAATCATTGTACTGTGTTTTTATTACTGTTAAACACAACGTCCCAACTTCATTGGAATTGTTTTTGTATTTAATAAAATTTACGTTTAAAACAAAATGTAATGTTTCTCGACTTACAAACAATTCAACGGTCTCTCGGAAACCCATTGTGTTCTTAAAGTGAAGATTACTTGTTGACACTTTTGATGGTGCACTGGCTTCTAACAAGGACAATATAGCCTGTGTCTAGAATGTATACAGTATTTAGAATCACACATGCTATTGTACAACAGTTATTTCTGCTGATGCTGGATATGGACAATTTCAATATGTTACCAGTATCTAAATAAGACTAGACAAAGTGCAATTTCTGCAGAAATTGCGTGGGAATGCTGGAAGCTGTATGCTAATAGCTGAATGCTAAGATGAATGCTTATGAAGGAAATCAAAAGATAAATTATGTGAAAATTACACATTTTTAATTGTAGTTAAATGTCAAATGAATAAAAAATCAGTCTAAAGTGTCATTTAAATTATAATCAATTTCCTGATATGATAGTTAGTTGGTATCAAACCATCAAATTAACTAAAATATGGTCCAAGTGGGGTTTAAACCCAGGTTCTCCGTAGTGGGTGGGCTATTGCTCTAAGCACTGAGCTAACTTGACTTGTTCAAATTTATGGCTAATGGTGTATTTATTTTGAAATGTGTCATCTGATGCTGAAAGCCAACATGCATTTAAAGTAATAACTTCAGTGAAATTATCATGCATATCCTGATATGATAGTCAGTTGGTATGCATGTATATCCCTTAGCACAGGGATGGCGAGATCCAGTCCTGGAGGGTCGGAGTCCTGCAGGTCTTGGATATGTCCCTTCTTCAACACAGCTGATTCATGATCAGCTCATCAGCAAGCTCTGCAGAAGCCTGATAACGATCCTGTTAATTGGAATCAGCTGCAGTTCGAGTAGGCTAACCTCTAAAACCTGCAGGACTCCGGCCCTCGAGGCCCGTAGTTTGCCATCCCTGCCTTGGCATAATGGCCATGAATATATTTGCAAGGTGGGATTCAAACACGCGACCTCCTGGTTACTGGACAATGCACTTCACCAACTGAGCCACAGCAGTATCAGAGAGCTGGTAATGATGGTCAGTTGTATGTATGGAAGTGGGTGTGGAAAGTTTCAATGTCTGTCCCATTGAAAATAAATGGGGAAAAGTTGATATTTAACATTACATTGTGCCAATATTGTAAGTAATGTGGAATTAGACGATACATACCCTGGAAGGTGTGAATTTTTTAAGCAAGTTGAAATTTGAACGGTGTAAATCGGATGTATCATGTGGAAGTTATTGCACAGCAAAAAAGTGCTTCCAGCATTCCCACAATTATTGGTGAGCAGGAGCCGATCCCAGCTGACTTTTGGCAAGAGGCAGGATGGACTGAGGACTGGCTGCTTGTCAATCACAGGGCACATATAGCTTCCAACACGACATTTTGTGGGTTATCATTTCTTCAAGGCCATGTGATAGGAGATGATCCGATAAAAAAAAGGGTAATTGTTTCATGGCTTTTATTCTGCCTCGGCTTGGAACATTTTCAATCTTAAAAAAAATATATTTAACAGTAAAAAAAATAAATAAATACTCACGCTGTCACAGCACGCACGCACACACTCACATAAACACACACACACACACACTATTCTTCACAAGATATTCAATGATAATGAGCTCATTATAGGTACAACAATCCTACTTCCATATCTTGTCTTTAATGGGAAACATTTAAAATCAGTTAGAGGCAGACATAGAAAGTGATAATTGATGCAAGCAATTACAAGTTCTGTGTCGGAGCAAATTGTTCAGCATATCTGGACACGCAGGGTGACTGTGACCTCATTTACATCTGAGTGTCAGGCAATAATTGGACAATGTATTGAGGAGGTGGGATGGGCACAGAGCGATGCAGAGCAGCTCCACTCATGTTCCATAAACTGCTCTGGAACATTAAATCAGTTCAGACAAGAAGCATGTGGAAAAGTTCGTACAGCCAAGTAAAAAAACAAGAAGAAAAAAAAAGTTAAAGGATATGTTTTGTAGGCGCAGGCAAATCTCATCAAAATAGTGATCTTTACAACAACAAATATACTTTATGACAGTAATTGGTTTCTAAAAGCTGTAATTTCAACATTTAGAATGGTTTTACCACATGCACATGGATTGTGCCGAGGCTGTCATGTTTTCACCAGAATGCCAGTAATAACTAGGTCCACTTTCACGAACCGTGGCAGAGATTTTGGCAGTGTTGAGGATTGAAACCACTTCAAATGCATGAGAAGATGATGTGCTTGACTTTAAACAACATCACTTCCAGATGTTTCGTTACAAACCAGCGTTCCAAGACCTCAGTGAAAGCAAACCCTCTTACGTATGAGAAGCCAGGGAAGACTGGAATGGTTATTAACATGCACTTTAGATTTTGTGGGGAAAAAGCATGTCGTCTGGTGGTAAATTCATTATGCAGTTATAGCATCTTACTCAAGCGCTGGGTTTGATGTGTTACAAAAGTAATACAATTACATCAGTGTATTACTTTTTGCTTGCATAGGAGTCATTTAAGGAGAAAAAGACTGAATTGTTTTTGGAGTGGGCCCACTCATGCCCATGTGTCTGCTAAACAGTATTTGAACAAACAAAATATTGTGCTTAACATTTAATTTGTACAAACCCAAAAACGTATAAATACTTTTTCCTTCACTGCCAAAAACATATCTATATATTTTTTTATGCTAGAGCATGCAGGAGGCTTTGATACAGTTTCTGACCTGAAGAGGTCGCTTAAAGCAATAGTAGTTATTACAAAAAACGGCCAATAGATGGCAGCAGAGTATAAGAGATCAACCAAGGCCATTTTGTAATAAGCTTTTTTCCCCAGTGTTTTCAACAGGTTTGTGAATAATGATGAAACTTAGCTAAATTCTAATGCTAATTGTTGCAAAACAGATAGAAATATACTTTCTTTTCCTGATGAAAGAAGAGACTCTATTCTTTCTTTTGGTAGGTTCCATGTTTTTATAGCAATAGAACACAGTATTCTGTGGGCCTGGCAAAATCAGTCAAAATCCAGTAAAGCAACCTGGAGCGAAGGGGGTTGCTTCAGTGAAAATGGCTGGGAGAGAATGAGTTAATATAATTTCCCACCATATTTGTGAGGATGTTATAGTGGTGACACTAGGAAAAAAAATCACACTGCTCTAAAATAGTGACTTAAATCTAGAGGTCCATTCATTATAGCCTGCTTCTTGCACTACCAACCGTTGGGCTCTGACCCAGCACTCCAAAGCTTCTCTCTATTGCACCCCCCTCTTATCAAGAGCCGTGGGTAGGGGAAAAAAAACAAAACGAGTAACACGCTGTTTACTTGCGATCCCAGGCCCGTAATTGCCAATTTATTTGATAGGCAGCTGGGTAATGATGGCATTTCACCCCTTGCCACAGAGACTAAACAGGAGTGATTCATCCCAAGCTCCCCTTCCCTCCCTGATCCAGATGACTCCCTCTGCTTGGGACCGCTGCTTGCCTCAATGCCTGCCACCCAGACGGAAAGGGGTGGGGTGTGGTGGGGGATGGCGGCCATGTCGGCTTCAAACAAACCCAAAAGGGAACCCTGCACTTCAGAGGAAATGCAGCTAAGCCTGCCAATTTAGCTGAGGTTTTGGGGGTTGAGGCAAACACAGCCGACCTGATATGCCATTTGTACGCTTTAATGAGTTGGCAGGATCGGGTGAAAAGGGAAAGAGAGAGTGAGAGAGGAGGCTGCCAGATCTGACCTCCTCTGGCCTGTATTGTCCTGCCAGCCAGCACCGGGTCAGAAAAATCAGTTCATCTGCTTCACTGGGGCAGCATTGCACCACGAGGGGAAGGGAGGGCAAAAGCAAATAACATTTGTGATGTGTTGGGCTGAAGAATAGTTTGGGACAAAGCTAGATTCTGTCTCACATACTTGAAAATGACCAGATATCCCCTTTGGTCAAATATTAATCGAAAATAGACAAAGTGCAATTTCTGCGGAAATTGTGTGGGAATGCTGAAAATATTTGAATTCATGTGCTTAAATTATTTCAGTGAAATTATAATCCATTTCCTGATATGATAGTCAGTTGTTATACATGTATATCACTTCGCATAACAGCCATATTTTCAATGTACAGTCGGATGTGGGATTTGAACCTGCAACCTCCTGGTTACTGGACAATGAACAGCGCTACACAGCAGTATCAGACATCTGGCAATGATGATCAGTTTTATGTATGGAAGTGGGCGTGAAAAGTGGTACTTAGAAAAAGTTCAATGTCAATCCCATTCAAAATGAATGGGGAGAAGTTGATATTTAACATTAAATTGTGCCAATACTGTAAGTTATGTGGAATCAGATTATATATACCCTGGGAGGTGGGAATTTTTGAAGAAAGTTAAGATTTGAATGGTGTAAATCGGAAGCATTATGTGGGAGTTGTTTCACTGCAAAATAGTGTGGAGAATAAAAATCACAATAACATATGTGTACAACAAAAAAGAAGATAGTGTTTAGAATTATAATACCATGGAGATCATTTCCGCTCTTCCTCCTTTTCCTAATAACCTTACAGTCTGGGTAAGTAGCTCCGCAATAGAAGCTCCAACTCTTATAATGTGTGAAGTAAAATTTTGGAATGATGCTGGAGGGGACATTGTCTAAAGTGACATCCTACGTGAATCCTAAGTGAATTCTCTTCCTACCAATATTCTTCCATTTAGTTTTTAGGGCAAGTATTTGAAACATCACAGTAATTGACGTCTCAGAATTTTGGCCTGTACGGCCAATTGGTGGATATGTTTAACTGAAATATGTCTGCTAATCAGAGAAAGGAATTTCCTGACTAGAAGACAAAACTCAAGGGTCTAGGACAGGGGTCATTAACCTGTACTATCAAAAGAGCCATTTTAGGCCAAATACATAACAAAACTCTGTCAAAACATATTAACATTGCGATGAACGAAACATTAGTCTAATGTACTGAGGGCCCAAGAGCTAATTAGAGCTGCACCACAACAGAAAATACTTTGAGATTCATTTTCTTCTACCTTTCGTCTTCCGTTTTTGGATTGTTGTTGTTGTTGTGATTTTTCATACTTTGTTTTTCATATATTTTTAGACTTTTCTGCCTTTCTGTCAAATTTCTGACATTTTTGGCAATCTTATGGACATATGGTAATTTTCTGCCACTCTTCTTCCATTTTGAAATGTATGGCTATTTTTTGACATTTTTTTCTGCCTTTTTTGCTAGCAATTCTTTGACTTTGATTTTTGGCAGTTTTGGGTACATTTTATGGTAATTTTTGGGACTTTTTGAACATGGTATTTTCTGCCTTTAAAAAATATATATTTTCTGACTTTTTGGCAATTCCAAGAATATTTTATGGTAATTTTCTATTTTTCGTCTTTTGTTTTTGGACATTTTAAGGTTATTCTTCATATGTTTTCTTTTCTGCTTTTTTAAATTAAATTTCTGACAATTTCAAAAAAAATTGGGCAATTTCATGGACATTTTATGGTTATTTTGTGCTCTTCCTCTTCAGTTTTGGACATTTTTAGGTAATATAAAGAATAAAACGTTTTTGTCTACCTTTCGTCTCTCTTCTGACAACCTAAAAATTTGGACTCTAGCATTTAAAAAAAAAATCTAAATCCTGAATTAATTAGAATAATATTTTATCTAAAAAATATATATTTTTTAAAATAAATAAATATTAATTTCTGCTAAAAAATATTTTTTCTAGAGGTCCAGGAGATAGCCACCGGTTGCAGACCCCTGGTCCAGGAGTATGGAGGACCAAAAGTGCCAAAATTAAATAAATGAATACACCATTAAATAATTAAATAAATGAATACACCATTAAATAATTAAATAAATATGTCATTACTTATTTAAATGATTAATTTATTAATAATATATGAAATTAAATAAATCGATGTGTTGTTAAATGTGTCATTAATTAATGAAATTACCCATGATTATTTGTAAATATATATATATATATATATATATATATATATATATATATGTATATATATATAATTATTTCTCTATTTAATTAATTATTTCATGGTCACTGTGTTGCGGCGTTTCATGAATTTATTTTATCTGTCACAGTGCAGGCTGACATAAATCAGCAACATCAAAGTTTGGTGGGCAGGTCCTAACACCTGATTGGTTACCCTGCTCACCAAGTCAAGGCAAATCCATTTCAGAATAATGAATTGATGCAGAGTGAGAAGCTAGTAAATACAATTCAATAGGCTGGGTGGTGCTATTGACCTCAATGGGTGCATTACCATTAGACTCAGATTTACGCTCTCATGAGGTGCTGTTTGAGATGTGTTGAAATGGAAGTCACTTTTTTCGCATTTCCTGTAGTCATGTAACCCCGCCCGCTAAAAAGGAAGAAAAGGAAGGTGGAAGTACAGGGCCACTCGCTTTTGTGTCGGAGGGGACAACAAGTCTTATTGAGCCAAGGCTGCCGCGGCTCCAAACACGCATACTATTTATTCTCGTGACGTTCATGAGGAGCCGTTAGCGTGACGTGACCCCCTACAAGAACTGCGAGATCTCGCGAGAGTCGAGGCAGGACATTACGAGAACTGCGCCTCAGAAGCAAATCACTCTTCAACGGAAACACTTACAAGTCAAAACTGTACTTTAGCAAAATAGTAGAAATATCACCTTTATTTTTATGTTGGTTTTGCACAATAACAAGCCTCAATCACTCTATATCAGCAAAATAAATCCATCACCGTAGCCGCCATGTTTCTAACCTCTTCAGGCCGAAGCAGTCGATTAGACAAGATTTTAGTGAATCAGCCCCGCCCACTAACTTTGACGGGCGAGTTTGACAGATGAAACGCTGCAACACAGGAACATGAAATCAATAAATACAGAAATAATTATATACATATAGGTAATTTAATTAATGACACACTTATTTAATTATTGGTTTATTTAATTCCATATTTAATTAACAAATGACACATTGAACTATTTCATGACACATTTATTTAATTATATATTGGTGTATTCATTTATTTAATAAAAATAATCCCTCTAATTTGAAGGTGTTTTTTGACACAAAAACATTCCACAAATGTCCCCCCCCAACACAAAAATTAAATTTCTCAAATTCTTGGTTTGTTGGTCAGCATTTTGACCAACTATCATCTTTGGGAAATCTTGTCACGTTGCTACTGATGTACATATAATTATTAATTTCCCACTAGAATAGATCAATTCAATCTCGTGGTGTATCCACCCTGACTAGCAATCTTGGAAAATAAGATGCAGTACATAAACAGAAAACATAACTTTTGCCTGGTGGATGATATTAAGTTTTTATTTTAGTTAAGCTTCGCAAATTTGATTGAATTGCTCAGATGCGTAGTTGCAGTGTGATGACATTTGGACTAATACAGTCTTGTTAGAGTCTCAACGAAAGACACGTCTGGTTTCATGGTTGTGCATGCCGTTACAACGATGATAGTGGTTCACAAGTTTGGTGTGTGCGCTGCAGAGGCACCACAGTGCAGGCTGACATAAATCAGCAACTATCATTTCAATTTCAACATCAAATTACTTATTTCATTTTATGCCCAGTCAAGCGTCAAAGCTACACGCAGAATCGGTTTTGCTCCAGTTGTTCGGCCATGTCTTTCTGAAAGACTGGCTCGTCTCGCAGCTGACAGCTTTAATTATGGCCACATATCTGATTGCTACACTGCAGATTCTTCACACAAATCAAATGATATGTGTATGTGTGTGGCCACCTCATTCTTGTCCTGAGCTTCTCCAAAAGGAACATGGACCTAGGGTAGGTCATGAAATGGTCGCCAGCCAGCAGGGCACAAAAAAAGACAAACATCCAGATTTGCATGCACACCGAGAGACAATTTAGTTCTGTGCCTTTAGACAGAAAAGTAGGATAATGGGTGATGGTTACACAGTAAATTCTGTAGAGTAAATTTGACTCTATTTAGAGTGGAACCAAATGACTCGTTTTAGAGTGGGTTAATATTTACACTTGAAAGAGAGTAAAATAAACAATTGAAAATAAATAAATTAATATCACTCAAGGGTTGAGGAACGAACACACGACCTTCAGCTTGGGAGACTGCCACACTACACTCTAAAAACAGTTGGGTCAAAAGTAACCTAATTATGGATCAAAAATGAACTGATCCACTTTATGGGTCAATTTGACCCAACTTTGAGTCAAGAAATGGGTCTTTTAGTGTAAAACAACTCATACATATTGGTCAGATCCTTTACTTGGGTAAACAAAGGGTCATTTTGTATAAAACAACCCAGAAAGTTGACCAATTGAAAATAAATAAATAAATAAACGTCACTCAAGGGTTGAGGAATGAACTGGCGACCTTCTGATTGCACTCTAAAAACAGTTGGGTCAAAAGGAACCCAATTATGGATCAAACATGGACCGATCCACTTTATGGGTCAATTTGACCCAACTTTTCGGGTTGTTTTATACAAAATAACCCCATTTTTTTGACCCAAATAAAGGATCTGACCAATATTTATGAGTTGTTTTTAGAGTGCAAGCTGAAGTCCGCCAGTTCGTTCCTCAACCCTTGAGTGACGTTTATGTATTTATTTTTTTCAATCCGTTACTTTACTGTCTTCCAAGTGTAAATATTACTCTAAAACTGAGTCTATTTGGTCCCACTCTAAATAGAATCCAATTTACTCTACGTAGTTTACCGTGTAAATATCCCTGCCCCTTTCCATCGTGCTTACCTTTGCCACTTGGGGGATATGAACCACTGATCTTTTGATCAATTCAGATCACTTGTTCCCTTTCTACATCCAAAAATCATATTAAGGTGGTTTGAAGCCGCAAAAGTAAAAAGCCATCTTGGTACTCACATCTGTCAGTCGGTCTCTGGAGCTGCTCCTCATGGAAGGCTTGGTCTCTCCACTCACGCTCTCACTGTCGCTGTCTTTGCGCTTCTTCTGTCCCGGTTTCAACTGCATAAACACAAAATGTGACCACAGGTTAACAACATGAAGATAAACTGCTGCAGTATACAGTAAACAAGTTGCTGGCCAGAGAAGGTCTCCCGCAGAATTCAGGTCATAAATATGCGGGAACTGGCAGGAGCTGAGGAGACGTCTATGTGAGTCTGTCTTGTTTCTCGGTCCTTTCAACGGCCGTTACAACGCTTGCCAATGAAAGATGCCATCTGATATCGCAGTATGAAGCTACTTGCAGCTCATGAAACAGAGAACAGGGACAAAGACCCCTCCAGAACCTTTAAATGGAGCCACTGTCCTTTCCAAGCAGACACCACATGCTGAGACAGCAGGAGCTCTGCAAGTGTTATTCTCTAGACACTCAGTTGGAAATGCTGCAAAATGAGTCGAATGGAGGGGACAACGGGCCAATCCACAAGCATCTGAGGCTCTTCAAAATATGGAGAACAATAAAAGACCCTTGGGAGAGTGGAGCTGAGTGCAATGAGGTGGTTGTGTACTGCCTGTCCAAGTGTGTGATTGAAGTCCACCAAAAGTGTCTGTGCTGTCCCTTGCAGACCAGACAAACACAGCAGGTTTCATTTCAAAGCACATAAAAAAGCTGGCTTTATGGGACAGTGCAGTAAAGTGCAGCTCAACCACTTAATAGGAAAAGTAGAGAGATGCTCTGCATGCATAAAGAGCTTGGAAAAGAAGATGATGGGACATTTTTCCTGCCCATTTGAAAGGGGGTGTCGGCCTACTGAGCCATATAAACAGTATATATTCCACCCACTCCTTTTAGGGTATTGGCTATCATTTGGTGCGATTAAAGGCCACAAGGCAGGGGAATAGTGATAGAACTCTTGAGCAGATAATTAAAATGCCCCCCCCCCTTTTTTTCTGTCGCCATTAGTAGTGTGAAAGGAATCCTATTCCTTGAGAGAATTGCATGACGGTTACAAGGCGAGTGGATTCGCCAGAGTGCTGAGCGTGATAAGAGAGTTGTTGCATTGGGATTGCCTGATGGGCCTTTGTGACTCTTCCGATGTGTGTCTACGGATGTATGTGTGTGTGTGTGTGCGCATGGTCAGACAGAAATGAGCAAACGCTGGAGAGAACCAAAAGCATTAAGAGCAAAGACCCAAGGCCACCAATGCCCTGTGCTGTGATAGCACTAATTACATATAACACATTTAATTCCCACCAAAACCAGAGCACATTGTACTGCTTTTTGTGTAAATGCCACATTGTCCAAGGGGAGTTTATGGGCAGTCACAAGGAAAAAAGGAAAATAATATCATATCCATTCCGACCCAGAAGCTGATTCCTCAAGGAGATTATGTTACCCTATGAAGCTCCTTTGTCACAATCTGTTTGCCTTATGCTTATTCCTCAACATGTCCCTTTGGAAATATTTAGGGGAAACAATAGGCATGCACGACTGCGTAAAATAGAATACATAAATAGACCTAGTTTACATCAGACACATTACAAATGCTCTATGGAAGAAAAGGTCTTGACAGGAGTTACAGGAGTGATGAATTTTGTGGATGATGACAGAATGTAACCAAACTCAAGAGAGGTAAAGTGGCTTTAACCTATTTCGTAGACTAATATTCAAAATCACTGCTACTTAAGCTCTTCTAGGCAGTGTATCAACACCTTTATTGACCTGTGACTCTGTCCTAGCACGAAGGGAGTTTGCGAATTTGGAAGTTGGACCAGATAGACAAACCCTCTCAAGTTAGCGTAGCACTAGCTAGCTGGTAAGACAGAATACGCATGGCTTTAAATCTTTTCCAAAAGCAGAAAAACACCCTCGGTTCTGATGTTGGTCAGTGTATGGTGGAATATCCTGGATGTAAAAAGGACAAAAATTATGTAGGTTGACGCGGCTACATTAGCGTGTCTGTGTACACTCCGAGGTTTTCAAAACAGTGAATATGAGGCTCGTTAATGCGCATTGGTGCACTTCGTTTAACATTATGATCAAATACCTATCTGACTATTACAGGCGGCTGACTGGTTAGCACGTCCGCCTCCCAGTGCTGAAGACGTGAAATCGATTCCGGGCTTTGGCCTTCCTAGTTGGAGTTTGCATGTTTTCCCCGTGCCTGAGTGGGTTTTCTCCGGGTGCTCTGGTTTTCTCTCACATTCCGAAAACCATGGATGGCAGGTTAATTGTAGTGTCTAAAATTGTCCATAGGTATGATTGTGAGTGTGGGTGGTTGTTCGTCTCTGTGTGCTCTGCGATTGGCTGGCAACCATTTCAGGGTGCACCCTGCCTACTGCCCAAAGCCAGTTGGGTTAGGCTCCGGCAAACCCACGACCCTTGTGAGGAATGAGCAGTTAAGAAAATTGATGGCTGATTGGATAGACTATAGGCAGAAGAGTATCAGAGATCAAACAGGGCCATGTAGCAAAAAGCTCTTTCCCCACAGTTTTAAACAGATTTGTGAATAATGAAAAAACTTATCTATATTCTAATGCTAAATGCTGCAAAACGGAAACAGATACAAATATACTTTTTTCCTGATGAAAGAAGAGACTCTAATCTTTCTTTTGGTAGGTTCCATATTTTTATAGCAACAGTACACAATATTCTGTGGGCCTTGCAAAATTTGTCAAAATCCAGTAAAACAGCCGGGAGCGAAGGGAGTTGCTTCAGTAAAAATGGCTAACCCTAACCGTTTTTGTCATAACTACCATTGCTTTAAGCTTCTCTTCAGTTGAGAGGCTGCATTAAAGCCTTCTGTATGCTCTAGCATAATTATTATTAGTATTTTTTAAACATTTATAAACATATTTTTGGGACCATGGCAATATTTAAAATGTAATGTTTTTATACGTTTTTGGGAGTAAACAAGTTAAATCTAATCCTCGTCCTCAGACTATTTGTACTGTTGGATTATTGGCGTTAAAGTTGAGCTTTACGATCTTTACGGGCATTATAAAAAATTTTGATTTCGATGATGTCGTAAATTAATGTTTTGGCTCTTGAGCTAGCAAACCTCAGCCCTGAATAAAACTTTAAATGACATTAACGTTAATAGAAAAAAGTGACATCATCTTTACTTGTTTGACATCCTTATTTGACAAAAAGCTAATGCTGCAGCATTGAAACTGCTTAAGTATTCTATCTTTCAGCATGCAGTGACAAATCTTTTTTTTCTCTTTTTTTTGTTGTTGTTGTTGCTGCAAATAATTAAAAAACAACTTGTCCAATAAGGACATCCTAATAAAGTGTGGCTCATCTTTCAAGGATATGAAATAGCTCAGGACCTGATTACACAGCTATCTGAACGCATATCCCTCAGCTTCTCTTTAATTTGGCCTTGAGCTCAGAGAATACATTTGACTTCTTTTTTGATGCACTTCTCTTCTTCAAATGTCCTCATGATGAATCAATTTATTTTCATGGCATGATGAAGGGACATCGAAAGCAAATTGTGGTGGTCACTGCAATTAAAACTCCTGTAATTTAAAGCCCTTCTGTGTTACAATAAATCTGAATGAGAAGCCTGTGTTGGTCGTATGTGTGACGTCCTCTATTATGAACAGCTCTGATGTGATGACTCCCTCTAGGCAGGTAGCCCTTTTAAACATAGCCTCAGTTTTATCTCCAATAACAAACGACGCTACTCTTGCACTTTATTGTAACCAAACCTTATCTATAAAAGCGAGGAAATGACTTTGCCTGCATAATGTTTCCTAATTTCTTTGTGGTGTGAACGGAAAATTACTGTATGGGGTCAAACGCGTACACACTGATGAAAACATTATCCTGGTTTGTACTGTATGTGTAACCATTTTTCAAAGTAATTAATAAACTAATTATGTTTGCTAATGTGCATATTAACAGGAATATGAATCTAAATTAATCAGATTAATTTGAATGCCTAGCTTGTTTTGCTGCTTTTAGCAGTGTGAATTTAGTTGATCAATGTTCATAAGAGCCCAACTAAAAATGATGGCCCCCTTGATCATTAAAGTTGCACATCTCTGATTTAGGGTACACAACACTCAAATGTTTGAGCAGCACAACACATAAATAATGAACAGTAACCCGGTGGGTAGTAGGTAATGCCTGGCCGGTGCTGGATTTCACTTTCCTTTCTTTTCTTTGATCCTTCCTCGGGTCTCCTGACAGCCTCACGACTCTAGCTGGATTCTGAAGTATACGGTTTAGGTGAACGGTATGGGATTTTTAATAGGTTTTAGGTGAACTAATGAGTACACACTCACGCACACACACACACATACACACGCACATGCACATTCTCACCCACATACAAAATACAAAAGAAAAAAGAAAAAAAGAGAGCAATGATGATGACATGTTAAATCGGTAAAATTACAGAATGAACAATACTGAACTCTTAGTAAAAAAATTAAAAATTACAATTAAATAATCAACAGTACTCCACTAATTGCCTGCAAATAAATCGGCAGAGTTCTTTTATATTCAACAGTGAGAGACCACATGACCGTGGTTCCAATATGTGTCGGCCCAATTGTACACAAGCAAACATAAGAATTCTCCACATTGATCATCATGCCAAGGCACAAAGAAGATTTTTAAAATTGTTCATCGCAATGATTTATTAGATGGCTATGATAAAGTATTGAATTGAATGTTGAATTGATGTACAACCATACCGGTTCGGTCATTGTTTTCCTCAGTAAAAACTGATATTTACAAATGTCTTATTTTGATTAAACACAGTAGATAACCAGCCTTCTTTCATGAAGGACTACATAAATCAGTGAACAATTACTATCAGAGGATTTGGACAATTGTAAAAAAAAAAAAAAAAGGGCTTACTCAATTATTAAAATGGTTGTTGATTCATTTGATAATCGATTACTTGTCGATTAATCGGTTAATTTTGACATCTCTACATCAATGTTCAAATTGCATTGTTTTTAAGGTAAATAACTGAAAATGCTTGGGAACGGATTCAAGTCATTTACATTATTTCCGATGAGAAAAAAATGTTGCAGAGGTTAAACAATTCAGACTTTGAACACTTCACCAAAACAAATAAAAAATTCTGAATTCAGTGTTTAGACTAATGGGAGAGCATACAACATATTGTGAAGAAAAAGTTTGGGTTGACTTCCCTTTTTAAGCTAAAATATTTATAAATGGGCTTTTTACTGCACTGTGCCTCTGCTCAAGTAGGCTACAGATGTTTTCTAAACGCATACCAAAAAAACATTGTACTGTATATTTAATATTGTCATCTGAGAGTGTAGAGTCAATTATTTACTCACTTACTGAAAAAAGAGCTCACCACGACCATTTTGAAATTTGACCAAAGTGCTCTAGTTTATTCTCAAGAGATTTGAGGCTACAGAGTAAAGGCAATCACACACTAAAGAAGGCCCTACTAACATTTCTAAACCACAAATCCATTTCAGACCGAGCCATGCACAACCAACCTAGCAACCCACCAACCTCATGATCCTCGTCAGACAAAAAAACGAAGGCAGTAAGTGTAGAGGGCTGCCTTCTCTATTGGAGCCTCTGTGGGATTATGTTGCCTTCATCTCCTGGTTTCCCTTAGTTACGCGCGGCAGCAGATGCAGAGCTCGGCAGTAATAAAACCCAGAACAGTTTAACATCTTTTATTGTTCTTGTGCGGCTCTCAGAACAGCTAACCTGTACTCGCAGGATCTGGCAGTGAGAATTCCACGAGGGCAGCAATGAAAGAGGATCTCATTTACCTAAAAGCGCTTATGAATTTTTAATTTGCTTTAACAAGTAAATTAACAAGTCCCTCATTTGGGAAGTTTTATGGCTGCATGCCACTGAGGGAGAACCATGAAAGTTTTATAGATAATCCACTCGCTGGGAAGCATTGCTGATAATAAATTGTCTATTTCCTGGGGCATTGTCGTACCCGTTGGTTTCCACTGACTACACTTTGAATATCTCCTTTTATGCTGCCTTCAGAGGTCTATATACTACGGTTATTAAACTGTTTCTGAAGCTCGCCACTGCAGTTAAAATGAACAACTTGAGGAATTCGAGTGGACTTCACACAGGTGCTTACATGTAGCCTTCGGGGACCCGTTTGCCATGCATTACACGTAGCTAATTACGGGCCTTAAAACCTCTATATCAGGGGTCACCTACTTTTTTTACACTGGGAGCTACGTCTTGGGTCCTCATAAATGCAAAGTGCTACCAGTTTGATACAGTTTTAAAATTTGCTAAAATTGCCTTGAATTATATATTATCCATCCATCCATTTTCTTAACCGCTTGTCCTCACAAGGGTCGCGGGGGGCGCTGGAGCCTATCCCAGCTGGCATCGGGCAGTAAGCGGGGTACAACCTGAACTTGTTGCCAGCCAATCGCAGGGCACGCAGAGACGAACAACCATCCCCACTCACAATCACACCTATGGACAATTTGGAGTGGTCAATTAACCTGCCATGCATGTCTTTGGAATGTGGGAGGAAACCGGAGTACCCAGAGAAAACCCACGCAAGCACGGGGAGAACATGCAAACTCCACCCAGGAAGGGCGAAGCCCGGACTTGATCTCACGTCCTCTGTACTGGGAGGCGGACGTACTAACCAGTCTTCCACCGTGCCGCCAAATTATATATTAATATTAAATAATTAATGACACTGAACATGTAAATGATTTCTCACATTAACTCATCCAAATCCCCAAAACGTAAAAATAAATTTTTAATACTTTGTCCTGCACTCCCCAAAACATATTTATACATTTTTTATGTTTTTTTTTAATGCTTGAGCATACTGAAGGCTTTGATACGGCTTCTCGCATGAAGAGGTCGCTTAAATCAATGGTAGGTATTACAAAAAACGGCCAGCAGGTGGCAGCAGAGTATAAGAGATCAGCCAGTGCCATGTTGCAACAAGCTCTTTTTCCCCAGTGTTTTCATCAGGTTTGTGAATAATGATGAAACTTAGCTATATTCTAATGCTAATTGCTGCAAAACGGAAACAGATACAAATATACTTTTTTTTCCTGATGAAAGAAGATACTCTAATGTTTCTTTTGGTAGGCTCCATGTTTTTATAGCAATAGAACACAATATTCTGTGGATCAGTCAAAATCCAGTAAAACAGCCGGGAGCAAAGGGGGTTACTTCAGTGAAAATGGCTGGGAGTGAAGAAGTTAATTATCACCAAAACATTAACGTCAGAAACAGGTGAATATCTAGAATATCTAGGAAATCACAATGTCCCATCATTGGTGAGCTATTTTTTAGAACAGACATGTGGTCTACGGATGTGGTCGTTTGGGGCTACCTTGTGCTCCCAGGCAACACGTTGGTGGCCCCTGCTCTATATAAATCATCCTCACAGTCTACAGTAAACCGCCGTCAATCGTGGGATCCGGTTTTGTAGTCCCGCAATTTCAGATTTTATTTATTTTTTGTACAGTTAATAACCCTGTTATAGTGTAACCCTCCTATATATTGGATGGACTGTAATTCCAGTTTCCACCACGAGATAGCGGCATGCTTATTTAATTTGGGGGGGTTAAATTTGAATGAAGAAGAATGAAATAGGATGTACTGTATTTCATCATAGCCTAAGCCTAGTTTTTGGTCAAATTGATTGTTATCTACTGTAATCCTGCTTTTTAAGCCTACAGAGGGGTTTAGCGCATATTGTAAATTACCTTGAGTTGCTTGACAACAGCAGTTGGAAAGTGCTGCTCCGGTTTAACACTCAGCAAGCTTTATCAGATAAGACTGTGAAGTGAAAAGGGGACCTTAGGGTTTGTCAGGGCCAGTAAGAGGGCTGACACGAGGACCTACAACATCTTTCTGACAGCAGCTGTGTGGAGAGCCCACCAGCATGGCCGGACGCTGACCCGGTGCTTTGCTCCGAGGCCCAGCTGCTCTAACTGCCACAGACAGCAGTCCCGCCTGGCCCTCGTGTCACCCATAAGTCCTTGTGCCACACTCCGTCGTAGCCTGTCACTAAGCATCAGCCTTTTGCTTGCGTTGCCCCAGATTTGTTTATTGTTAGCTCTGTGTGGGGGCAAAAAGGTCGCAGGCATCCAGTGTGAAAACAGTCTTTCATACCACTGTTAGTTAACCATAGTGTCTAAACGACATATCAGACATTCTAAGCACGTTTACTCTTAAGTCAGTTGTTAGCTTGCGGTTACGATGTCATTCACAGCTGGGTTAAAGTCGTTCATAACCATGGAGAAGCGCCATTTCCTCTCCTTTTCAATCTTCTAACATCATTGTGCGGAAGTAATCTCTGGAGACCTTGTCTGACATCATTTTCCAAGCAGAGGATAGATCAGTAAGGCCACAGAGGTGGCTTTTTTAGCTTCTGTGCTGGAATGTGAAGCCAGAGCAAGGATATGAGCCACTGAGGACTAGTCACAGTAGCCGCAGGGTAAAAGCATCTTGCGCAGAGTGGCAAATGGAGGCTTGGGGGGAGAACAAGAGAATGGGGGGAAAGCATGGCTGAGAGCACTGCCTTGATCTCATCAGTCATACTAAGGACTCCATTTCCTCCACCGCAAGCTGGAGGCTACTGAAGTTTGTGGCTGCATTTATCTATTGCCATAAATCTTTGATTTATGACGACATTACAGACAAATCAATATGCTTTTAACATCCATCCTCTGGACTGCGTCACAAGCGCCCCACTCCTCTCTCACAAATGGTCATATAATGCTGTAGTCTGGTGCATTGAGTTATGGGGACAATTCCCAGATTTAATAATGAAAGGCGCTAGTGGGGGGAAAGTTAGTGCTGAGAAGAAGGCAGCAGGAGACATACACTCTCAGATCATATCTGAACATCTTGTTATAGAGGCCAAGCATGGCAGTAAAATAACCCCCCCGTCCACTTTACACACCTCCAATTCCCTTAAAAGGGAGGGGGAGGATGGGTATGAGACCAGATGAATGCTCATCACCACATAACTACTCATCAAAAAATGTGTGTGCAATTAATTGCATGGCTCCCCAGCTCTTCAATCTGTGCTACAAAGTTATTACTTCAATATTGGCTTTCAGAGACCCATCCAACTATAGCCACAACTAAACAAGCCCAAAAAAAAAATCTTAAAAAAAAAAAATCTCCCAGAGCATGGGCGGCCTCAATAAAAAGAGGTATGGAAAAAAAGACAGCAGAGAAAAAGACTTCTCCTAACGGCTTGCAGGGGCTATCATTTCTCTTTTTTATTGCCATTTATTTTCCTCCAGGAATTCACTGCCAGTATATTGGCAGGCCTTCCAGTAGATGGATGCAATGAAATTTAGCGCAGACACTTAACACTGGGTCAAGCCTTGTGTGCAACTCATGTGTGGTAGAAATATGATAGACAAAGCCTCGAGTTTAGAAAAAAAACGTATTTTTAATGTTACATAAATAGTAACAGAATGCTAACCATGGTAAAGGAACACGCAACAATGGGAGAACATGCAGCATCTAACACTGCTAAGTTTAAACAGTGTCACTATTCAGTTAATAAAGCATTGAGCCACTGAATATCAACAATCAATATATTATAATTGGTTTATAATGACTCTGACTGGATTGGTTTATAGCTAATTTACTGTCATTCCCCTCCAAAAAAGGACACTTGGCCCAGCCTCGAGAAAATAAAGTTTACTCAGACAACATACATAAGAACGTATGCCTCTTTATGGGTATACAATAAAAAATAAAAATACAAAATATAAAACTCTTTTGAAGTATTATTTGACAAAGTAATTTTTACAAAATTACAACATTCTAAGCCCAACCTTTTTTGCTCCCACAATCAACTTTTTTTGTTTTGTTTTATTCTTTAATTGGGGGGATTGAAACTGAACTGTGACGTCGTCTTCGGTTTGCGGCTGACTGAGGGTTGAGTGTTTGTAATTTTCTATGCTCCATAATGTGTTGCAAAAAATTAACTTTACGTTATAAGACGGTGCATCATTAAATCTGCAAATTTTGTTGGGAAAAAAATTGTTTAAACCATTTTGGTAAAATCCGTGTGGGCAGAGTTAAACATTTAAGTCCACCCGACGTCGAGGCACGCCTCGAACTGCATTCTGCATCCAGGGCTACTTGGGTAAACGAGCACTATGGGAGCTAGCTAGAGAGTTAGCACCTGGGGCTAAAGCCAAACTGTGGTAGGGTATTTACTTTTTGGACCTGGATTTACCACCTCTGTGGGCCGTCAACAATTCAAAGTCCTCCTTATTTGAACGCTCAGGAAGTGAGGCATGTAAAAATCTGACCTACTAAAAAGTACTTTTTTAGTATATAACAGTAATAACACGCGCACGCACAGAGTCTGCAATACACCCCCCCCCCCCCCCCCACCCACCTACACTCCTCACGATCGACTTAAGAGCAGTCCGCGGTCTACCAGTTGTAGAAACGACCCCCTCCCCCCCCACTCATCACCGCCAACCCCTGTTTGAGAAGGTCTGGCCTATTTAATACACTGAGCCCTGTATGACAATTAATATTTTAACCTGACCGCTGATGAAATATTTGTATTCATGCAGGGACTTTCCATTACTAAGTAGCAAGGATGATAAGTGAAGGTCATGAGGTCATTCAATGATTTCTTGTTAGCAGGTGGATATTGAGGACAGACGGTCAGTGATGTGCTGCGAGTGCCGGTATTAACCAAAATGAATGATATTATCTCACCTTAGCTGCATTTGGCTCCATCTGCGCTACGATTCAGGGGATTAGGGGAGGCTGTAAAAATAATGGCAGGATATACATTTCCTATTCGGCTGACCTGAGTGCATGCCCAAGGCCGACTCCATCATTAGTAATCTCTGCAGTAAATGTCCTCTTCTAGCCACCTTTCCAACATTCCCATCTGTCGTTACCAAGTCATAAAACTATAATAAAATGAGCAGAGTTTGTCTGCGTTGTTAGGATTATGCTAGCAAACATCTGCTCTGGCAGCTTTTAACAAACCAGCAATTGGTGACAACAAAATCACAGTGAAACGACATAATTGCAGTTGAAATGATCATCACGAGAGGTTATTCACATAAACATGCACAAACACTGTACTGGATACTGATGTAAGTTGGGAGGACAAAGCCAAGATGATGACAGACCATTGTCCATTAACTAATAATTGAACTGATGTGTCATGAAAAAGTATCACACGGTATGTGCGCCTCCTCCGTGACTCATCACCTTATCGTGGTGGAGGGGTTTGCATGTCCCAATGAGACTAGGAGCTATGTTGTCTGGGGCTTCATGCCCCTGCTAGGGTCACCCATGGCAAACAGGTCCTAGGTGAGGGACCAGACAAAGCATGGCTCCGAAAACCCCTATGATGAATGACAATTTTGGATCGCGGTTTTCCTTACCCGGACGCGGGTCACTAGGGCCCTCCTTTGGAGCCAGGTCTGGAAGCGGGGCTCGAAGGCGAGCGTCTGGTGGCCGGGCCTATACCCAAGGTGCCTGGCCGGGCACAGCCCGAAAAGGCAACATGAGTCCCCCTTCCCATGGGTTGTGGGAGGGGCCAAAGGGGTCTGGTGCGCAGTGAGCTGGGTGGCAGCCAAAGGTGGGGGCCTTGGCGATCCGACCCCCGGCTACTCAAGCTAGCTCTGGGGACATGGAATGTCACCTCTCTGTACTCATCACGGACTGTCCATAACGAACACCATATGTTCAAACACAAGGGGGTCCATATGTGCACTTGGCACCAGGACACCCTAGGCCGCAGTTTGATGATCGACTTTGTAGTCGTGTCATCGGATTTGCGGCCGCATGTGTTGGACACTCGGGTGAAGAGAGGGGCGGAGCTGTCAACTGATCACCACCTGGGGGTGTGTTGGCTCTGATGGCGGGGTAAGATGCTGGTCCGACCTGGCAGACCCAAACGTATTGTAAGGGTCTGCTGGGAACGTCTGGCAGAATCATCTGTCAGAAAGAGTTTCAACACCTACCTCCGGCAGAACTTCTCCCTTGTCCCGAGGGAGGAGGGGGACATTGAGTCCGAGTGGACCATGTTCCGCGCCTCCATTGTTGAGGCGGCTGATCGGAGCTGTGGCCGTAAGGTGGTTGGTGCCTGTCGTGGCGGCAATCCTCGAACCCGCTGGTGGACACCAGCGATAAGGGATGCTGTCAAGCTGAAGAAGCAGTCCTATTGGGCCTTTTTGGCCTGTGGGACTCCGGAGGCAGCTGACAGGTACCAAATGCTGGCCAAGCGAAATGCAGCTTTGGCGGTTGCTTAGGCAAAAACTCGGACATGGGAATAGTTCGGTGAGGCCATGAAAAACGACTCCCGGACGGCTTCGAATACATTTTGGTCCACCGGAGGGTGTGCTCCAACTATAGACGGATCACATTCCTCAGCCTTCCTGGTAAGGTCTATTTAGGGGTGCTGGAGAGGAGGGTCCGTTGGGAAGTTGAATCTCAGATTTAGGAGAAGCAGTGTTGTTTTCGTCCCGGCCGTGGAACAGTGGACCAGCTCTACATCCTCGGCAGAATCCTCGAGGGTGCATGGGAGTTCGCTCAACCAGTCCACATGTGCTTTGTGGACTTGGGGAAGGCGTTTGACCGTGTCCCTTGGGGAGTCCTGTGGAGGGTGCTTCAGGAGTACGGGGTATCGAGCCCCCTGATACGGGCTGTTCGTTCTCTGTACGACCGATGTCAGAGTTTGTTCCGCATTGCCGGCAATAAGTCAAATTTTTTTCCAGTGAGGGTTGGACTCCACCAAGGTTGCCCTTTGTCACCGATTCTGTTCATAACTTTTATGGACAGAATTTCTAGCCCCAGCCAAGGCGTTGAGGGGGTCCGGTTTGGTGGCCTCAACATTGCATCTCTGCTTTTTGCAGATGATGTGGTGCTGTTGGCTTCTTCAAGCCATGATCTCTACGGTTGGGATGAAAATCAGCACCTCCAAATCCGAGACCATGGTCCTCAGTCGAAAAAGGGTGGAGTGCCCTCTCTGGGTCAGGGATGAGATCGTGTCCCAAGTGGAGGAGTTCAAGTATCTTGGGGTCTTGTTCATGAGTGAGGTCAAGAGGGAGCGGGAGATCGACAGGCGAATCGGTGCAGCGTCTGCAGTAATGCAGACTCTGTATCGGTCCGTTGTGGTAAAGAAGGAGCTGAGCCGAAAGGCAAGGCTCTCGATTTACCGGTCGATGTACGTTCTTACCCTCACCTATGGTCACGAGCTGTGGGTCGTGACCGAAAGAACAAGATCACGGATACAAACGGCCATAATGAGTTTCCTCCGCAGGGTATCCGGACTTTCCCTTAGTGATAGGGTGAGAAGCTCGGTCATCCGGGAGGGATTCAGTGTCGAGTTGCTACTCCTCCGCGTTGAGAGGAACCAGTTGAGGTGGCTCGGGCATCTGGTTCAGATGCCTCCTGGACGCCTCCCTGGAGAGGTGTTCCGGTCATGGCCCCGGGGACGACCCGGACACGCTGGAGAGACTATGTCTCTCGACTGGCCTGGGAACGCCTTGGGATCCCGTCGGAGGAGCTGGTTGAAGTGGCTGGGGAGAGGGAAGTCTTGGCTTCCCTGCTAAAGCTGCTGCCCCCGCGACCCGACCCCGGATAAGCGGTAGATGATAGATGGATGGTAGGTGTGCCGCACTGGTAAGTAGAAGTTAGACTTGCACAGAGAACTAGATTCTGTACTAGTGATACTTCTATGGGCAGTTGGACACAAAAACACAAATTTAACGGCAACAATTATGACATTACATGATGCCACAATTATGACATTACATGATGCCACAATTATGACATTACATGATGCCTAGCTAAGAAACTCTCAAGATCTTTGGCAGTATCGGATCCACATTCAGTGGTAGGGCCCCAGAAGTGGATGAAATCCGCCGAAAGTTCCTAAGGGCTCTGGGTGTGGTGGGACTGTCCAGGTTGGCACACCACTACAACATCATGTAGACACCGGGGACAGTGCCTCTGGATTGGCAAACCAAGGTGGCGGTCCCCCGTTACAAATGTATTCAACTGTAGTTACAAATACTTTGCAGTCTTATTAAATTCAAACATAACAGGGTCCCATATTGTATGATTCATAACACAAATGTCACGGGTGCTTCATTGGGTTTGTACTTTAATTTACGATTAAACAGCTTTGAGGGAAGTTACTGGCCATGCAAGACCTCACAGTGGCTGTTTGTACAAAAAGCTACCCTTGTGTATCGCAAATTCCAACACACAGGGGACCAGTTATAGCTGAGCCAAGTTCTACATCACATGTAGTATTCAAGTGGTTTAGTAGTCTTTATTTTTATTTATAGGATTATTTCGTACTGGTAGTGTCTTTCAGCAGCCATGAGATAACAGGCAGGACGAAACTATTAGTTCTCGTTGCCATGCCCTTATTCTGTGTGTTTTGTCCCGGAGAGTAATGGTATTCCTTTAACCCATAAATCACATGCATTTTGTTATTTTTCTATATTTGTTTGCAACATGTTTTATTTAGTTCTCTACATCTTGTTCTATGTCAAGCTATTTTTTGTGACAAAACCAGGCTAGGCAGTCGAATGCTTTTCAAGTTTTTGGAAAGGCATCAAGGGCTACGAATGTTCACCACATGAAGGCAATTATGCAAGTAAAATTACTTCCTTACTGTTATCAATCCACCCGCTGTGTCTGTGGAATGGTTAACAGTCACTATGAAACAGAGCAAAGTTTGAGTTTTCACCAGGTCCAAGACATGGCTGCTAACCTTACTATTAAAGACCCGACAAGCTTTTGTCATTGCAATCTGCTTCGAGTGATACAGGATCGATACTATCCACTCTCTGAGGTCATCACCAGTGACAAGGCCCCAAGTAATAGCACAGTTTGAGCTGCCTCTCCAACGTAAATGCTTCCACTGCCACAATATTTCTGCTTTAATGTCCAGATTTTTCTATTTGGATGGTAAAAGGAAGATATGGAATGTGGGAGGTATCGGATAGAGGGTGGACTTGCGGTGGTGGGGTGATGAAGAATGGTTATGTCTTTGCACTGATGCTGGCTTAGAGGAAGGTAGAAAAAAAAGGTGCTACGGAGGAAGGGAGGGAGGGGGGGGGGGTCTGATAAATCGAAAATGACTGGCTGCCGAGTTGTAATCTGCCAGAGCCAAGCCCCCTGTAGCAACAAGCCAAATGAAAAAGCACGCTGACAGGCCAGAGAGATGAAGGGCCTGCGGTAGATTACGGAGAGAAGATGGCGCAAGGTGGAGGAAAAGAACGAGGGTGGAGGGTGGTGTTGGGAAAACAGAGACAGAAAGGAGGGAGGAGGACAGATCTAACATGGGGTGGGACAGTTTGCTCTTGTTTACAAAGGTGTTCCGAGGACAAAGACAGAAATTAGTCGTGTACTAATACGTAAAACATACACATGTACAGATTGTCCTTTTTTCTTTTTTTCTTTTTTACTACGGGTACAGTTCAGTGTGGTTTTTAGGGTAACAAAATAACACACCCATACTTACACAACCTGTGCTACCTTTACCATATATATATATATATATATATATATTAGAGGGTCGGCACGGTGGCTGACTGGTTATCACGTCCGCCTCCCAGTGCTCGAAGCCAGCCAGCTGGGATACCCCCCCCCCCCCCCCCTAACACCCCCTCACCCCCACGACCCTTGTGAGGACAAGCGGTTAAGAAAATGGATGGATGGATATTAGACGGCATACTGTATGTCAATGCCTTTCATTGACAATCACAAATCACATTTTTGTGCATTTTCTGCACTGTAAGTTTGAAATGATGTCCTGTTTTGTATAATAAAGGGGTGCAAATTTGGAGAGAATGTTTTTTTAATGTGTGATTCATCAATTAATTGAAAAATAAAACAATTGAGAGATTAATCGATTATTAAAAATGTGTTTGTGAGCAGCTCATTTCAAAATGTGCTGCTAATCCATGTGATCAGTATTGCGCGATCTCACTTTAACAAATAGCATGGCTGACATGGTCATGTTTTTCTAAGAAACCAAATCAAGAATGTCTCTTCAGGTTTCAATCCAGCAGCGCACATTGTTGCCCGAGTTGCTTCGCAACATCATTAATCAAAACAATCAGTTCCTCACAATCATCAGAATTCTCAAAAATCAATTAATTGACTCACCAGTTACTATGCTCATCCCTATTCAAGGGAGACAAATCACTTAGCCAAATGTGTTTTGTTGCAATAAATAATTTGCATTGGCAAATTATACTTTGCTAAAATGTCACAGTATTTACCTATACCTGACGCAGCTACCGCCATCTTGCTTACAAACCTTTCCTGCTTTAATCTTTTTCAACTGCATTCAGACATTCACATCTCACAGTTTGAAAGCATATAAAGCTCTCCTCGCATGTGATCTTTGCATTTTGCCTAAATGCCAGCAGGAGAGGGGGCAGAGGACCCAAGGAGGCAATTGTCCTTCACAAGCAGGTGAATCAAGCTGCAACAACAAAATCCGGCACAAGAGCTCCACCTACTGCAAGAGCCTCCAATGTGCCCGTTCCTCTGTTGTTTAGACAGAAAGGAAATAACAGTGAAGAGGCTTACTTCTTATATGTTTACATTCCATAATACAATGTTATGATAATCTCGGAGTTATAGTATTCACAAGGAGATAATAAAGGTATGTAAACTGAGTCCATCCATCCCTTCAAAAGTATTAAATGTGAAAGTCTGATGCTTCCTATTGAGAGAAAGGGTTAGTCTGCCTGACTTTTTTGCCTTCCTAACAGGCCTGCTCACCTTAATACTCAACTCTCACAAGAAATGCAAGGTCATTTCAGCAGCAGCAGCGAGCCCAGGACATGACCACTGGCATCCTAAGTGGGCACTTCATAAAAGTCATGTGGAAAATAACGTAAGATGCTACAGGCAGATCCCACCCACTAGGACCATGGAGGGCAAAGCAAATAGTGTGTCTGCACCATACACAGTTTACACATCTCCATCAGATGAGCTGCATATATTTAGAAACCACCCGTGGCTCAGCGTGGGGTCTGATGAATTCACAAGCAGCAGGAAGCGGCGCCAACGTGCTTTCGAAGGCATTATCAGCAACTCTTTGTTGTTTATCCATTGATGCTTTTTTTTTTCTCCCCCCGTCTCTGTCTCACCGCTGCAGCAGACCAGGAAGGCAACCGGGGCTTTAAAGATGGAAAGACTGGATCCCTCCTCCCCTTGTTTCATTTGCAGAGCCGTGGATCACAGTGGGACTGTCACAGAGAAAAGCCATCTTTCTCACAGCATGGCTGCTGTTTCACTGCAACACCGATCAGCTGCATGCACCCTCACTTCCCGCACTCCCACTGGGCTATTCAAAAAATCATGACTGAAACGGAACCGTTTCTATCCCTATCGTGGTCCTTTCTGGTTGGGGCACTGACAAAATAAAGAAATAAATACTCCATTTTCATACTTACCTGGGAGGAAAAATGATTTTGACAGTTAAACTGCACACAAAAAATGTCAAAATGACAAAAAAAACAACATGAAGCAAATCATTACGTGCCAAATGAAATATATGAGCTCTATAGGGATGACAACAGAGCAATTAATTGCCTACTCACAATGGGCCCGTCCCCCTTTACACCATTACTTTGATACAACACTTCATCAAAATGACCCCTGGGATCACAAGGGTTGCTGTGACAAGAGTGAGTGACATCAAGACATGTTTTGATTTGTTTGTGCAACTATACTACTACTACTATAACCCTATAAATGTTTGGTTTACTTCTACTTATTCTGGTCACGTATATAATGCAAGGTTGCTCTTATCACTAACTCATTCACTCCTAGCCATTTTCACTGAAGCAACCCCCTTTGCTCCCGTTTGTTTTGCTGGATTTTGACTGATTTTGCAAGGCCCACAAAAAATTGTGTTCTCTTGCTCTAAAACATGGAACCTACCGAAAGAAAGATTAGAGTTTCTTCTTTCATTAGGAACAAAAAGTATATTTCTATCTGTTTGCGTTTTGCCGCAATTAGCATTAGATGATAGCTAGGTTTCATCATTATTCACAAATCTTTTTAAAACTGTAGGGGAAATACTTCTTTGCAACATGACCCTGGTCGATCTCTTATACTCTGCTGCCACCTGCTGACCGTTTTTGTAAAGCCTTCTGTATGCTCTAGCATTAAAAAAAACAACATAAAAAACATACATACGTCTTTGGGAGCATTGTAATATTTAAAATAGAACATATTTATACGTTTATGGGAGCGAATGAGTTAATAGTTGGTGGGAGGACCAATCACATTCACACATTACACTGGGGGACAATTGGAACATTTCTGTTGAGTTATAAATTGTACTTATGGTAGTTTTATTTTTTATAACTTCAAGTTTTTTTCTCCAGAGCTTACCCTCTAGATAAGCAAAATTCCACTGATTTAGAGCTGTCAAAATATTTGGAACCATTTTTTAACTAAAAAATGTCAAAATCTTCTGATTTCAGCATGTCAGCAGTAAATGTTTATTGATTTCTGTAGTCCTTCATCAAAGAAGACTATCTTCTGTGTTTAATCAAAATAGGACATTTGGAAAACAATGACCAAGCCGGTTACATAGTACAGTACAACATCACATCTTAGAATTTTGATTAATCACGATTAATCGCTTAATAAAAAAAGGCTTTTTATCAACATTTTCCCCCCGCCAAATTTGAAGAGCACCGTATATGTGTTAATTCTTTTGACATTTAATGTGATGAGGACTTCTTCAACATTTTTTGATCCACTGCACACGCTCATCCTCCTCTTTTTCTAATCAGTTAATTACTTCCATAATTTAAAATGGAAAAAAAATGACCCCAATATTTTGACATGAACAAATATTCTAAATGTGATTCGCAAACATTCATAAAATGCTTTACTTTAATGCATGGAATTATGTTTACTGCTCAAACACAACCTGTATTACTTTAAACTTAGCCATCCGCTGTCACGCTAAAGGATAATCTATGGTCAAAATTAATAGTGTGTTTAATCTGCATTAATTCATGATTAATGCTATCATTTTTTGTGATTAATTAATCAGTTAACGCTTTAACTTTGACAGCACAAGTTGACAATGGTCAAACAATCTAAGCTTTGGACTTAATTTCAAATAAATAATTAATTAAATAAATATTATCTAATTGATTAGCCTATGTAAATGCAAGTCTTTTCAGAAATTTGAGGTTTGCTTAAGATTGTCTGAGTTCCGCAGAGGGAAAACAATCTGTTCGCAGTGTGAGGTTCATCATTTTAATCTACAGGTATTTTCCAGAACAAAATTTCCAGTATGAGCTGAGGCTTTTACAGAAGGAGAGCAAAGACGGCACTGACACTTAATCAAAGAAATACTGAGGGGAGTAATGTGACATCCACTTCTAGCTTTTGTGTCAAATTGCTTTGAACTTAACAACCCACGATTGAGGCATTTTAAGTGTAATAGGAAGAAAGATGTTTTCTAATAAGATATTAAATAAGAGATAAGTCAAATCTGACTTCATTGAACAATTACAAGCTGTTGGGAAAGGACGGTGAGATGAAGTGTTTTGGCGTTTCACTTAGGGATTATCGGTGCCGATATTGGGCATTTTGAAGAATATATATATATATATATATATATATATATATATATATATATATATATATATATATATATATATATATATATAATATCTGCTTTTTTGAAAAAAAAATTGATGGCCGAAAAAAGGTAAATCTGAAACCATTTTATTCTCAGGGTAAAATGTATTTACATTTTCAGTTAACTTTATAAGAGATGCTGCTGACCCTCGGAACCTTCAGAACCTTTTGTTTTTGTTCGACAATGAAACAAAGTCATGTGAAAGTTCCAAATTTCAGGTATTTTTAAATTTTGAGAAAAATTATTTACTGTAGTAAACTATAGACAGCTATGGATTTACTAGTTTAAGTTTCCATTTAACTTTTTAAGACGTACAGATTACCTTGGGAGCTCCCTGAACATTTTGTTAGAAATTTAAAAGGATTGTCTACTTTCTAAGATAAAAACAAACAAAACAACTTCTACATTTTGAAAAGACTGAAAAATTGTTCAATAAACATATTTTAAGACATTACAAAGTCTAGATTGGCATTTTTATTTTTTAAAAATTTGACGCCAATATTTTTTCCCCTTTATACTGAAAATGGATATCGGTTATCGGCCTTCTTGACTATTAAACATCGGTCTATTCCTAAGGTGTAATTTCTAATGTTATGACCTACGCTGCTAAACTGCTTCCATAACAACACTGACCCAACCTTGACAGCAAAGCTGCATTGTGTCTCCAAGATAATGTATGTTCATGTATCGCAAACTCGAATAGTCCTGAGATAGACAAAACACTCAAAGCGTGCCCCCAACAAACCTTGTGAAATGTGCATGAGTCAGCACACGGGCGAGTTCCCACATAATGACAACTGTGCTGAGTACAAAACAAAACTAAGCCAAGGTTGTGAAGTCTTGTGCTACAATGATTCATGACCTCCAGGCGTTTTCATTCCCAACGCAGCTTTTCACACTCCAAGACTCAATAAAGTTCATTATTGTTTGACACCTCATAAACAGTAGTTGGACCCGTAAAGTGGTCTTGTATACTGTACTGAAACCGCAAAACAATGACTACATTAGGGTTATTTTGATTGCAAAAAGTCACAGAAACTCATTAAAAAAAGCAAAGCTGGATACTTATTTTTAATGATGGGAAGCATTGTGGTGAAAGAGCCTAAAAACAATCCATTCAAAAGCCAGTTTTGCTACTCATCTCTTCTTCTTTTTTTTTGTCAAGAAACTTTTTATTCAAAATTGTGGGTACTGTATTTGCATCATATACTTCATAACAGTAAAACATCTTCATAAGAAGAAAGGCCCCAAAAAGCTAATGCCCAATTCCCCGTGGGACGTCTTTTAAACACACGAGTAAATAATTCAGCAGCGCCTGAACAAAGACCAAATCTGAACGAGGTCTTGCTTCTCTCATATATGCTGCACTTTCTTTCCCCGTCCCACAAGAAGCGCCAATGAGACAGACACTTTCTCTCTGTTCGTGACTGAGACTTTTTTTTTCTGCTTCTTTTCAAGCTTTCACAGATGATTTTTATCCCCGTTGGTTGTTGCTGCTGCTTTCTTCCGAGCGTCTTTCTTCCCAGACTGCTGCCTTCAAGCAGTAGCATGTCATCCTCGCGTTGACCTGTTGGTGGTGCTACATGACAATATATCAGGATGATGAGAGCCCAAAGAGGGTTGTGTTTTAGTCATCCATTAATTGTTAACCTTTATTAGTTAGGAAAGGTCGGTCACATTCATAAAGCTAAGAAAATACATAAATATTTACTTTATTGTCAAGCACTTTCTCTTGTCAGTGCCACTTGTTTCCAATATCATCCATCCATTTACTAGACCAGTGGTTTTCAACCTTTTTTTTTTTTGTGACGTACACCCTGTGAAATATTTTTTTCAGCCAAGTACCCACTAACCAGCGCAAAGCATTTCTGATTGAAGAAAAAAATAAAATGAAACCGAGTACTTTGTCATCATTGTCTGATTCTCTTGAACTATTTGGAAATAAAAAGATATAACAAAAATATATATATTTTTTTAATTACTTAATAATTATTAAATAATTCAATTGCCTACTGAATATAAAATTCCATTTTATGAACTTAAATATTTTTTGTGTCGAAATATTTACATATACTTTTTAAATATATTTTAAAATATCACGTACCCCCGTTTGAGAACCACTGTACTAGACCACTTGTAAAAATGAAGGTCACGTGTTGATCTGGAGCAGATATTTTTATATTTCCTGAAAATGATATCCACAGTAGACAGAACGCAGTTATTCCCACACTAATTTTTTTTTATGATTATGATTATTATCATTATTGATGTCCTGTCGGCTGCTTGTTCATGCAGAACGGATGATCTCTTTACCATTTTATGCCAGAAACATTATTCTATGTAACAGGGGAATTTGATATACTTGCTTGTGGTTATTTATATTGTGATGGATGTTGATTGGACAGAACACGGTTTGAGAGGGGATCGATGGAGAGAGAAGAAAGGGAAGATCGAGGAAAACACACAAAAACACCACAGCAGCAGTATAAAACGGTTTGACTACCAGCCCATTCGATAATTTGCTAAAGGTGTCACAAAGTTGGAAAAATAAATTAACCTTCAACATAACTCTTACCATTAAAGGATCTTTGTGCAGTTTGTCACTTTTTTACTCGCGACTGCCACCTCTGGCCCAAAGTGTGACTGCAGCATCTGTGTCAGGCTCGTTCATGGTGCGCGTGCGAGTCCGAGCACGATCTTAAAGCGACAGCCACAGTTGACAAAGGAAGACATGACTTCAAATGAGGTAAGAAAAACTCCGCCCCACCCCTCCCCAAAGAAACTGTGGAGTGTGCAGGGTCCGCACACTCTACTATAAAGAAAATATCAAACTTTGTATATATATATATATATATATATATTAGGTTAATCAATTAGATAATATTTATTTATGTATTCATTTGAAAGTCCAAAGTTTCGATTGTTTGACTATTGTCAACTTGTGCTGTCAAAGTTAAAGCGTTAACTGATTAATTATCACAAAAATATATTGCATTAATCATGAATTAACGCAGATTAATCGCACTATTAATTTTGACCATAGATTATCCTTTAGCGTGACAGTGGATGGCTACGTTTAAAGTAATACAGGTTGTGTTTGAGCAATAAACATAATTCCATGCATTAAAGTAAAGCATTTAATAAATGTTTGCGAATCACATTTAGAATATTTGTTCATGTCATGTCTGATTAGAAAAAGAGGAGGATGAGCATGTGCAGTGGATCAAAAAAGGTTGAAGACGTCCTCATAACATTATATGTCAAAATAATTCACGCATAACCTGGTGCTCTTCAAATTTGGCGGGGAAAATATTTGATTAAAAAAAGCTTGGTAAGCGATTAATCGTGATTAATCAAAATTCTAAAATGTGATTAATCTGATTTAAAAAATCGTTTGACACCTCATACACCTTTAGGGTAACAAAATAACACACCCATACTTACACAACCTGTGCTACCTTTACATAGTTGTTGTACATATACAAAACATATATACAAATATATATATTATACATATACAACTTCTGAACGACTATTGCTCAGGCAAACTTGTGTGGAAGATTTCATTTGTAACTCTGATTAAATATACACAATTGGTCTTTTAAATGTCCGTAGCTAATAATTAATGAACACAAAGCCCCCCAAACACCCCTCCCTTCTGAGTATTCCATGTGAAAGAGTAGCTGACATTCAAAGGATTCATTGAATCTAAAGATTGTACCCGTCTATTCTCTCTCGCTCTCTCTCTCTCTCTCTGTAGCTGCTAATTGCAACTATTTTACATGGTTGTTATTAAAAACAGGCAAGTGGTGCTTCTATGGCAGCCGCGGGCCCGCAACACCGGGAGCGCTTGTGCATTCTAATGACTGCAATCAGGGCCCGCATGAGCAAAGAGACCCCTTTGTTTTCTCAACTGATGCTGTGGAACGAGGCAAAGAGACGTGCACATGTACACAACAACACACTTGAACACTCTTCAGGATGAATACACCTGAAGAGAACAACAGTGGCTGTGATTGTCTTTTTACAGAAGCGTTTCATTGCCATAAACAGAGCCAAGCGGCTATAAAAGGAAATGTGCCATTAACATGCGCCATTACACCATGTTTTATTTACATTCTAGGTATGTGTCAAGGGACTTTGCACAGCACAAAAACAGAAAGTGCTTTGTACTTGTGCGCCAAGTTGTGGGAGCTTCATAATGTATACCGTTTTCAAGCTTGGCTGTTTGCTTTAAACACAACTCAATTAGCCAATACAACATCATATATACGATGCATGCAAATAATATTCATTTATATAGCAACTTTCCACCTCGAAGCTGCTGAAAGACTTTACAAGTCTCTCTCTCTCAACTGTGTGTAGAATTAGGTATCAAGAAGAAGACAAGACAAGACAAGATGAATAGCATACACCAGAAGTTGCATAGTAACCAGACTGACCAGACCTTGACATGGTGAGTTACTGATGGGTAACTTTTCTTTTACACCATCACTTTTGTTGTTTGTCAGTAAAGTTAAGATTGAGTGTTTTATTATTTTTACATCTCTATAGCAACAACATGACAGTTACAATTCATTCCCTGTCATTTGCTCCCAAAAACATATAAAAACGTTCTATTTTAAATATTGCCATTTATACGTTTTTATGTTGTATTTTATGCTAGCGCATACAGAAGGCTTCGATGCAGCCTCTGACCTAAAGAGGTAACTGAAAGCAATGGTAGCAGCAGCAGGGGGCAGCAGAGTATAAGAGGTCAAACAGGGCCATGTTGCAAAAGGCTATTTTCCCCAGTGTTTTAAACAGGTCATGAAACGTGGCAGAGATTTTGGCAGTGTTGAGGATTGAAACCACTTCAAATGCATGAGAAGATGATGTGCTTGACTTTAAACAACATCTCTTCCAGCTGATTCATTACAAACCAGCGTTCCAAGACCTCAGTGAAAGCAAACCCTCTTATGTATGAGAAGCCAGGGAAGACTGGAAGGGTTATTAACATGCACTTTAGATTTTGTGGGGAAAAAGCATGTCTTCTGGTGGTAAATTCATTATGCAGTTATAGCATCTTACTCAAGCGCTGGGTTTGATGTGTTACAAAAGTAATACAATTACATCAGCGTATTACTTTTTGCTTGCATAGGAGTCATTTAAGGAGAAAATAGTTTTTGGAGTGGGCCCATTCATGCCCATGTGTCTGGTAAACAGTATTTGAACAAACAAAATATTGTGCTTAACATTTAACTCGTTCAAACCCAAAAACATATAAATACGTTTTATATACTTTGTCCTTCACTGCCAAAAACATATCTATATGTTTTTTATGCTAGAGGATGCAGGAGGCTTTGATACAGCTTCTGACCTGAAGAGGTCGCTTAAAGCAAAAGTAGTTATTACAAAAAACGGCCAATGGGTGGCAGCAGAGTATAAGAGATCAACCGGGGCCCATGTTGCAATAAGCTCTTTTCCCCAGTGTTTTCAACAGGTTTGTAACTAATGATGAAACCGAGCTATATTCTAATGCTAATTGTTGCAAAACAGATAGAAATATACTTTATTTTCCTGATGAAAGAAGAGACTCTAATCTTTCTTTTGGTAGGTTTTATTCTGTGGACCTTGCAAAATCAGTCAAAATCCAGTAAAACAGTCGGGAGCGAAGGGGGTTGCTTCAGTGAAAATGGCTGGGAGTGAATGAGTTAAAATGGATAACTAACGTCTATAGCCATCAATGGCAGTAAATGAGTTTTGTATGTACATTTTAGGAGATGCAGAGAGTAGATTCTGGAATTGTCCATTCCTACTTATAATATTGTGAGGCGATTTATTTATTTATTTTTTAATTATAAGGTGTAGGACTGGGCAATGAATCAAATTATTTTGATTAATCGTCATTTTGCAAATTTACAAAATCGTAAAATGCTAATTTTGTTTTCTGGATTATTAAAGCTGTTGTTCTTATGTTCTGTTGCATCCGGATGTTATTCTGAGCTGTAATTGTGAGTTACAAAGTTTATGTTAAAACTGATTTAGAATCAGTATACATTATTGTTGTCGGAACATTTTGTACAGAAATTATTTTTGAATAAATGACACCTTTAAATAAACAGTTGTTGAGTTGAAAAGCGATTAAAATCGTAATCGTCCTGAATGACTGAAAAAAAATCTATTTTATTTCTTGGCCATATAGCTCAGGTAATAATATGTTTTATGTATGATATATTGTGCTCAACAAACAGAGCATCCTGAAGTGCTTTAAGGCAGACTATTTTGCTATCGATGAACTCTTTCCATTTTAGCCTACTGTAATTTGATAAGGAAAAAAAAATAATAATAATTATAACCAAATTTGAAATGCCCAACTGGACTGAGAAATCAGAAATAAATTACCATTACACTCAACCGCTAAAATATTGTGTATACTATAATTTGCCATCTTTATCAAGAAACACAGTAACTATTTTTCAGGGTATTTTGTAAACAGTAAATTAGAAATTCATGGATTTCAGTAATTCTATTTCAGCATTAACATTCTTGCTGAAGAGCTTCTACAAACAGTATACTGTGTCTTAACCAAAACAGACATTTCAAAATGCAGCTAATTTAGAGCAGCTGAGGCATAAGCCTTACATTAGGTTGTGGTCGAATACATCCGATGAACTCTGTGTGTATGTTTTTTGTTGTTGAAAATGTGTCTGTGTTGCAACATACATTTTAAACCCAGTGAATGCAATGACAGTTCACTAGAAATGAAATTTAATAGAATTTGTATGCATGGCTGATCACTCCTGAAAATGGTTTCCATTTTTTGGGCCACTAATGACCAAGCAGACATGCACAGACACGCCGACACACACACACACAAACACACAAATTAGCGCTGAGAGCGCTAACATTAGAATCATCAGCAAGTATCACGGATTCAACAGTGTGATTAATTAAGTTATAAGTAAATCGATTCTAATTATATGGGTGTTGGTTCCGGTACAAGGGAGCAGGCAGCATAATGACCAGCAACACAAACAGTTAATTCAATACAAATATAACACACTGTAATCAGCACAAAAATAATCGGACACACATTGCTCATTTACAGCATGAAGTGGGTGGCTAGCTAGTCAATATTCTAGGGATCTGCTGAGTATGGACGTATTATAAGGAAGATGATTAAAAGAAAACAAAATAAACATATAACTCTGGTGCATTGAGCTGACTTCTTGTTGGAAATACAACAAGTGCAGCCCCGACTGATTCTCTAACCCATCGATCACAGAGGTGAACAAGCCAACGGGGAGTTTAGCTTTGACTTCAATCAGATCAATCAGCAATACTTCTTACCAAACGACAGCAAAATGTCAACTTAAGTCAGCCAGAGGCCAAGATTTACTATTGCCGTTTTCGCAGCCATCGCAGTATTGGCAACCTGGGACTGATGCGTGGATGGCTTGAAGTAAATGTGTGGAAAGCATAGCTTTAAGGCCATGTTTGCATCGTATGTAACAATTTGCCTGGTTTATGTTATTAAGGTGAATGCCGATTGCTGCATCAATTAATAACCTCATATTCAAGCGACACAGCGCTTACACTTCAAGCAACATGTATTTACTGCACTGCTACTTATATGCGTGAAATTGTACGCCCATGTACATTATAGGCATTAACAACTTGTAATTACTGCACTAGTGTTGATTCTATCAGCTATTTTTAAATTTAGTCTTAGTTTTATTTACATTTCAATCACACTTGTTAGTTTTTATCATAGTTAGCAGTGTTTCCCACACCATGCTAATATTTGGGTGGGCCACCCAAGTAAACTGGCCACCACCAAAGAAGTTTTCAAGAATTATTATTTTTTTTTTTTAATGTGTCGCGACCAGATATACTGCATGGAATGTTAGTTCACCATCACTTTGTGGATTGTGAGGCTAGAGGAGTTGTACTAACAGGACTGCCCCCCCCCCCTTTAATGTTACATTGCACTCACTAGCTGCAGATTTGAAAGTGGGTGTGTCACTGTGTTAGTGACAGATTAGATTCGTCTCTTCTTTGTTTGTGAATTTAAATGTATATAGATTTTAGTCCAGTCTTTATTAAATTAGCTACATTTTCAAATTCATACTGATTTAGTCCCAATTATTGTTTATTAATGGTATGTTTAGTCTAGTCTAGTTTTTGTCAAGTGAAAAACATGTGTTGACAAAAATACTTTTATTTAGTTTTCGTTGACGAAATTTACGCTATACTGCACTGCTACTTACACGCGTAAGTATGCCCATGTACATTATAGGCATTAACATTTTCGTTTAGTAAATAGTGACCGTACTTCCGGCTTGAAAACACAAATCTCTGACTCCTTCCTCCATTGCAGTTTATGGACATGTGAGTAGTCAATGCACTGAAAACAATTATGTCAGTCTCTCAGATAATTTGAATACTCCCACATTGCCTTTCACCATGTTCAAGCTGTAAATACCAGTGTTACCCTTTCTTATGTGTTCTACAATTTATAGTTACTTGTTTTGTGACTTTAGTGAGTATTATAGTGTTAGGAATCAGGTGTTGTTCTGCATTTTATGTAATTAATTACTTTTACATTAAAATACATGTCAGGGAGGCACCGTGGGTGAGAAGAGCGTAATGTTCATTTTAATCTAGTCAATTCTTTCTTACTGGTGACTCTTGCAGGTGGTTAAGTGCAACTGCCTCTAGTAGTGAAAGGTACCACTTTATAAAAATAATAATAGCCCCGTTTTCTTCGCAGGTACTTAGGGGTAAATTTATGGGGCCAGCCCCGTATGTACAGTGAGGCAAAAAAAGTATTTGGCCATTTCCCCTTGGACTTACTGTTGGATTTTGGCCAAATACTTTTTTACCCCACTGTATGTGTCCTCACTGCAGGAGCCTCCCCCACAGGCCTAGAGGGACTTATGGCCAGTTCACACTGACTGCGGTACGGATACAGAATGGGCTCCGTACGGACGCCGCAACGAAAATAAAGTATTTGAGTTTGTGTCAACTCACTCCAGCTGCGGTATTTTGCGTATCTGGATCTGGAGCTTCAGAAAGTTTCCGCAATGTTTAAATTTTTTCCAGATTCCACATTTTATGAAGCTGAAGAAATTACACAAGCCAGACAGGAAGTTAGGCGGCGGCATCCAAAGTAGATCTGATATATTAAAAAAAAAACTTTCTGGGAACTCGTTTTCAACGTACATACTTAACTCATTCACTCCCAGCCATTTTCACGGAAGCAACCCCTTTTGCTCCCGGCTGTTTTACTGGATTTTGAAAGATTTTGCACGGCCCACAGAATATTGCGTTTTATTGCTATAAAAGCATGGAACCTACCAAAATAAAGATTAGAGTGTCTTCTTTCATCAGGAAAAAAAAGTAAATTTCTATCTGTTTCCATTTTGCAGCAATTGGCATTAGAGTATGGCTAATTATTCACAAATCGGTTGAAAACACTGGCAAAAACAGCTTGTTGCAACATGACCCTTGTTGATCTCTTATACTCTGCTGCCACCTGTTGGCCGTTTTTGTAATAACTAACATTGCTTTAAGCGACCGCTTCAGTTCAGAGGCTGCATCAAAGCCTTCTGTATGCGCTAGCATAAAACAAGACCCATACAAAACATATAAATACATCTTTGGGAGCACGGCAATATTTAAAATAGAATCGCGACGACTCCTAATAATCCTTTGCTTTTCTTTCCTCTCACTGTTTGCCTTTTGGAGTTTTTCATCTTCTCTTCTCACTCAAACCATCCATCCATGCCAATTGTACACAAAAATAAAAAGCAGAAAAAGTGGAAACCGCCTTGGGTTTTCCGTCACACGCCGATTACGTGTCAATCGAAACTCGTGACGTTACGAAACTGGGTCGTCCTCTGCAGTGGACACATTGACACGAGAGGGCCGACTGAGAGGACAGTCAGTTCCTGTGTAAGCCCCTACCCCATTCCTCGAAACGGGGCTAAAGATGCTACTTTGCTGCCACCCCCCATGGAATCACTACTGGTGACAAAAAGTGGAACTAATGGTAACACAGATCATTTATTTTCGTACCCTTAACAACTGGCAATTCAAAACAGAAATAGTAACCGCTTGTAGAAACAGGACTTAAATGCAAAGTGCTAAGACACTCTGTAAGAAGATGATAAAAGGAGTTACTTCATGTTTCCCTTCACATGTAAAGCAATCTCCCTCAGCAATTACAACTGATTAGAGTCTCATCAAAATGCCTGTCAATCTCGGCCAGACGCTCAAAGATACTCAGCAGTCAATAAAATAATCTGTTGTTTGATGTGACTTTGTCTTCCTGTCGGGGCAAAGTAGCGAGCAGAAAGCGCGCTGTAGCTAAGTTCAAATCATCTCACACACAGATATATACACAAGAGAAAAAAAAAAACAGAGGACCTGTGGGCAGAGGGTCCTCCACAACACCGTAGTCTCCTTCCCGCAGATGCATAATGCATGAGAACATGTAAATACGTTATTCCGCACATGCATTAATAATCACGGAGAACCTCGCAGTCTAAGCACCAGGGCAATTAATAAAAGATGGTGCACAGATAAAGGCCCCCCATCTTCAAAACCTAACCGCACCCTCCCCCACCACTTGATCCACTGAGACACATTCCTTGCCAAATCTTAACCTTGTTTTATTTCGGTGCTGCTTCGGGGGTTGTGCTGCAGCCCGAGCACGGCTGAATAATGAATGGAGGTTATCAGAGCACCCCACTACCGTATAGAAAGTCTGCTCCGCAGAAGAAGCAAGGATTCACACACGCACACACAAACAACTGCTGTGGTCCTCAGCGGAGCCCCTGGGGAGGAAATGTGAGGTTAACTGGTCTCTAGGGAGCTGTGAAATGAGGCCTTCATAGCCTGGAGACGGTGCATAAAACATCAACGCAAAAAAAAAAAATCTCAGTCACAAACATTGATCTCCGAGGCACAAACAGTGCAAACAGAGATTTTAAATGCAAGTTTCTCGGCTGTGTCCTACCTCAGTCCCACTTTGGCTAGGTCATAAAGACATATATATATAATAATGATTATATTAGGGGTGTCAAAATTAGCGCCTTTAATAACCACCCCTTTACTTGGAAAGCCTGTGCTGGGGGAATTCCAGTCGCAACGCAGCAGACAAGTCCACGTCAAAATTGAGCAATAATAAATTTAATAATAATGCATATATTTGTGGAGATTGAGGCCAAGTTGTATTTTATATTTTTTTTAAATGTGCAGAATTTCACAAGTTATTTCAAGATTAGACAGCTCTTCATATGAAAAGAAAAATGCACTGAGTTGACTCACAAATGCAATTATGCCATCTACTGTCAGAAATATGACCTCAACCCAAATCAATATCACACTAGTTTTTTACAGTACAGTACATCTTTTTAATTTTAACTCAGTTTTATGAATTCTGAAATTACTGCATGAACAACTAAAAGATGCAGCCACATTTCTATTAGTTTAACATTTTTCAACGTTTACATTACCAAAAGGAAAAAAAAAATTGTTGTACATTTAGACCAGATATAAAATTTGCGATTAATTATGAGTTTACTATCGAAGCCATGGGATTAATTAAGATTAAAAATTGTAATCGCCTGACACCTTAATATATATATATATATATATATATATATATATATACACACACACACATATACATAAACATACTACACCACCCTACAACATAAGATAAATATTATGATGTTCAACCACCCGCCAAAACAGATGCAAAATCTGCCATTTTATATATAAAGGATAAAGTAAAATCTAAAAAAGTAAAAATAGCCAAATGTTCTACCTGTACTTTGTATCTTTATTGTAAGTGTTAAGGGAGCAAAAAATAAGTTATTTTATTTGTTTGATTAAAAAGAAAAAACAGTCAGCCGATTTTTTTGGGTTAAAA
Source organism: Leptonotus elevatus (assembly GCF_054856555.1). Lineage (NCBI taxonomy): Eukaryota > Metazoa > Chordata > Actinopteri > Syngnathiformes > Syngnathidae > Leptonotus > Leptonotus elevatus. The sequence goes on from NC_141254.1 coordinate 5,408,952, forward strand.
AAAAATCTGTATATCGGCCGGGCTGTACAAATGGCAATTAATTGTATTAATTTATGTGATGACAATGATGATGATTATCAGATCTATATTAATATGCAACATTTTAGTTCTATAAATATCTGCTAGTGTTCACATTCTCAAATGATCAGTATTCCAACATTCCTGGAAAATCACAATTGTCCCATCACTAGTGAGCTATTTTTAGAACAGACCCGCGGGCTACTCATGTGGTCCCTGGGGGCTAACTGGTGCCCAGGGGCATCAAGATGGTGGCCTCTGATGTACAGCTTACTAGACTATTACTGTATCAAGTTGGCCGAATTCTGTCATTTGTGTTGGATGGATGTGAGGACGCAGGAGGCAGATGGTTTGGAGAAGTGAAGCTCTGCCTCGTCTACTCTTTGTTCCACTGAGGACAAGCAGGCTCAGTTGACAGCTTGTCAATCCAAACCAACTAAAAGGAGAAAGATCTGGAGAAGACAGCCCATTCTCTCTGCTTTTCTTTCTTTGATACCTCCCTCCCTGTCATTCTATCACTTGTGTGCAAGCACCAGCTGACCTTTCACCATTGCTGCCATGCTACCCTTGTCTGTCAAGCACAAAACACCCAAGAGGGAGGATGAAAGGGAAGCAGTCTTTCCCCCGCAACTAACATTCCACCACCTCCTATGCTGACTTCAAATGACAGTAATCACAGTTTATTAGCTCACTTTGCCCTTGTCATGTCCAGGAGCAGCAGCCACATATTAGTGGATTAGATAATTAGGGCCATTACAGTATTACACTGGCCACTGTCACACATCATGCAGTGGATAACGAGTGGCGACAAAAGCTCTCACGCTTTCCCTCCATTACGGGCATTTCAGCAACTTTAAGCTGGCAGAAAATGGCTCTAATGATTGCAGCTCGTGTGCACCATTGCCCCGAGAAGCAGATGGAATTTTCAGTTCAAATTAACAACGCAGTGCAAAAAGGCACAAAGGGGAATAGACTGTGTAAAGTAGTGAAAGCAAACTTAACGCAAGAAGGCTTTCACTTCAACACTAATTAACATAAGGCCGTGCGTGCTAATTTCCTAAAAATGTACTTAACACCACTCACAGTGCTTCATTTATCTGTGCTAATACGCGGAGAGATGTGTATCTACTTAAGCTGCAGAAAGGTCAATTTACTAAAGCTGAATAATTCACTAAACCGAATATCTAGGTCACATAAAAACTATAGTCTAAAAGAATACACAAAGGAAATGTAATCATAATTAGTATAATTATCCAATCCATGTGTTAATGTTTTTTATGCTTGCTTCTAATAACTATAAAAGAACTTGTGTTTGCCTGCATGCAAAGTACAGTAATGACTTTCTTACTGAATCCGCCAGAAATGCAAATGAACAAAAATGAGCAAAGAGAAATATGGAGAGATAAAAGTGAGTTAACAAAGCCATCATTTAAGGATGTCACGGCGACAGCAGGAAACGCAGGCAAAACAGACAAGTCAAGAAAAGAAGCCGGAAAGGGCAGGAGGGAACAGAAGATGAGACGAGAGGAGCAGAGGATAGGCAGCATCTGGAGACTTGGAAATATCACAGCAGTCTGATGGTCAGCTTCTCCAGCATGAGGGGTAAAAAGGGAGGGAAATCTGTTTCCTGTCATCTTCCATCTTGTCAGTCTTTGTTCAAACTTCTTGCATCTTCTCGACCAGCTGTTTGCGGGCTGCGCTGACAGATGGCTGGCTCTCTTTGATATGCATGCGCCTCTGGTCTGCTCTTCCCCACGTAACCGCCATATAACCCCCCATTGCTGATAAAGTTTTAGGAAAGGGAAAAAGTCAAGCCTGACCAATGGACTACAGTGCTTTTTTTTTGTAGATTGCTCATTTAATGTCTACCAAAGGTGGCAAATCTGGGTCCAGAAAGTAAAACCCTGCCACAGATTGGCTTTAGCCCCAGGTGCTAGCTAGCTATTATTATATGTAATAGCTCCGTAGCAAGTAAACAAGCTCTCGGGGAGCTGGCAGTTTTTTACTTTCTTGACCTGGATTTGCTATCGATGATGACTACAAACATCAAAAACAGGGTTTCAGTGGTAAGATGTGATTCTAATGTATACAGCAGAGGTGGACATTCCATCAATCTTGACGGAATGTCCGTTTAACCACTCATTTTGTAGATTAATAATGGGAAACATTGAAGAATTGACAGACTAAAAGTTAACTGAAGTGGTTTGTCATCCATCAATGGAATTGTCAATAAACAGCAACTGATGGACTTTCTTTAAAGGTCCACACGGCTCCATGCGATGAAATTACCTAGTTTTAGCGACCACGCCCCCTTGTGCGGCATCTCCATTGCCCACATTTTCCACACCACAGATCTATGACAATTTGTAACCAACATGGATATACAGTATAGTGTAGCAAACGTGCATTTTGTTCATAAATTTGGCAGTTTCCTATGGTCTGGAGAGGCTGAGAAGACAACGGGAGTGAGGATGTTGGAGGGTGGGGTGAGCGGAGAGGAGACAGACTGTAAGCTAGGCACCGGTTAGCGTAGTGGTTATATGGCTGACAGTAATCTTTTGTATTCTTGTTAAAGAGTGTATTGCTAGCTCGCCAGTTGGCCCGATTGCTTCTGAAATGCTATGATAACAACCTGGACTGCCAGTCAGCTGAAGGTAGAGGGCAGCCATCTTGGATTGTTATTGTCAACTTCTGTCAATAAACTAAGAAAAAAAGAAGAAAAAGAAAAAGAAAAAGAAAAAGAAAAAGAAAAAGAAAAAGAAAAAGAAAAAGAAAAAGAAAAAGAAAAAGAAAAAGAAAAAGAAAAAGAAAAAGAAAAAGAAAATAACCTATCCAGAGCTGTGATAAGTAAAAAAATATCAAATTGTTAATATTTGAGTTAGTGGCATCACTTCAAGTGTATTTATTTGAAAAACATTATTGCACCACTCACTGTTTCATCACGATAATGATGACAGAATGACGGACCAATGAAATTTACAGATGCTGATGGTCCTAAAATAGCGGCTGTAATTTAGCTATGACAAAAGCTTGGTTAAAATAACGATGACAGATTAACGATTAGATTTTGGTTCAGTTTGAAATAATGATGGGTTGCTGAAGACGGATTGGTGTCCCGGCGGTTGACTAATGACTAATAACGGACCGTGAAAATTGACTGACGCGCCCACCTCTGGAAAATAGTGCTGGCAAAGCAAAGAACACACATACGCACATCCTCAACAGAGACGTTTCAACTTTACATTTAAACAAAAAGTCATTGTTACGATTTTCTCAGTCTCTGAGCATTTGATCCATGCTCTCACAAATCTGTGACATTCTCATAGCTCATGTTGCCTGACAGGAGCTCTGTTTATGTGTAGTCGGTGTGAAGTGACGCCACCCGGCATGTGAGCGTGTGCACGGGACCACAGAGGCTTCATTGAGCCAGGATATCATGGTTTGCCCATGCAAATCAGTCCAACTATGGCAACCATCACTGTGCCCAGTCATCCAGCAGTCTATGACCGGAGCTGCTCAAGTCTAGCGAGCAGACAGCAGGCAGCACGTAGCATTCCAGAGGGATTTTAACAGAAGGTAATGATCTCGAGGGGGATTATTCTGAACAGACAGACACATTGTTGGCATGTATCTTCAATATGGTACTGAACATTTTAAGTGAGTTGAGTGGACATTAAAGTCACCCGCAGGGTGACTCTCACATTTGTGTTTAGAAGCTAAATCAAAAGTCAGGGGCATGTGTACTAAACAATTAATTCATAAAACAGTAGAACTATAATAGCTTTAATGCACAACTGAGCCAAAGCTCCTTATGAAATACAAATAAAAAATCATTGTATTGTATTATATGCTATATGTTCAGCTTGTATGTGTTGCTGCTCTGTGTGTGTTAAAGTACATAGCTATTAGCTACTTTAGTAGCTATTAGTTACTTTAGCTAGCTAGTAGAAGTTTTATGTTAGCATATTGCTAGAAGATTTTTCTTTAGACAAATCATACGGTTTGGTGTTTAAATGTACAGTTTATTCATCGTGTACCAGTTTTACAAAAAAACGGAGGGACTATGCAAGCGAGATTGTGGAAGGGTAAAACTTTTTAAAACATTTTTAGTGTCTATAGCACAGATTTTCCCCAATCATGGGTGGGTCAGAACATATTCTTTGCAGTAGACGGGTTCACTGTATAATTATTTTTATTTTATTTTTTCATTTTCTTGTGATTGTCACCTCTAAGGTGTAAGGGCAAAGAGGAGAAACCAGCATACCAGTCTGGCAACACTGGACCATCACCATCCACCCTACCGATATGTTTCTGCAATTAAGGAACACAGCACAATGTTGACTTGGTCTCCTTAGTAGATAAAATACATGGTCAGTCCTTCGGGACACGCATCCCTGGCCTGTCTGCTCAGTTCAATATGGCTAAATTAGAAAGGTAAAACTGAATCAGATTTATTGGCCATGTATGTAAACACGACCAGGGAATTTGTCTTCACAATCACAAACCGTCCAAAAACCATAAAAAAATAACAATGAGCAACAGAGGGAACTTTTTTGTTTATTTTTTGTTTTAACAATATGAGGTTTACTTATATTTTTAATCCAGTTCATGTAAAAAGAAGAAGAAGAGTGAGTTCTTAAATTGACAGTCTTTCAGCAATCCCTTCTCCTCAATTGCATATCCACTAAACACAAACTAATTGGAGGTCGACCAGAGCTCTGGGATGGATTGTGTTTGACCTTGGAAGATCGACAGCAGAATACAAAGCTGCATTTGTGTACATAGATAAGGCTTTTGGAGTGCAATGGGAAATCTAGTTTTCAAACAATAATTAGTTGAATTCAGTTGCGAAGTTTTAATCACATCCATCTATCCATCCATTTTATATTACACTTAAACTCTTCAGCCTATCCCAGCTGACTTGGAGTGAAAGGCAGACATCCTGGACTGGTTGTCAGTCAATCACAGGACATATACAGAGACATACAAACATTCAAACTAATAATCCCACAGCCACTGACTACGAACTACACTAAGGCTGCCAAGCATGGACTTTTTATTTAATCATGCTTTTTAAAATAAAATATTACTTGTTGGTGTTATTGCCTAATAATTTGTATGTGCAGTATATGACAATTATGGCATGTTATTTCAATGACATAAAGCAAATGCAAACTGCATGCATCTTAAAAGGTTTTGGTAATGCTTCTTGACACTAAACAGCCCAGCATGACAAATGTAAAAAAACAAAAAAACATTTGGATTGTCTTGCAATTCTTGCCAAATATGTACAAGTAAACTTCTAATAAAACTTAAATTTTTACTTGTGAAGATTTGACAGTGTCATATTTTCAATATTAAACATGGTTGAACAAGAGGAGAACGCCTTACAGTCTGTTTGGGTGAAAGTTGCATTTCCAGTCGGCTAGGCATGCAGTCATTCGCTGCATCCATCTGTCAGGCCTGTCCCTAGTGGCTACACAGACGGCTCTCTCTCTCTTTTGCTCTTGCGTTCTCTCTGGCCTGCAATTATTCAGTGATCCAGACATTGGTCAGCACCTCATCTCACCAAGTTGAAGACCACGAGGCAATGCCCTCTGTCTAAAAATCTACTCATCATAACCCCTTTAAACAAAGGCTGACTGGGAATGTGTTCCACTTCAGTGTGCTGTATAAATTGCAGAGAGACCCAGAGGTCAAACAAAATGTGATGCCAATTAGCTGAGAGCAGAAGTGCAACATATTGATGTCGTGATAATGGGACCTTTGGAGGTTAAGGAGGTGTGAGAATTCCCATTGATAAGCTACTTGTAAGCAAGCAAAGCGGATGCTGGGACAATCAAAGTATACTTTTATAATATATATATAGTAAATTAATTTTTTTAAACTATCTTTTGTCCCACTCTAAACAGAGTAAACTTTTACATTTGGAAGATAGAGTAAAATACTAAAAACAAAAGAACCATAAAACGCTCAAGGAACGATCCGACAACCTTCAGCATGGAAGACAACCACTCTACCACTTTCACTTGAGCTATGCTACACTTATTGTTAGCTAACATATTGCTGATGTGTCCCAAAGGAGACAATAAATGGAGATGCAAGGATTCCGCTTGACACCTGCGATATATTGACACAGAGTAGGAGTGGCATCGGTCAGTGGTTAGGTTGGCCGTCTCCCAACCTCAAGGTTCTGTAATTGTTCCTCAACTGTTGAGGCTTTTATATATGTATATTTTCCTCTCTTCCGCATACAAAGTTTACTCTATTTAGACTGGGACCGAATATAGTCTTTTTCAGAGTAAAATTTACTCTACAAAATTTACTGTGTAGCGATCTGTCGAAAAACAGTTGTAACTGTAGCTCAGCAAATGCTTGCATCAGTGCCTTGACAAATTCTACAATTGTAAATCCACCAAATATTTGAGATATACACTTGACTACACTCATCCACTTTAAAGCTCAGCAAAAGCAGAGACACAAGATGGTTTGCAAAGCCACTTAGTGATTCATAAACAAATCTAACACACTAAAAAAATCGAACTCGTCAAGCCACTTTTCTCCTTCTAAGCTTCTGTTGTCTCTGTTGTCAAAGTTTTGTCAGACAGATGTTTACAGGGGATGGGCTGTGTTTCCTTGCTGTGTGCTGCCTGGGAAAACATCTGGAGTTTGCAGGGATTTATCTGTAATCCTTTCGGCAAGCTGCGGAGCGCCCCACAGGAATTTGGATGTGTCTGTAAAGTACGGTAAGTAAGCGTTTCTGGAGTGGGGAGGGGGGAAAAACTGACGGATCCCGCTTTGTGACAAGCATCCCGAGGGTCAAGAGTCCTGTAAGCCTCTTACTGCTCCAGCTTTTAGGCATAAATCATTTAAACTGCCTTGGCTAAAATGGCTCCAATAAACCCTCATTTAAGTCCTTCATGCATGGATGGATTGGCAGAGGGATAAAGCTTTCATGCAGATCAACACATATGCTATTTCTTGAGTAGGCCAGGATAACATTAGCTACTGAGAGACAAACCTCTGAAACGTCAAACACATTCACACTAGAGCTATACACCTTGAGGCAATCGATCTCTAACATTCTTATTCTTCAAGTCTTTTCTAGAGCAGAATAGGCAATATGCATAGATGCATAGATGCATAGATGCACAGTACATCTATGGGTTGTATAGCTTCACCCTCCTACTTGGGTTTCTGTTTCAAACAAACCAACTAAGAGTTGTCCACACTTATGTCTCACACTGACATCATCTAACACTGCAATCAATCTCCCTTGATGATAACTCACACCCCACACTCTTGCTTCTTGCAGTCATTATAGTCATTACAGTCAACCACTATGTTTCAACAAAGTCAGTCACAGTAAATAGACATCAATCTGCAGCCCTGCTTGGTATGAGGGAACGCATCTGATTTAGAATGCTTGACAAAAGCTATCGGTATCAAAGCTGATACCTGTCATTTAGTGTGACAGATTTGGTAACATGCATTATATGACCATCACCAACAACGAAGATAAAGTTAGCCGAGCAAGTTCTAAGCACATGTTGCTTTGACTCAGGGGTAACCAACCTTTTTCAAACTGAGAGCTACCTCTTGGGTCCTGATTAATGTATATCTTCTAAAATAACACATTTACATTTGGAATTTCCAAGTTCAACCCAATTTTAAGTAAGGCTGGTGCTACAGCAGATGTGGAACATGTTGCTCAGTAATGTCTTAAGTCACAAATACTATATTTGTCTGGATTGACAAGTCACATTGACTATGTTTACATGCAGGCAATAACCGTTTTAAAACCTGAGTGTTGGCGATATTCGGGTTCTGTAAGGCCATGTAAACACGTGTAATAACCCGAATATGCTCTTATAAGGGTTTTTAAAAACCTGAATAAGACTCCCGGGTTACTCCTTTCATAACCGGAATTCTTGCTCATATAAACTCATTCGGAATATCTTGATCGATCGGGGCAATGTTTTTTGCTGTGGACATGCTCGCTATTTTCTTCGTCTTCTTTTCTTCGCTTATTTGATTCACAAGGAATCACGACTTGTATACGCATCCCCGTCCTACTTGCTAAAGGAGTCTCCCTTACATACATTGATTTCTCCACTGCATTTTCACTTTATTTTGTGTCTCTACAGCGAAAACGCAACAGTTTGTGCCTACATACACATACAGTAAATACAAGTATATAAGTCAGTGCTTCTGGCGTGTAACCCACCAATACTCAAGCCGTTGTCAACAAACATGACGCTAGCAGCAAAGAACCACACTTCTGGAGCGAGGATGAAACCGACTACTTCATTCAGCGTGGTGAGTGACATAAATATAATGTCGTTTATTGAACGTATAGTAGGTTAAAAGCGGAAATGACAATATTTACGTAATTATGTTGTCCGCGCGTAGCGGTTCGAATGGGTCATTCCTATCGAGCACAAATGCGCATGTAAACGAGAGTAACTCTTTCCGCCACGCATGTAAACGTGTTACCTTCAGAAACCAGAATTCTGACCTTAACCCAATTGACTGCACTTCATGTCACAGTCTATTCAACCGCTTAAAATCATTTAAATTCACTAGCTTCTGTGATGCTATAAAACCATGTGACCAACCAATATGCCAATAACCAACTTTGGAGAAGATTGTGTCAGTCAAATTATTAAACTCTAGCATTATATGCAACAAGTTAAGGAAAAATCAAAGGGGTTCTCACACTACTGATCTTTGAGAATGTTGTTTGGCTGTGGGCTTAGTCCCTGTCAGTCACAACGAGAAATGTACAAAAGAATAAAACGTACACACAGAGCATCATTTACAATAGCCATGGAGTTCTCTGAATACAGGACAAGCCAGTTCTCGGTATGCCTTTGATTAAATTAGTCCAGTGTGAATCAGGTCGATGGTCGCCCTTCATGGGTCTGCAACTGCAGAGTTGGCACACTGGGGGTCTTGGCACCAACTTAAGAGGATAAAGAGCTGCGAGCAGGACTGCAATGTTATTGTTCCACTCAGAGGAATGTAACCAACCTTCCAGACACCCTCACTCTCATGCCCCCTCACTTTAGCACATAAGCCCACACACAGTGATAGCAATTACTCTTTCCCTAGACACGGTGACCCTGAGTTCTTAACCCAGAAGCCACCCGGCTTTGAGCCCCTTTCACCCTTTCCCTTCAGCGAGTGAGGGAGGAAAGGCCAACAGGAAAGACAAGCATTCAGTCAGAAATGGCAGTGCTTGTTTAAGGTCACTTCCTATTGGCATAATGCTGAAAGCGTGCCTGTCAATCACACACAATTACACAGACTGGCTGCTCCTGAGGCCAGACAGCTTAGAGCAGTAGAAGCAGATGGCTACATAAACGTTCCTTCTCCTCTGAAACATTCAGACCCTTATAACATGTAGACACATTTTAGTATTTTGACTGGGAAGTGTGGGGGAAAACCAGAAATGGCCACCTTGAAGAAGGAATACAAAAATTGTCATTTTTGGAGGAACACATGCTGCTGGGTCCGTTTTAATATATAAACATTTGTTTTGTGATTCCATAGCAAAATAATATCCTAGTTTTTACATCACTTTCGTTAAGGTATGTGTTGGCGAAGTACTGTATATAGGTTCGTTCAAGGCGCAACTAAACATGCTGCTGTCTATTGATTTGTAAACCGAGAATTGTCACTTCTGAACTGAACATAAAGAATGAAATACAGAAAAGCAAATGTGCTTATTGTGCTCAAATGTGACTGAAAATGTTTTCTACTTAATTTAAGCCAGATGGGAGAGATACGCAGTTATTGGAAGGAATGGCAACATGGCACTGAGCTCCATCCTGTACTTTTACACCACAAACTGCCAGCAAGCACTTGTACTGTTGTCATGGTTGCGTTGACTTGTCTTCCAACTCGTTACTTAGCTGAGTTTCTCTTAAATGTGACATCTCTGCTTTGGCAGTGGAATCTTGTGTAAAAAAAATCATCTGCTGACCATCCTTACAAAAATGGTTCCGTTACAAGATATGTATTAGACAAAAACAAAGAATCTCATAACACACACTTAGTAAAACAATGACTAAGTCAAGTCTAATTTTTTCCACCAAACCAAATATCTTACTTTAACTTTGTTAAGTCAGGCATGATTCATAGCTGTCATGTTTGGGTTCTGTTTTCCTTGTGTGTTCTCCCTTGGTCTTGTTAAGTGTGTAATCCTGCCCTTCCTCGTGTGAACCAATCAGTGCCCTCAGCCACTTGTGTCTTGCCCCAGGTGTGTCTTGTTGTGTCATTAGCATCTGTGTATTTAGTCTCCTGTCTCCCCTCTGTCTGTGTTGGTTCATTGTCTTTTCCCCTCATGTCATGCTGCCCGTTTTTGCCTTGTTGTTCCCCCCACGTTTTGTTTTACTGCCATTTGGAGTTCGCTTTTGTTTTGAATAATTAAATTCCTTTTTTGTCCATGACCTCTGCCTCCTTGCGCTGCTTTCCTGCATTTGGGTCCTCCCCCAAACTTTACCCCTTGACAATAGCAAGCAGAGGTCCACCTTAAAATGTTTGATAAAAAAAAAGAAGCTTTATCGGTACTGCATGGCAGATGAATGATGCTAAGAGGCTAATTGAATGAGTGGATGGGGTCATGACCAAAACCGCTAGTCATGTTACAAGAGATCTGCGGCATGAGCAGCAGATGAGATTAATGACAGCTCACTGACTAACTTGATAGTCGCTGGAAGCGGCCTCCGTGGCTACATGACTGGGTAACAGGCTTAAGATAACGGCGACCGTAGCCATCCTCATCATTAGCAAAGCCTAGTGGCTGTCCCAACGTAATGACATCAATACACCAAAGACAGTCGCTATTGAGGGCTTGTCTCTCATCAGACTAAATTCCAGCGCAAAAGCTATTGAGTTCAGACAAATGAATCACTAACTGTATTAATGATTTATCAGCTGTAACAACAGATTAGATGAGATATGGAACTACAGTGATCACATCTTTTGCAAACAATACACAATTTTTCAAGTCCTACTTAAAATTTAGGTTAGGGATTTTAAATTAGTGGTCTAAGTCAGGGGTAGGCAAGTTCGCAGTCCTGCATGTTTTTGATGTCTCCCTCCTCGAACACAGCTGAGAGGCTCCTGCAGAAAGTAATTATGAGCTGATGATTTGTAACACCTGGGTTGGAGGCAGGAGACACCGAAAACATGCAGGACTGCGGCTCTCTAGAACTGAACTTGCCTATCCCTGGTCTAAGTTATTCCAAGTTCTATATAATTTAAAATATTGCATTGACAATTTTTATAGTTTTGTGTGTATGTCTTAAAAAACACACATTTCCATATAAATGCAAAAAGTTGTGTAATGTTTAAATAAACATTCTTTTGAAAATATGTAAATGGAGAAAAAAAAGCACTGTCGGCACCCAAGAGTTACTGTTCCCAAGGGTGGAGTAACACAAAGAATGTTTTTAATTTCCACTTCACCACTGGCCTACAAATCTTTGCTAAGAATAAACAGACACCGACAAAGATCAAAGAAATTCTTGACACACTATCCACGCTTGACTACATCTTTCAACATTTTTACGAGCCTTTAATAGTAGAAGGATCCATAATTGCGAAGAAACTGTGAGCTCAAAGTTATGAGGCATAAAAAGGGGGAAAGGGAACATATGGACTTACCTTCTCGTTATATTTGAACTTGACATAGAACCAACTGGACTTGATCATCCTTCTCTCCAGTGTAACTGAGTGATTGAATATCCAGAGAGAAAATCGCTTCCAAATGCAAACGTTGACTGTGCCGTGCAGTATTGCTGCTGCTCCTTATGCTTGCTCTATCTCACTGTGTCCGACTTCAAGCCTCAACGCCTGATTTTGTTTCTCCTCTTTCCTCGTCTTGTGTGTGTGTGTGAGGGGGTGTTTGTGTGCATTTGTGTGGCAGGCTTGGATGACTGACAGAAGAGCTCCACAGATACGATTCAGTCGTGGTGGCAGATGCCAGCAGAGGTGAATGTTTGCCTTCTGACTGCACAAACTCTGACGGCTAGATCTCCGACCTCCTCCGACCTCCCTCAATGTCTTCTCCCTCTTTTTAAAATCTGCTTCATGTCAATACTATTAGCATTTTTCTGCCTTGGCTGTTCTAATGCTGTTAAACTCCATCAGTTTGACTTGGTTTAACCCTTTTCTCTATCACAATGCGGTGTTTTTTTGTGAAGAGCTGTTCTTATTTTTTCAAGAGACAAAAGTAGCCTCTTTTGCTGGTCTCAACCCGAAGGAGCAACACTTCCACGAGACAAACGCACTCTGACAGCGTCGACAAAATGCTCAGTCGAATTCCGTTGCATTGTTTTCTCATTAAATGGAGTTCATGCTTCATAATAAAGCTTCAAATATTTTCAAGAACTCTACAAACAACCTTGACCAAGAAGAAATTTAACAACTTGAGAGGTTTTGCTTTGACATTTTCATTTGTGTGATAGCTACTAGTCAGTCGATTAGTTACTCAGAATGGTACTTTTATGTCATTAGATATCAGGTGGCATATGTATATTAAAAAAGAAAGAACCAAAGTACAGCTCATTAAGGGTGCAGATTGAATAATTTATTTTGAGCTTTTATCATTTGAGTAGTACAGCACCAGAATCAAAATGGCACAGTCCATCCAATTTGTAACAACATAAATACTTAAAATCTTACATTATCCACCATAAACTCCAAAACAAGTGAACATCTGAGCATACACACAAATAAAACAGAATAATTTAGCGCTCCGTATTTTGCCTCCCAACTTCAGACTTGTTCTGTGTTCTTCAATGCTAGTTGTTAAGGTCTCCGTGTGCTTGCAATTCAACTATAGTATTAATAATGGTCAGGACTAAAATGCAGCAAATACAACACGCATTTGCATGAGCCATGTAGCCTTCTATAATAAAGCCATGTGACTTTTAAGAAATAGCCAATGTGTGATCCAATAAACACAGATAAACTTTACACTACATGGCAAGGCAGTTTTATAAGGCAACACAATGCGCAGACAACATCTACAAGTATCAACAAACACAACAGTCATTCGGGAGCAAAGCAGAGAAAACAAAAGTAGCTTACAAAAATTCCAATTACAAATTTACAAGAACAAACATGATTTAAAAATGTTTAGAAGACCGTGATCAAAGGTATAGGGAAAAAAAGCAATGTTTTGTTGGATTTAAAAGTATTTACACTCAGGGCTGACTTTACTTCTGTTGGCAAGCTATTTCATTTGTTTGCAGCATAACAGCTAATTGCAGCTTCACCATGTTTACATTTCACTAACTGACCTAAGTCTGCAGATCTCAGAGCCCTAATGGGCCTCTTCAGTCTTTTACAGCACTAATTTACCAGCCAGTTAACGTCTGGCCATCTGACATCCATTCCGCAAGAAAGCTACCAACCGCAGTCTCCATCCAACTCATTCTCAGCAAATTAGCCGATAAGCGGCCTAATAACAAACCAAAGTCAGCTTCTTGCCTGGCAGATTCAATTGATCTTCTCACAGCCGGTCAGCTGCCAGCTAATACTCAGTCAGTCAGCCAACTCACTTATCTTGCTTTCAACTAGGAGCGAAACAATTTAAGTTTTACAGATAAAGCATGAAAACTGTTAAAATAACAAACTCTCATACTCATCACCTAAAATATAATATTTAGCTAGGGTGACTATATTTTCATGACCAAAAAAGACACCTGGGCCTTGAGGTACTTATATGATACTAAATGTTTACTCAAAAAGGCCATACATTATAACCAGAGCCATATATAGAGCGAGTTTGGCCAACTCTGTTTTTCGGCAGGGTAACAAGATGGCATCCATTTGTCATGTGACCAGCAGTGGACCAATCATGCTGTGGTTAGCCACGCTGTGATTGGTCAACTGCTGGTCACATGACAAATGGACGCCATCCTGTTACCCTGCTGAAAACAGAATTGGCCAAACTCTATCTATAAATAGCTCTGGTTATAACTATTTTAACGTATTATCGGTAGAAAATAAAGCAAAAAACATGACTCTCTTTTGAAGCCTTGACAAATGAATAATGCCCAAAAATTTGTAAGCCCAACCTTTAAGTATTATTATTATTAATTCATTATTATTATTTTGTTAACTGGGGCAAGTGGGGATCAAACCCACACCCTCCAGTTCGGCAATGCAAACTTTACCGGTGAGCTGAAGTTCTGGGCCACCAGCACAGCTCAGGACCTAATTTTAGGTATGCAAAACTACTTTTTCCTAAAAAAAAAAAAAAATATATATATATATATATATAACAATAACACGTTCACACAGAACCCCTAACTTTATTCCCTACACCCCTCGCGATCGACTTGAGAGCAGTCCGCCGTCTACCGGTTGCGGTAACACGATGCACTCCGCCTGAAAACTGACATTTTCATGAAATTATAACCAACCACCACAGAAGATACAGTAGTTACTGAAGATTAAGTAGTTATTATACATACACATAAACTTCAGCTACAATAATCCCTATGATCTAGGCATACATAAATAGAAGGGGAAAAAAGCATCAATACCCCAGAATTTGCAATTAGTTGTAAAATTTGAATGCAAGACAATGCCGGATGATTCATAAAATATAACAAAGTTGCTTATAATGTAAATAATTCTGACGTTAATAGATAAGAAAAAGGGGGGGGGGGAGTTAAGTGTTCTTGCGCTGACCTTGCAGCTACAGGAACATTTTATGCAGTGTGGGCGTATTGTGGTCGGCTCCGGTCTTATGCTCATCTTGACAAAGCACCTCGACAATAGTCAGGATGTAGTCGAGTATCATTTGTTAAAGGTGAAACTTCATTCCCATGACTTTTTTTTTTCTAGGAAACAAATATCACTTCATGTTACTACTACTACTCAATACAGTAGGGATGAAAATTAAGATGGCTCAAGGGTTACACTTGGTAAAGAACTCAGTAAAAAAATAAAAAACATTTTTTGCAAATGTTGCCTGTGGTTTAACAGTCTCTGTTTCCGTCCCGCATATGCAAAGCAATGTAAAAGCTTCAGATGTCCTGGAATCTCATGCATATAAAGTAGACTGAAGTTAATGCATCCATGTCTATTTAGTGTGGAAATGTATCTGTTTGCGTAACACTAGAGTTACAAATGCACATGCTTGTGTACGACACGGGCAATGGCAAGCATCTCACACATCTTGTGCTTAAAACAACAACACGCAGAGATCCTTGACACTTCCAGCTACAGCAACACAAATGTTCAACCGTATCAGGCACCAGTGTCTTGCTTTATATGATCTAATTTGCTATCACAAAAGCAGAGAAAGATGGAGACACTAGAGAGGCCTTTCATTTTTGAAAAGATCTTATAAACTGATTTAATCTTTAAAGCTTTCAGGGTCTTACAAAGTCTGCGCAAAAAGGCTTAAATAATATAATGTAAGAAATAAGAACAAACAAAGGAAAGGCTAGGGAGGAAACTGAACCTGTGTAGCAATATTTACCCTGCCAGAGCTACTGTAGGCCATGTAGGAGGTGATATTTTCATTCTAGCCTCTGTTGGCTTCTTTTTTCCCGAAATTCTTGGCAAGAGTTTTGGATAAAACAAGCTGTTTACTAACTAGACAAAATGCTGAAAAATTATAATCCATTTCCTGATATGATAGTCAGTTGGTATACATGTATGTCACTTAGCATAAAAGCCATGGACATATTTGCAATGTAGTCAGAGGTGGGGTTGGAACCTGCAACCTCCTAGTTGCTGGACAATGCACTTTATCAACTGCGCCACCGAGCAGCATCAAACACCTGGCAATGATGATCAGTTGTAAGGGTCTTAAAAAAAAAAAAAAAGATTTGACAATATTGCGATTACAGCGCACAATTCTTGTATCGATTAAATATGTTCGAAGCCGAATCGATTTTTAAAGATACATTTTTCATGGAAATATTCAACAATATGTATTAATTAGGGTTAGGGTTCACACTTTAAGCATGGAAGAATGTTATATTAACATTAAGCCTTAAAATTTGATTTCAATGCTGTTCAAACCTGAAACCGATTGCAACCTGAAGTACATTTTCATACAAATCTTACAGTGTACATGTACAAGTTTACTGATCAGTATTTTCTAAATGTGAGTAAAAAAAGAAAGAAAAAAGAAAAATTGCAATAATTGATTTATAGATTGGTCTCGGGATTAATCGGTACAGAATTGAATGACCTATGAATCGTGATACAGATCGATTCGCAAGGTACTAGGCAATTCACACCCCTAACCAGTTATATGTATGGAGACCAGCAGCCAATCATCAACCACGGGAGACTGGTGGTCTGGTGCTGACTTGTTTCCCGATCAGAGACTAATTGCCAAATCAGGCCAGAGCCCTGATTTGAACTCACAAGTTAGGAACAGTGAGGCAGATGTGCTAATTATTCAGCCACCATCCATGCAGCAACAGACAACTCAAAATAAAATTAATATACACAAAACATTACAATTCCACTGAAAATGTGAATGTTGGCTCAGAACCTGTAACAGCAAAGTTTCATCTGATCTGCTCCAGATTGCACATTTGGCAACAGCTGAAATTAATCATGAAAAAATTCCATTAAATGTTTCAAATCTCTTTAAATTAGAATTGGATTGTTTTAGCTAAAGATATTACCAAGCTTTCTCCGACAACAACAAAAAAACTCTCACAAATATATAAGTTACTTTCATATACTGATAAAATGTCTTTACCCATCTCGAAATGGGAGACAGACTTGTCTATAGCTCCGGAATCTGACTTTTGGATTCAAGTTTGTGAAAACGTATTTAAAATGACAAAACACACAAATTTACAACGTATCCAATATAAAATTATTCATAGAACATACATTACTCAATATATGATGAAGAAAATGGGACTCTCTGACTCCGACATTTGTCTCCAGTGTTTACAAAACACTACAGACACTTATTTTCATGCTTTATGGTTATGCACTCTGGTTATGAATTTCTGGACTAAAGTCTAAGAAAAACTTTCCACTATCTTGGACTGTAGGATACCTTTATCTCCAAACGTGTGTTTGCTAGGTGACCTAACAACAACTAATTTACCACATAAACAATTTCAATCTACACTTGTAGCCCTTACTATCGCAAAAAAAAAAAATCTTGTTAACTGGAAAAATAAACAAACTCTGAATATCGACCAATGGTCTAACCTCCTCATAAATCACATTTTAATGGAAAAAAATATCTGCCTCAAATAAGAACCAAATATCAAAATTTATAGAAACATGGCCTACGTATATAGAATATTTTAACCTAAATAGGTTTAATAGGTTTTAGGTGAACTAATGAATACACACTCACACGCACATACACATGCTCACCCACATACAAAATTAATTACAAAAAAATAATAATAAAAAAAAGAGAGCAATGATGATGACATGTCAAATCGGTAAAATTACCGAATGAACAATACTGAGCTCTCCAGAAAAAAGAAAAGAAAAAAATAATGTGGATTGTTATTTCGCAATAGCTGCATTTTCTGTTTTTAGCGGTTGAGCACCATCTCGGCCAACCTTACTATGAAGCATTTTTAGTAAGTGAAGAAAAGTGTTTACATGAACTGATCATGTCTTCTTTCTTGTCTCTGCTCGGCACACACTGAGAGGTAAGCAGCCTAACATGGCACGACACAGTGCATGTTGTCTCTTCCGCTCCGCAGGCTGTATTGGCCGCTAGCACAAAGGCTATTTCCTGCTCACTACACACAAACAGATATTAGTGATGAAGCCGACTCTCGCTGATGGCCAGATAATATGCTTCCCATCTAGGCCACGGCCAGGAAATAACATTAGCCCCCGCACACTGGAGATTGTCTCACATGCAACCACTGATTGTTGCTGGAGTACACAGGTAGCCTTTGTTAATCGTAATTGTGCATAGAGAGGATGAGGGTACAGTTCCAGTTGGCCATTGGCAAAAGGATGCAGCGGATGATGAGGAAGTTAGTTTATGAATGTTGTGTAAGTGTGAGGCGATGACTTGACTATACGTAGCAAGAGATACGATTCGCTGTGAACTGTTTCATGTACTGTACTGCATTTTAACGAATACAGCAGTGTTTGTAAGTGTATGAAATCTTATTACCATATTTAACGGTCATACTTTGTGGTATATTGTGGTCTGTTCTTTCAGTAGCATGATCTAAATAATTCCTTTTTAACACTGTTACAATCAGTGCATATATGTGTGTATGTATATAAATGTGTATTTGTGTGTGCGCGCGTGTGTGTGTATGTGTGTATATACACACACACACTTACACGCACGCACACACACACACTGTATATACTGTATCTATTAACACATTAAAACATAAGACAAAGATAATGAAATACAAACATTTTGGGGGGGGGGGGTCAGGGGAATAAATGGCAGATTTTTGCTGATTTTTCAATCTATTAAAAACTAAAGGACAAATATTGTAAATCAGTCAAATGTTCTCCCTGTAATTCACACCTTTTGTTGTAAGTGTTAAGGGACAAAAGTTATTTTATTCATTAGTATATGCTTTAATTAATCTCCTAATCAATTGGTTATTGGAACTTCATTCTGACAAACATCAGAATTGGTATCAACCTAAAAAAAAAAAATCCATATTCATCGCGACCTAATAATTAATGTAAACTATTAGATAATTGAAGCTGTTTTCATTAGATCAGCATTTTTTTTTTTTTACTGTTCTTCTTCAGGAGGGGATGAGTCATAATGATTGGCTGAATGGGAGTTTGGTAGTTCTTTAATGTATTCCCATGTTTTTACAGTCTGGGAATTATTAAGGAATTGTTTTTGGTCGAGCAACTCATGAGGGAAGCATACTATGATGTAGTGTGTTTATGTGCATCCGACCTTGAAAAGGTCCGCAGGGGTATAAAACAGGTGTATGCACATGCACATTCAGACACATACTAAAACACACACACAAACCGTGACTCAATTTGGAACCCATTTCGAGACTAACTCAGCAGGCTGTTTCAACAGGGGTCTGGTTGAAGAGGTGAAAATGGCTGCACAGCACTTGAAATCTTTCCATAATTCAATGACTTTCAGATGGATGAGGCCGTGCCAACTATGCGATGTTTTAGTTCACCTTCGTCCTCCTTGAATGTCTTTGCATGCATTTGCCCTCTCTTCTTCACTGCTGGGGGAAATGGTCCAGAACCCCGGCTGTCCCCGCATTGACTGGCTGAACCAGATGAAAGCAGGAAACAGATATAAACATAGACTAATTGCTTACAGACGGGACAAGCGGTGGACGGAGAGGGTGGGGGGTAAGAAAAAGGATGGCTCGTAGATGTGAACCAGGACATAGGCATGTACAAGGAATGAATAATAGTAAAACAGGAAGAAAAAACGCAGTCATAGGAAAATAACTCGGGGCAAACAAGTGGAACTAATCACAACATCAATTTCATGTTAATGACTTTGTTCCTCTTTTTAATTCATAACACACACAGTCTATAGAGACTGTCACGCTGTAGTTTTCTCCCCCAAAAAAGTAAAAACAAAGAAAAACAGCCATGCCATGCCCATTAGTTTTTTGGTAACTTTTATAGTTAAGTGTTTTATGTGCTACTTTCTTTAACTCATTCACTCCCAGCCATTTTGACTGAAGCAACCCCCTTCGCTCCCGGCTGTTTTACTGGATTTTGACTGATTTTGCAAGGCCCACAGAATATTCTGTTCTATTGCTATAAAAAACATGGAACCTACCCAAAATAAAGATTAGAGAAAAAATAGTATATTTGTATCTGTTTCCGTTTTGCAGCAATTAGCGTTAAAATATAGCTAAGTTTCATCATTATTCACAAACCTGTTGAAAACACTGGGGAAAAGAGCTTGTTAAACTCTTATACTCTGCTGCCACCTGCTGTCCATTTTTGTAATAAGTACCATTGCTTTAAGTGACCTCATGTCAGAGGCTGCATCAAAGCCTTCTGTATGCTCTAGCATAAAAATAAAAAAACAAACAAACATATAAATACGTTTTTGGGACGATGGCAATTTTTAAAATAGAATGTTTTGATATTTGTTAATCCCGTTTTTTTTTATATTGCAGTTTTATGTATAGCCGTCATATCATGATGCTTTAAGTAATCCTGGAGTTTGGGGGTGGCTGTTTTACATGAGTAGCAGAAAGTGCCACAATGCATCTGGCATATATTACATGCCTTAAGTCAGGTCGATTTGCGTAGTATGCTTCAGGGAAAATCTGGAAAGTTTAGGAAAAAGTGACATTAATATCCTAATAATAATGCATTGGATTTATATAGCGCTTTTCTATCTAATCAGATACTCAAAGACGCTCCACAGTGGTTGCATTATCCGTGCGCTCACACATCCACACTGTGGTGGCGGTAAGCTACTTAAGTAGCCACAGCAGCCCTGGGGCAGGCTGACGGAAGCGTGGCTGCAAGTGTGCGCCTACGGCCCCACCAACCACCACCAAACGTTCGCACCTTCCATACACCAGTGTGAGTAGCACTGGAAGTAATGTGTGTGAAGTGCCTTGCCCAAGGACACAACGACACATGACTTGGGAAGAGCGAGATCGAACAGCCGACCTTCTGGTTACTGAATGACCGTCTCTACACCCTGAGCCACGACCGCCAGGGTGTAAATTATGTTTGAAACCAGTACCACCATACATTACAGTCATTTTAATGTCACTTTAGTTATGTTAGCGTTGCCTTAATTAACATTACTCCTTCTCGAATGGCCACATTTATCAGTAATATTACCATAAAACTATCTGTTATACAGTAATAGCCTGCTCTGTTTCACTCGTACTTGTCACCACCACATTTAAAAAATACTCTATTTTAGGAAACAAAAAGCCAAAACAATGTGTACTTCTCTATTAATCCACTATAGTTTAATTGAATAAAGAATCAATGTGGGGGGGACATGCTTTTACACGATGATCTGGGAGACAATATAGTATAAGTCACCTGTGGTTAAGCCAATATTTGCCAACTACTAATTTGATATTAATTATCTCTTAACACCTGATTAAGAAATCTAAATTGCTCTTTTTTCTTGAAGCCGCAGCACATCACTGAGGGTAATGTTGAACATACTGGCTGGATGAAAGAACACACAAATATAATAAATAAATGAGGGCTTGAGTGGGTGGAATGAAGACTGAAAAAAAATATAACATTCTGACCTGCTGTTCTGCAAAATCCAGCTGGGCTTTGCAGTTATTATTTTGGAGGCATAACTGGTCTTTACATATTCCAATTTCTTATTTTATGAACACAGACAGTGATAAATTAGAGATGATGGAACAATTTATATTCACAATGTCAACCATCAAGACCAATAATCCTCAATTAATATAAAATGTAAGCAACAATTATCAATGGTATATCAGCAAATTATAAAACACTTTAGAGGCAAATGCCAAATACACCATTATTTCAATCATGGACCGTTAAGGGTAAGGCAGTATTCAGTCTAGTATTAAGTCTAAATATATGCCATCAAAAAATTATATGTAAAAAAAAAATATATATATATATGTATATATACATATATATATATATATATATATATATATATATCCCAATGAATCTCAAACAAAAGTGTTGCAACTATGCTCTTCCTCTGTCATCCTATCCTGCACCTGTGATACATTTTGTGCGTGAAGGTGCAACGTCGAAACCTTTAAAGCAGAGGGGGTCCACATCTGGGATACCAGATGTTGCAGATGAGCCGTCTGGAGGTTGTATGGGCCAATTAATTGAATGAAGATGCCCACCTGATGACCCCATTGACACCCGTAACCCTTTCCTCCGCATGGGTGGCATCATGGTTCCAACCTGGCAGACCCCAAATGTCTGTAGTGACCTTACGTGCACATCAATTATTGTACAAACTAGTTGTAGAACTGTGCTTGGAGCAGTTTTGAGGGTGATCATGAATCCCCATCTTTGAACCCATATGAGACATTTTGTCCGTGACAAGGGATGAGACAGTTTTGGACCTCATAGTAGTTACCTCCAAGCTTTATTGTTCATTATAGTAATACAGAAACACATCTGTTCATTAATGTCCATTACTGCAGCCCACGCGGCGCTTATTTTCAAATGACTCCATTAGGAACTCAACAAATGTCTTAAAAAGACTGCATACCATTATCCATGCTCCATAGCAACATCATCACTAAGGTGAAGAGTGCATAGCATTGATTGTAACCTAAGAACTACTTGTGCAGCCTTGAAGGAAGAATCATGTGTGAAAAGGAGATAAAATGATATCTTTTGTGACCTCTGTCACACATTGTTCTTGCATAATTTACTTACAAGCAAGTCATAACAAACTTAATATAGACACAAACGTGAACTCTGTATGATCCCTGACCTGCATTTCACTTTGAGCTGCCGAGTTACTTCTTATCATTTCTTTTAACCGTCTTGAGTGCAAGTGTATTGTACAGCTGGAGGCAAGTGAAAAGACACAGCAGAGGGAGAATAATGGCATCAAAGGAGCTGAACAGGTCACCGGAACAAATATCAGAATAAAAGGATATTAAAATGTATTAAAATCCGATATTAACTCATTCAAACCCAAAAACATATAAATATGTTTTTTAATGCTTTGTCCTTCACTCCCCAAAATGTATTTATATATTTATTTTTTTAATTTATTTTTTGATGCAACTTCTGATCTGACGAGGTCGCTTAAAGCAATGTGAGTTATTATAAAAAACGGCCAGCAGGTGGCAACAGAGTATAAGAGACCAGCTAAGGCCGTGTTGCTACAAGGTCTTATTGCCAGTGTTTTCAACAGATTTGTGAATAATGATGAAGCTATATTCTAATGCTTATTGTTGCAAAATAGAAATAGATACAAATATACTTTGTTTTCCTAAAGAAAGAAGAGACTAATCTTTCTTTTGATAGGTTTCATGTTTTTTAGCAATAGAACTAGTGCTGTCAAAGTTAAAGCGTTAACTGATTAATTAATCACGAAAAAATTATCACATCAATCATGTATTAACGCAGATTAATTACACTATTAATTTTGAGCGCAGATGATCCTTTATCTTGACAGTGGATGGTTATGTTAAAGGCAACACAGGTTGTGTTTGAGCAATAAACATAAGTGCATGCATTCAAGTAAAGCATTTGCGCATGACGTTCAGAATATTTGTATATGTTGAAGACCTCCTCATAACATTAAATGTCCAAATAATTAACACATAACAAGTGCTCTTCAAATGTGGCGGGCAAATAATGTTGATTAAAATAAAGCCTTTTTAACTAAGCGTTTAATCGTAATTAATCAAAATTCTAAGGTGTGATTAATCTGATTTAAAAAAAAAGAATCGTTTGACAGCTCTTAATAGAACAAAAAATCATCAAAATCCAGTAAAACAGCCCAGAGCAAAGGAGGTTGCTTCAGTGAAAATGGCTGTGAGTAAATGAGTTAATATAGGAGAGCCTCACTTTTACAGAAAGCTATAAAAAAAAAAAACATGTTCAACATAATGAGGATTGCTCTCTTAAAGGAAAGTGGGTTTCAACATAAAAACAAGTAAATTTAGTTAAGTAATAAAGATGAATCATTACAACCATATAAACCTTCAATATCAAACATTTATGTGCCTGTGTTGAGAAACTAAAAGTGGCTTGTAATGAATCAGTGTTACAGCCTAGTGACTTTTAGTGGAAGCCTTTCATGATAATGTGGAAAAGGAGAAATATTGGTTTTAATTAACCATTATAAACATTATTAGAACATTAACCAGGGTTTTTCCTGGCTCAAATTGAGGCAGAGGTGGTATCACCCTGACTATGATGGGTGACTACCGATAATAGGTATCGATATTGGTGCCAATACCAGTCTTATTTTAAGGTATCGGTACTCTCTGTGGTGATCGATACCATTATGAGCCGCCCTCCTCCAGCCA
The DNA here is from genome assembly GCF_054856555.1 of Leptonotus elevatus. Lineage (NCBI taxonomy): Eukaryota > Metazoa > Chordata > Actinopteri > Syngnathiformes > Syngnathidae > Leptonotus > Leptonotus elevatus. The sequence goes on from NC_141254.1 coordinate 5,432,954, forward strand.
TTTTACGATCAGGGACTAGAAATGAGAAATTATATGAATACAAAGTTGCCATTAATTGTTGCCTTTTTTTTTTTTATAACTACAATCATTAAAAATTCATCTACTAGTACATATTAAATTGTAAATGTAGTTCAGTATTGTTGTAAAACACTGTTATGTTTATTGTATGTACTGTGTTTTTATGACTCTGGCGATGGCTGGAGCGCGCCACCTCTGCCTCACAACTGTGCACAATGGTTGCTCCATGATATGTTTCTTCTTCGGTACATTAAAGTTTAAAAAAAAAAATTAAAAAGAAGAAAGAAAGCTGTTTCTTTGGGTGTTGCTTCAGGTCTTTCCGGTGCACTACTGTTCATATAGCGCCTCCATAATGGCACAACACTGCAACTGCAGTTAAAATGCATTCCTGCTGAGTTCAATCAACACAGCTGGAGCGCTGTGTTGAGCAATATCAGTGGCTCAGGCTGGAGGTGGCGAGCAAATTAGGTGGAGGTGGCCGCCTCTGAAATTTGTACACAGGAAAAACCCTGATTATACAACAAACTCTTAAGCAACTTTGAGGAGGATGGTAGGAACACTGTCACACAAAAAACTACAAATGTGCTTACTGCTTTATGGCATACGTCAAAAGCTACCCCGGATGAAAGGATAGTCTAGGATCAACTTTGGTCAGGCTTTCACTAATTGGAGCGAGCTAAAAAACGATTCAATGCACTTGTCCTCATAGGAAATGTGGTCACCCTTTATGCATAACAATACCGCTTTTGTCCATATGGCGCTGCCATAATCAATATAAACTGAAAGTTCCTTAGTGTTGCTTTATATTTTTAAAGAAAAGTAAATAAAACAAAATGGGATGGGACTTTTGATCTTCTCTATAAACCCATTAAAGTGATATTTTCAACAGCAGCATCATGCTTAAATTCCTCTAGCAATTCTCTGGGGGGAAAAAAGGGGGCGGGGGGTTTGGCTGCAGTTCATCAGCATCCACCAGTTTTAATTTTGCTGTGTAAAATCCAATTGGATTAACCTCGACATTTAACATTGAGGACGTATATTTTTTGCATGATACTTTAGTAGAAACAGTGTACCTATGTAATTCAGAATTTTTTTTTTTGAATTAAGGTTGAAAAGTTCCTTTGTGCTAATTAAAGGTGTAAACAAATTTTATGTAACCCCTTCACACATTTTGATAATGAATGTTCTGCAACATTGGAAAAAACAAATCCCTGGCTGGCTACATGTTTTTACTCATTAAAGTATGTTAGGGTGACTTTATACTGAAGAGGGTCTTGCATGTCACGCATGCACATGCACACTTCCTCATAAGGCGCTTCATCTCCCTCCTCTAACATGGCTGTTTCCCTGCAGTGTGGCACATTTTTCACAGGATAAATGCTTGTGTGCTTGGCACTTGTTTGGAGACATCCCTGCTAGGTTGTAATGTGTCACTGGATAATAAGCTCGAGTAATTTTAGCTTCATTATCGCCCACCGGGTCCCCTGATTCAGGGAACATCACAGCAAATTGGCTCTGCGATACTGTAATAAGACACTGAGACAGCATCTTCCAGCGTCTATCAGTATGTGTCTGCCACTGTGCCGTTCATTAAAGCAAGTACAAAGATAACTCATGTTGGCTTGTTGGCTAAACCCTGGTATCATTCTCGGTTCATGGATTTGTGGCTTTGTTCTGAGAATGGCGTTTAAAAAAACGGACAATTTGTGGTTATTTTTTTATGTCAATTGTCCTGTTTTGCGTTACAGCTAATGATCATCGGATCAGTCACGCTTGCTTTGTCCTGAAATGGAAATGGGAAAAGCTCGACTGAGCCTAGTGAAGCCAATTAGGAAGAGGACAGTTTTACAAAAGTGCCACGGTCTGACTCTGAGCATCAAATGTGAAAGGAGAGCTGCTATGTTAAAGCACATTCTAGAAGGGAGTCCTCCACAATTTCAAGTATTCTCCTTACCTAGCAGCAGAGGGTGCCACCACCTCACAAAAACATCTCAGCAAGTAAAGCCACATGACTGAAGGGCTGTTTACTCATCAGGAGTGGCAAACAGACTGGAGCAAAGAGAGCATACTGTTGTAAATCAATTATTATAATTATTTTTTACCGCAGCGGCATCATATTCAAGTGCTTAACAATAAAATATTTCTAATTCTGACGGCGGCATTATCCTAAGACTCAAATTAATGGCTAGATGGCAAAGTTGCTTATTGCTTAAGGTGAGCTTTGAGGAATGAACCTCTAGCTTTTATGTGTGTTATTAGCAAGACATGACAAAGAGTGTTGACAAACCAAAGCCATACATTTGTCAAAGCGCTGTTCAAGCAGATATCTAGAGATGCATGACTGTTCTCAGGAGGATTTATTGTTTCTTATCTTTCCCCAGGCCCATTGTGGCAGGCAGCTCCCAGTTGGGCAAATCACAGATGGCTATTTCTCTCACTTTGCCTTGGGGCTACAGGGAAAACAGGCGGAGAAGGCCACCTCCTCAGCCTGCGGTGGTCAAGAGCTACCAGCGATATGAAGCATGAGAGAGAAGAGAATAGGCGGGAGTCTAGCTTTCCCTGTGGGTTTCGCTGACAAACCATCTCCATCTGCTCATCTGGGCCAAAGCTGTCACTATTTCCTTCATCTATATGCGGCTGAACGAATACAAGATGCGGTCCTAACAGCACAATTTTTTTTTTTAAAACACTAGGTAGGCAATTTACAATTTTTTTCTGATGTGTCATTCGTCAGCGTCCTGGTATACATTCTGTCATTTTTTTCAAGCTGAATCAAATTATAATCGTCAGTCTGTCATTTTATTTTACTCTACTCTCGAAATTACACACGTCCGCCATAATTTTGCCAACTCTATTTTTGGACTGACAGACAAAAGTGGGATTCCATCAGTCGTAAATTGTCAACAAAATGGCCGTCTGTCAGTGAATGAATTAGAAATCCGTTGGTACTTGACCCAGTTAGTGACAATTACACTGATAGATGAAAACCTACTTCCGTCAGTGGTTAGTCTGCCTTTTTTTGTTTTTAACTCATTTGCTCCCCAAAACATATAAAAACGTTCTATTTTAAATAATGTCATGGTCCCAAAAACATATGTATGTGTTTTTATGGGGGTTTCTTTATGCTAGAGCAAGGTTCCCCAATTCCGTTTTTAGATGTTTCCGCCCACTAGCACACCTGCTTCATATAATCAGCTCATCAGCATGCCTAATAATGATTCTGATCTTTAGTATCAGGTGTGTTGGTAGGCGGAAACATCTAAAACCTGTTGGACTCTGGACCTCAAGGACCGGAATTGGTGAAGCCTGTGCTAGAGCATACTGTGATGAAGCCTCTGACCTGAAGAGGTCGCTTAAAGCAATGGTATTATTACAAGAAACGACCAGCAGATGGCAGCACAGTATAAGAGATCAACCAGGGCCATGTTACAACAAGCTCTTTTCCCCAGTGTTTTCAACAGGTTTGCGAATAATGGTGAAACTTAGCAATATTCTAATGCTAAGTGTTGCAAAATGGAAACAGATACAAATATATTTTTTTCTTGATGAAAGAAGAGACTCTAATCTTTCTTTTGGTAGGTGCCATGTTTTTACAGCAATAGAACAAACTATTCTGTGGGTCTTGCAAAATCAGTCAAAATAGCCAGGAGCAAAGGGGGTTGCTTCAGTGAAAATGGCTGGGATTGATTAGGTTTCAGGTCATTCATCAGAAAAAAGTACTGATGGACAGTCCGTTAGTGACAGATTGACGTTTAATACATTAATTAGGCAGCATGGTAGATGAGCGGCTCACATTCAAGGGTTTCTGTCTCCAAATCTCGGCTAAGGTCTGTGTAAAGTTATAACGTTCTCTCCGTGCTTGCTTGGGTACTTAAAGTCATCTGTGATAGACTCCATCTTGACTGCGACCCAAATGAGGACAATCAGCAGAGAAAATGGATGAATGGATGTAGATTGTTCCTGTTGGCTGTAAGGCTTAAGAATCATGAATAACTTTTAGCGAGTGCCAGGTAGGGGGGGATCCATACATCTGAATAAATCAGACTTCACTTGATTAAAGAGCAAGAGAGACGATGGCTTAAGGTAAGGGAACAATAACTACTATCTGCTTCTCACTTCAGATCCGTCCGGATTGAAGTAGAGGAGCAACAATGAGTTCACTGAGTCAGTGGTGAATGTGTAATGAGCGGTGAAAACTGGATAATCGTATCTTGCCGCAGGGTGGATGCATTGTGAGTGCACGTAATGCAACGAAATGGAAAGAATGTGTTCTGATGCTATCTAGCAGATGTCAAGCTCTCATGTCTGGCTCGGTTCAATGTATTGTAACAGCTTGTTCATCCCCACCATGAAACTGGAATGCCAGACGGTACAGATAACAGACAGTGTGGGTCTTTTGTCCTTTTTAGTACACTGTCTTTGCTATGGTGTCATGGTCATCAGTCAAGGAGGAAAATCCAGGGCACTCAGTCAGTATGTCAACATCAGACTACATTCCTCTGCAGGCTCATTTTAAGAAACCATAGTTATTGTGACATAATGCACCGGTACAATCAGCTGGTAATTGCAATGTTTGCTGTTTTTACTGAAAGGGCATAAGCAGATGCCAAAGTACTCCATAGCCTGAAGCCATCTGTGTCTGGGCCATATCATTTCCAAGTAGAATGCTTATATGTACCCTTGGCGCATTTAGAAACCTTACCTACAGATCTTTATGTAAACCATTACTGAGCTTTTAGTGATGCAAAATTAGCCATATAAATGCTTTAAACTTGATCAGGCACAATACACCCAAACACACACATGCCACATTACCAGATTTCTATGTGAGGCAATTCAACTTTTGAGTCCAGATTTTTTTTTGTTTTGCTCAACAGCTCATTTGTTGCTGCTTATAAGGATCTTTAAAGATTCTGTAAAGTGAAAATAAAAATGTCTAATAAATTCCACACCACAGAGAAAAGTTTTTAACAAGCCTTCGCCTGAGTAAAAAAAAAAAAAAAAAGTTTATATGAGCCTTCAAAATAATTAAATATCAAGCACTTCTTTCAACTCTCAGACACTTTTAGCCTGCCAGTTGAATGTGTCGAAACGAAACTAGCTAGCCATTAAAATACATTTTTACATCTAGCAACTTTTCAAGGTCAACACTTCCTTATACAGTATGTTTGAGCCATCAATATATCCCACAGAGTTGTCAAGAAGCTTTTCCACTGGGACAAGAGGTGCTAGCCACTATTTAGCTCTCAGGCTAACAGGCTTCCGGACGCCGCGGGCTTGTCCAATATGTCACTGTCTCGCTTGGTGTTGTGTCGGTGCGTAGGTCCACATAGAGACACTTCAGAGAAAGTTAACCATTTGTTAAACACAGCCACACACGTTATTCAGCCAGTGACTCACATTACATGATGGACATTTAAGCACATGCCTCCTGTTAGTTATAGACCCGCAATGCTTTCCATTTCATCAGATTATGGTAGCCTGAATACCACAAATTACATAACATTTGAGAATAATAAATAATGACATTGAGCTGTTCTGCAAATTGTTGGCATCAGGGAAGATGAATTTTTCAGAATACATGCATAGCTAGCCAGCTAACTGTGTGTTGCAGTGGTACAAATGGGCCGTGTAATTACCACACGTAATTTTTGCGCAACATTCAATCTTCACAATTCAGTACTACACTGTTTCTCAGTCTCAATCTGTGAATTCACTCTTTTAAATGTTTTCTGAGACTGAATACTGTGTTTTTATTTATGACGGTCCATTCCCTGTTTTTTTCCCCTTGATTGGTTGATCAACTGAGCCAAACTTTTTCTAATGCAGTATGTCCCAGCTACATCACCAAAGATGACAGTAATGGCAGCCCTCCACTCGGTATTATGCTGATCGATGCAACACAGGCATTTCAACTAATTTCCCATTTATTTGACCCATTATATTTAGTCAGATGCCCATCCCTAATACAAATACTACATCAAACTATTATGTTTAAAAAAAATCATAACGTGAAGAAATCAATAAAAGAATAGTCTGACATGTTATCAAAACCAAGCAGAGGAAGCAGAAGTGAAGGAAAAGTAAGTGCACAGAACATTTGGCACAAAGCAGTAGCCATCCAAATAAATAAACATGGCCTGAAGGTTTCCTCTAAACAATCAATGCTGTTGTCATTATTCTTAAGCAGATTGAATGGGTGTCTGCATGATCTCAAGCCATAAGAAGATAAGTCAGATAGTACCAGCGCTTATTAGAAATATTGAGGGGAAAAAAATGTCAATTAAAACCACATGTTACATGAATGAATACATATGTGGGACCAGCAGGGTTGGGGAATCCAGGACCAGAGAGAGCAACCCTGAAACAGTTTGACTTTAGCCACAGGTGCTTCTACTCAACAGGTGCTTCTATGAGCTTGTTTACCTGCCAGTTGAGTATTTGCACCTGTGTCTAAAGCCAATCTGTGACAGGGTTTTTACTCTCTGGACCAGGATTCCCCAACCCTGGACCAGGCTGTTTAGAATGTGTTGGGCAAAAACAGGGGGTAGGGGGGGACTCAGCCGGGTTTACATGGAACCATGTATTCCGATTAAAATGAATCCGAACGGCCAAACGGAATGAAAATGCTCCATACAAACACCTCAATCGGAAAGAAAAGGCTGAATCTGAATGGAATTTCATTCGGAATTACATGGGAGGTCTATTCCTTTTGTCATTCCGAACGAGAGTCATGTAAACACTTCAATCGGAATAGCGAAGCTGCGTGTGGCATGCAAATGCTCTGTCTTAACTGCGTCACGACATCGTCGTTTCCACCCACTGAAATGTCAACGCCTACCCAAGAGCTCTTCTGCGAGGGGAAAACTTGTTTTCAAGTTCTTGAAAGTGGGAAAAAAAAAAAAAAGTACCCGGAAAAAAACCCACACAAGCACGGGGAGAACATACAAACTCCACCCAGGAAGGCCGAAGCCCGGACTCAATCTCACGTCCACTGCACTAGGAGGCGGACGTGCTAACCAGTCAACTACCGTGCCGCCCTGAGGATCAAACATTTAAGTTAATTTGTTAAAATGTATATTTACTTGTACATTTATGTTTCCAGAATTATTATTTCCACATTCATACATTTTGGTAATTTTTTGTACAAGTAGTTAAGTTGATGTGTCGAATCTGCTGCTCTCCGTCATTCACTTGCATTTACCTTAAAGTATGCTAGCTTCTGATTGGTTAGCTCTAGTCAGCTGATAGGGGATCAGGAAGTGTTCGCTCTAGCTGCCGTGTATGACGAGTAAAGTTTAAATTAAGAATGAAACAGTCTCCATCCTGCCTTTTTATTTTATAAACAGTGTCCCATTAACCACCAACGAATCCTCACATTTGACTATAGCTACGTTACGTGTATTTCTCGTAAGTTTCTGAGTTTTTTTCTTGCAAATCTGCCACTTTTTAACTCGCGAATTTACGAGTTTTGTTCTTGCAAATTTGTCACTTTATAAAGTCGCAAATCTGCGACTTTATACAATGGCAAATTTGCGAGTTTCTTTCTCTCTGAATATTGCCCCCACCGTCTAAAAAATATATATTTATACGTGGCATTTATACGCCGCCGTATGCTAAAACTAAGAATGTTTAAAAAAATATATATTTGCTTGACCGACACTTCTCATTTTAGTGACTACTTACACTGTACACACAAACCATTCTCTTTCACTAAATAGAAGCTTTTGCTCCTCTTCACTGGAGAAACAAATCTCTAAAAGCAAAGCTGAGCACTCTCGAAATTACACACATACACATTTTATAGGTCTCTTGGTGAGATGAAAAAAAAGTTAAAAAATAAATGTAACTGAACAGAATGATTTGCTCTATCATGAAAATTCATCAGTGTCGGTATGTGTAAACACAAGCTGATTACGGTAAAGCTGGAAGTGGGACTTGAAATAGACTGCCGTTGATAGTTGCTGGACAGCTAAGAGAAAAATCTTCTTCAAACACCTCTGGCCTACTGCCCAGGATTTGACTGACAGCTGAGAGGGGTCTGGGCTTTAAGTGATTCACACTTCGCAAAAAGTGCAGACACTTAATTTTTCACAAATTGACTCTGATGGTTGTCAGGAATGAGAGCAAGCGGCAGGTTGGACATGTGACTGCTTCAAGTCGATTCCGTCTGACTGACTTTGATTTCGGTGTGTGTTCCCTCGCCTAAGAGCATCGAAATAGCTCAGTTTAACTGCCGTGCCAGCGCAGAGTGCCACCCGACATCCTCCTGAGTTTAGCTCCCTTACTGAAAAATGACACTTCAAAATAATGTTTCTCCAAGCAGCTGAAGAGCGAATAGTAAAACAAAAAAAAGGAAGAAAAAAAGAAAGTAGCATTAAATACTTTTTGAAGACGTGCTATCTTAGCTAGCCGGTGGATAGTGGACATACTAACAAGATAGATTGCTAGTCAAAATAACAGACAGGCTGATTGATGCATTTAGTTAGCATGATAACAGAGAGAGTAGTGGAGAAGACATGTTTTGCAAAGGACAAACAACAAAAAGTTAATCTGTACAATTACACAGAATTGATCAGGTACACAGGTTAACATCCGTTTTTAACGATCGATGTTGATGATGCATCCCAACCACCACAAAGCCAAGCGTAACATTACAATTGGATTTGATTTCACCCAGCTTGCTAGGAACCTTAACTGTGACGGCTGCAATTATCCACACAACTGATGCCCCAAAGGAATGGATTTAGCATCTTATCTGACAATCACGACATTGCTTTACTTGAAATCTTACCGGCTAAGTGGATATGGTGATAAAGGGTGAACACTTTCTGTGGAGAGTAAACAGTATATCATAATGACCCCATCCTGACTAACTGAATATTTTAACACAGCCAAGATTAAGTAGTTTAACCTATCAGGCCACATGTTTTGCTCTCTCCTCAATTTGTCATGGCCATTCTTTTTTCCATACATGACATTCTTCAGGCATGGTAGTATGAAGTTATAGAGCTCTGTTTCTTTGACTTATGTTTGAATAACTTTCTATGAGATTCCCCGGTGAGGGGAAAATGTGAGTTTTATGTATTTATTTATTTTTAATACCAGTGCTCCTTTTGACCTAGCCAAAGCCGTTTCCACATAAGCACACATTCAACGGTAACCAACTCAGTCAGTCAGAGTTGCTATGAATGTCTTTAGCTTCAACTTATTCCATCTGGAGCCTCAGAAAAACTTCAGCCAAGCCAAGGTAAGTGACTGCTGATGCATGACAATACTGCCTCTAGCTGGCCTTAAGTATGCCTTTTCTATTGGGCAGTGGAATGTGAGAATCTGTCCAGTAAGTAAAGTCAAGAAGCTGAGGGCCAGAGAAAAACTCCTCCGTTTGACTTATGGTTAGGCACTCTAGAGTTATTGTAATTTCCCACTAGGGCGAATACCAAATACAATTGGATAAGACATAATGGGGTTGCGGTCTTTAACTTGGGAGTAATGATTACATAGCCAGATGGGTAGGAGCATGTTCCTTTGATTGTTCTTCAGGGCACAATTTCAACAAGTCGGTTTTAAAACAGCTAGTAATTATCGTTATATGTCAACACACGAGCCCTTTGTATTCAGTTTACACAAAATGGACATCGAATTTTGGATACAGAGTGCCAACATTTGACAATGTTTAGCCTGTCAGGTATAATTGGTAGACTCAAAACTGTATAGCTGGCAAACATTCAATAACAACCATTTACGCATTTTTGATCAAGAAAAAAAAACAGGCTTTCTCACAGTACATTAAGTGTGTGCCCTGAAATTTGTTGGCAACCAGTTCAGGGTGCGCCCTCCATCACACAAAGTCAGCTGGAATAGGCTACAGCTCAATCGTGACCTGAGTGAGGATATGTGGGTGTAGGGGAGTGCATGTTTGGGAGTTTAGGGAGCTAAAGGGCTCAGCGCTGAAGAAAAAGCTATTTCCGTGTCAAGTAAGGTTGTAAGGATGCAGTATATTCTCCCTAATGGACGGTAACAAAGAGTCAGTGAACTGGTTGGTTTATATGACAGTACTGCGGATCATGCCTTCAGGGCAATTGGACAATAATTAGGCTAGCAGCAGCTGACATTTTGGGTAGAGGGACAATCACAAGATGATGCTGACAATTCGACCCTTGAACTGATTCACTGAATTTCCATTATTTTCTACAGGCAATAAAAAAAATTGTTGCAATCTCAACAGAGGCAAAGGTACCCTGGTACTGACTATGTTGGGTATTTTGATTAGGGGTGGCCGAGTACCGATACCATGTATCAGTATCGGGCCAATACCAGGCACATTTCATGGTATCGGTACTCGCGACAGAAATCGATACTTGTAACGGCCCGCGCTCTTGTGGCCATTTTTCGGTCAGGAACTGTCAGAAGGACGGGGGGAAACCAAAGTTTTGTTCCATCTCGTTCGTTTCCTGTGTGTATCCCTATAAGGTAACACTTGGTGTGAGTAATATCACGTATATCTGAGGTTCAATGTGTGTTATATATGTTTGTAGGTCACGTAACTTTGCCGTATTTAATTGCCTCATTTACATTTGCCGCGCGCTTAATTGCCTCGTTAACGTCGCCAAGCTGCAGTGCTAAAAAAAGAAAGGCATATGCTAATTATAGCTTTTACTACATTATATTTGTAATGAACGAACGTGAAACAGGAAAGGGAAATACAGACCAGCCTTCCAAATTAAAAGCATGAATTTGAAAACAAGACATAATTAAAAATCACACACTAAACAGCTTGAGGAATTCTTAACATGGTAGGTATTACTAAATTACTTAAGCACTATTGGATTGAATTGAATTCTTTGCACTTCACTGTATTCCTTAATCCTTAAAAAGAAGTTGTACAACCACATATTTGTTTTCATGTTATTGTGTGCTCTATGCAAAATGACTTTTATGAGCAAATTTAAAAAATATAATTGCCAATAAATTCATTCAATTTGCTGTAGTTGGGATATATATGTCATTTAAAAAAATATATATGCCATTGTTTTTTTGGAAAAAAAATTGTTTCATAAGTACTAATGGTATCGGCACTTGGTATCAGTATCGGTGAGTACTGAAGATTTGTGTATCGGTCTAAAAAAATGCAGTATCGAACATCCCTAATTTTGATGAAAAAAACTAACATGTGAAGACCACAATGGGGACGGACCAAAGACAGACAGGCAGAAGGTTACATTATGACTTGTGGGGGTTGTGGTCTTCCTTGCTTTTCTCCTATTTCTTCCAGTGCCAGAGAGCAGATGGTCTTCACAGCACGCCCCTCTGTACACTCAAGCCACTTCACAAAGCACCACACGCACCGCAGGCCCACACTATTGGTGTGCGAAAGAGAACAACACACCACACCAGACTCACAAAACAAAAACAATGTCTACAATAGTGTGGGCAGCTACAAACAATTGTGATCTTGAACCACAGTCAATGAGATTTTCTTCTTGAGAATGAATAGATTGTATGCTGACAAATGGACATGAAAATTTTATTTTTGAGCAATCACACAACGTAATACATATATCACGTTCATAAGGTAAATTATTTTTCATAAAGAATAACCATTACTATAGTTTATTCCTTCCTAAAACGTCTGCCTGAGCTCAAAGGCAGAAGTCCGTGAGTACAGCCATGTAAATACATTGCAACTGTGCCAGAGATGAACGCCACTTTTAATAACAGAACGAAGAATCACATCCTCGATTTGGTCAAAGCAAAGATTTCTCTCAGCACTTCTTTCTCTTACCCCTTAAAGTCAAAGCTAAGCAAAGTTTGATAAGAGGTTCATTCTCTTCAGTCTATAGCGTTCCTTAATGGAGAAGTTAAACTTGAGACAACCTCCTGACATTTAAAACGTAACCTTGTGGGAGGACAATGTCTTAACGTTTATGCATAGTGAAGACAAAAAAAAAAATATGGTTCTACAAGATAACGGAAGCTTGTTCTACTTTAGAAAGGACAAAAAGGGTGGTGCGGGGTGAGCTTATTTAATTATGCATGTCATAAAGTCTGACAGTCAAGGGTTTTACTGTGCAATAAAGCTGATAGCGCTATCGACAGTAGATTTACATACAGTATACACAGCAGTGGAGAAGTGCCAGGGCCACAAATGGCCAGAAGTCACTATCCTACATTTAAGCCAAAATTCAAGCTTTTCCTATAGTCTGTTAGGGGCCCATAGGTCAACTGAGCACGGAGGTGCACACCTGTGAGCAATTGGTAATTAGTTCCTTGTTTTAAAGCTCCCCAGCATACTGGCAGGTTGCTGGGTCATTCCTCTAATTGCAGTGTGCATTCTGTTTTTTGTCTATTTGGGTTACAGTCTGGTCCTCCTGTTTGTGGCAGTGATTTGTTCGTACTTTGTAATTTATGCTCCTACCTAGTGATGGCAAAATGTGGCTTTCTGAACCTCCCAACTAGAGATGGCAGAAATGGAACATTGAAACGATCAAATCATTTGATTCACAAAATGAATGGATCTTTTGGAACGTTCGAAACATCTCTTCAAAGCGACATGTGGTGGCCAAGTGTAAAATATTGCAATCAAACGGTAGATCAGTGTTGGCAGCTCCCCAGTAAGGAAACTAACTATTGGCTGTCTGTCATCACCTAATTTACACAACTGGCAATCGGGCTATAATTGTAATGGACGCCATAAGAGAGAGAAATAATATTATGGGAAACAAAAACTGAATAACCCCCACCCCGTCAAAAAAAGGAATAGAAGTACAAATTAGCTTTTTGTTGCTGATACTTTAAATTTTGCCTCTCATCAGGACTTAAATGCTTTGATGAAATGCTTTGATATATATATGCACACACACGCACTTCTGTCTGGATAAGGGCTCTCATTGATGCCCAAGTGAAAACATTTTGCTCCTAACCTTCATTGGGATTATGTATGATGCACATGGATGGTTGATGCAACACATGCTGAGTTAGCGTTTGCGTGTGTGAACACGGCTCAATTCTAAAATGGTTCCAAACCTACTTAAAATGAAGGGGATTATTTCTTTTGAATTGGGAATTTTGCATACCACAGGAAGGACATCACGTGGGATGCCCCAAAGGTCATTTCTTGGCCCACTTTCTCATATCATATTTAAACATAACATATGTTACCATATGCAGATGACTCACCGCTTAACAATCCACTACGTACTGATGATCTGCCATAGAGATACAGGAACATACAGTATATTGATAAGTAGGTGAGGGAGGAGAGCGAGCGAGAGATGAATTGGGTGAGAACGTGATGAGTGTGTGTGTGTGTGGCTGAATACATCTGCAAGCCTTTGAGTCCATATGAGAGAAACTGTAAATGTGTTCTCAGGTGATCAGGGTTGGTTTTTCCTAGCCAGCTGCCTAAACAACATCTACTATAACAGCCAATCTAAAGTAGCTGCCAGAGTACACGTGCCAATAAACAGACAGACAACATCAAAACAACTCTACATGAGGAGATTTTTTTTTTTAATGATCTCAAATCAATTAATCAAGGGTAAATATACCCTCAAAATGACTGCAGATTTAAAACAAAATCTTTTGGCTAGCCTCTGGGGCCTGATTGGTGGCTGTGTTGCTTGTAATTAAATAAGAGTAGGGAAATTCTGGCACCCGCCAACACATGCTTCCATATATCTATTAAAGTCAATATTGAGACTCACCATTGTGCGTTTCTTGCTCAGGTGTTTCTTCTTCCTGTTTTGTGTGTGCGCCAGACGGGGATTGTTCTCCTGGTCCGATGGCTGGTGATGATGATATTTGTTCTTAATGGGCTCCAGGCTCAGGCTATTGGGGACCCTGGCTGACTTTTTCTTACGGTAGGGCACAGCCTGTTTCACGCCACGCTCTTGGGGCTTCAGGGTCAGGTTATTCTACAGGGGTAAAACAAAAGGACAAGGTTACATTGGGGACAAATATAATTAATTTGTCATCGCAGCTGGTAGAACACAATTATACCATTCATCATTGGTGGTATCAGCGTTTGAGACGTCTGCATGTATCATTCAAGTTTATTCAACATATAAACGTGCAAAGCAAATATCATACACATAACTTTACAAACTAAACGTAACTCGAAGAGACAAGGCCAACATAAGAAACACAAAGACAGAAAAGACCAGTCTTAATGATGTTGGGGCAAAGGATTTTGGGTTTAGTAACACTTGAATAGCTTCATAGCTCCTTAAACTGATTATAAGATGGCTTTTTAAGTTAAGTGTGTGTTTCACTCGTGGCTAATCACTGCTTGACCTGTCCACATGTTTTCAAATCGTTTTTAACTGCTTTGCACAAGAGGTCTTAGATATCATTAACTGGTCTCTTCAGTCAGATCCCACAACATCATTGCTAATTAAGGCCTGTCTCAAAATTAATATTCCTCAGAAAAATAGTTTGAGGAAAAAATACTGTTTACATTTAGCTAAAAAAAAAAGATAACTGATATCAAATACTTTCTTTCTCTTTCTCTTTCTCTCTCTCTCTCGCTCTCTCTCTCTCTCACACACACACACACACAGATTAATTAATACAAATTAATCGCACTAATTAATCGCATTAATTTTCATAATCATTTAGCGTGACAGCGGATGGCTACGTATAAGGTAGTACAGGTTGTGTTTTAGCAATAAACGTAATTGCGTGCATTAAAGTAAAGCATTTAATAAATGTTTTCGTATCACATTTTGAATATTTATTCATGTAAAAATATGGGGGTCATTTTTCCATTTTAAATTATGAAAGTAATTAACTGATTAGAAAAAGAGGATGAGCGTGTGCAGTGGGTCAAAAAATGTTGAAGACATCCTCATAACATTAAATGTAAAAATAATTAACACATGAACGGTGCTCTTCAAATTTGGGGAAATTGTTGATAAAAAGCCTTTTTTCATTAAGCGATTAATCGTGATTAATCAAAATTCTAAAATGTGATTAATCTGATTAAAAAATGTAATCGTTTGACAGCTATATATGTAACATTAATCCAACGGCAATGTTAGTTCAACTAATGCTGGCTAATTTACTAGCTCATAGCATGGAGCTATAATAGCCACTTGTTGATATACTGTAAGTGTGTGCCAAGTTGTTTTTCATTAAGAATGATGAGAGACAATTTTATGTGTAATAGTTTAAGATCCAAAATGTTCAACACTGTCTGCTGATAGTATATATACAGGGGTAAAATGATTGTCCTGACTAAAACTAGACTAAAACGTTTTTGTTGACTGAAAGTCTATAAGATTATGTTTTCTTGGACTCAAATAAAGACTAAAATGCTTGATTTATAGTCAACTAAAACTTAACTAAATAAAAACAGGATGAAGTTGAAATGATTTGAAAAAAAAACAACAACCAACAAGCGTGATTGAATCTGGACTTAAACTGACACTGGATTTTAAAATGTCTGATCAAATTTGCACTATGTAAGTCCCTTTTCAAAGGCTTCAAACCCTGAATCTGTGAACTTTCATTATCAAAATCCGTCAAGTAGGCTAATCCTGTCAAGCTGTTAGATGTTAAGAGGGCATGCCATAAGCACAGCGATATGCGTTAATGGAGTCACATATACAGACATCAAAATTAGAATTGGGCATGAAGACCCACAGTGTAAATCCAGCCTACGAATAAATGCAACAAATATTAAAGATATGCAAAAGTATGCATTCCGCTAGACGTCCTTGGTCAACTACCAGGAAGATAACCAAAGTGTGATTCATACATTGTTCATAAGGGAGTAGTTCTAAAATCCTGTTTGTAAGTATATGAAAAATAATACAGTAATGTCCTGTCTGGAGGAGGTTTCTGCGTGACATTTGCTCAACTTTACCACAGCTGATAAACAACACTTCTGCAGTCAACATAGCATCTACTATAAGAGATGAACTAAAGTTTGAGAGCACCTGAAAGCAATTTTGTCGCTTGCAGTGTTACAATTTTATGAATGCACTTGAGAAACACTCCATAAACTGTTTCTCAAAGCTTCACTCACACTGAAAGAGGTGCATGCTCCAGTTAATATTATTTGCCTTTTTCGCTCACACGCATCCAGAAAAGACAATGCAACATGATGTGGATTGTGCACATAATAAGTGACAAAGACATGATTGGGCTGACAGGATTCCTTGAGCCAGCGTTTTGCATGCCTCTAAGTCGCCAAACCATAATGATTGCTAGAAATAAATTATGCACAATATGTTTTGCCGGCTCATTGAACAATATCGAGATAAATTCCTTATTTCAGCGCTTCGCGGAGATGCTGGAAGGAAAATAATTGCTCACTAAGGCTCCCTCCCCAACCTTCATTATTGTCATTGTCTGCCAGTATCCAAAGCAATTTTCTAGCATTCTGAATTGCATGTTTGCAGGTAAAGAAACAATGCACTGGAACCAGAAGGAAGTCGAATGATTTTTCACTTTTTGCAAATAATGTGCAACCGTCTTGACTCATTTCATGTTTATATACAGAAATGAAATATGAAGGAGAAAGCATTTCTACTAGTTAACAGTTCTTCATCTGGGATCATTAGGTGGGTTTCCATCCACCCATTTTTATTCAAATATTCAAGAAATAAAACTGAATGGAAATGCTAAAAATTCGAAAAGGGTGTCATGTTTTGTGGGGTTGGGTTTTTGTTTGATTTTGGGAGTTCATGTTCTTTGTTGTCTGTGTATTCAGTGCTTTGTTTTGTGTTCCTTGTATTTCCCCTCGTCTCGTTATGTGTAACCACGTCCGCCTGTGTGTCTTGCCCTCCCCTGTGTGTCAACCTATCAGTGCCCTCAGCCGCTTGTGTCTTCCCTAGGTGTGTCTTGTCAAGTAATTAGTGCTGGTGTATTTAGGCCCCATCCACACAAAAGCCAGTTTCAATGTATCCTCACAAGTTTCTTACCGTTTAAGCCGTTCGTTCACATGACGTCGCAGTTTCGGAGCTTGAAACCGATCACTTTTGTAACCGGGCTCCAGAGTGGAAAGATTTCAATACGCGCCCCGTCCGTCTGGACACCTTATGGAGGATACTCCTCCAGTGATGATGTAATAGTTGCAGCTCGATGATGACGCATTGTCGCAGATTGATAACGTATGCGCTAATTCTCGCGTGACTGCACGCGAAACATCAGTCTTTCAACGACAATGGCGGATAGCCGTGTCGTAGTTGTTTAGCGCAGCCTTCTTAGCTTGCTTATGCTTTTGCAGGAAAATATTTTGCTTCTTTATTCCCGCATTCAACAAGTGGTGTTGTACTTGAATCACCCATCATTGTCACTTCTCCTGTTTGTCTTTTTCATGTTGTTTTGATACATGCAAAGCCACAAACATTTGTTCTGTAGATTGCAATAAAGTTTTTTGTTTAAAGTGTCCGTCTTCTTCGCAGATTCTTCTTCTACGCTTTCCGTTAATTCCCTGTGGCTGCGCTAAAGCGCCCCTCCAGACTTGTCACATACATTACAGCCGTTAAACATCCTCAGTGTCTTCTTTTGGACACACGCAAGTCTTGAAATGCTTCTGTGTGTACGAGATTTGTTTGAGGAACCGTCTGGACGGGGCCTTAGTCTGTTGTGTCTGTCGAGTCAGTGTGGGAGCATTGTCGATGTTATATGTGAAAGTTTGTTTGTCTTGTCTCGTCAAAGCTTAGTCTTTGTCACAGCCAAGTCTTCGTCACAGCTAAGTCTTTGTCCCAGCCAAGCTTTTGTCACAGTCAAGTGAGGTCCTGTCCAGTCACGCTTGTTTCAATCTAGTCACGTCCTGTCCAGTTACGAGGAACAGTCTATTCACGACCTGTGCAGTCACGACGACCAGCCCAGTAACGTCCTGTCCAGTCGTGTCCTGTCCTGTCCAGTCACGACGACTAGTCCAGTTGTGTCCTGTCCTGTCCAGTCGTGTCCTGTCCTGTCCAGTCACGACAACCTATCTAGTTAGTCATTCTTGTCTGCTCACCCTTTTTCCTATGTTTTATTTAAGTTCACGTATTGCCCTCGATTCCTGTCTCACTGCCTTATTTCCTTGCATTTGGGTCCACTATCCCTCAACCAATCACGTCCACCACGACAAATAGAGCCAAACCGAGTTTTGGACAAGAAGCTGCACATAGCAGAGCTCGCTCAACAGAATAATAATGAACAACAAATGGGAGGAGATTAACACAAAACACTTTTCGCAGACTCAACACTAAGTTAAAATTAATGAACAAAGTTCCTAATACGAAGGCTGGAGAGATGTAGCAACAGTCCCGTGATACTGCAGCAGTTGGCACAGCATTGCACCAACACACACTTAGTATCAGCGTTGATTTAATCATCATAACAACACTAAGATGCTCGACACAACAACATACAGTTTAAACAATTACTGGTGATCTAATAGTGGCTAATAAAGAAAATAAAGAGCGATAAGTGAAAGTATTCCTTGCGGGGTACTCCATGACAACAGCGCATATTAAACTTGAGCTACCTTGTTAAGTGGAGCTGTGAATTGTCTCTGCTTCTTAAGGGAGTCCTTGACCTGATTATCACATTTTGCAGTACATGTGAATTAGCTCTGTGTCTGCTGGAACTAATTTGGCATTGCACTTTACAGTCATGCAGCCAATTTTAGGTGAGATTAGAGAAGCTGAACTGCTTCACATGTGGTTTAACTGTGAGATGGCCACCTCAAATATTGAATTGACAAGTAGTTTACTGAAAATTTCCAGGGCTGTCACATTAATAACATAGCTGGAATCCTACTACAATTTTATTTTAACCATTGCATGAAACACTCACTCATTATTAAGACATTTAACAGTTAACCAGCATGGCTGAAGAAAACTTAGCAAACTTAAAGAGAATGGGATTCCATGTTATAGTAACAATAATAAAAATGTGTTAAATAATACTAACCAGGTCTTGACATCAGGCCTATTTTAGAGCGACTGAAGCAACAACAAAAAAAACGTCCTCACAAGAGCAAGATTTTCAGCAATGTTACAGGGATAAGGCAATGGCCAGGGGGGATCACTCGCCAAAGTACATCTTGGGGGGGGGGGGGGGGTGCCTGAGAAGACTGCAGACACTATAGATGGCAGTGAAGCGTTTTCAGTCCAAAATATTATCAGTGGCTGAGCCAGCCTTGGTTACAATTGCATAATTTTAAATAAATCAACTAAAGCCATGTTACCAATTTTGCTAATGTTTTTTTTTTTTTTTTGGGGCATGTGATTTATTGCTCCATCCAAAATTGGATCGAGTGCCTAAAATACTCCTTTAGCACGTGCTGGTAGACAAACAGTAGCTTTTCCCTACCTTTCCTATTATACAGGATAGAGTTAGCATTTATGCGATTTTATGTTAGCAGCATGTGAAAGGGACTGTTCGAGATCTTAAAGAGCATTAGAGGGGGAAATACCAATATTGCACTACATAACTTATGTGGGGTTGCATAAGTATTCATGTCTAGTATCTACCCAAAGTAGTAGATTTGAATTTTCTTGCTAAAACAACAAATAGATGTCATGCATGTTGTTCAACATCATGATTCACAAATAAACCAAACTAAAATAAAAAAAATTTAGCTAATTTCATTATTCGTGATGGCAACTTGTCAGACAGACTACAGTATAAATACTATGCTACTAAACTACAACTTCTCCATCTTCTGAGTGAATTGCAGATTATCGTTTTTCCAAACTCACTGATTGAACCCAAAAACACATAAAAGCCTTTTTTATTTATTTATTTTTAAATAAACAGTAAATATAACTTGTTTAAATAGACATATTGCGCCATCTTATGATGATTGGAAATGTTTAAAAAAAATTCTAACTCACTGATCGGCCCCAAAAATCCTGATTTTTTTAAAGCTTAATTTTGGTGGAGTTTTTGCACTTATTGTTGGTTTGCTGTTTTATGACGCTCTTGAATGGTAATTTTTTTTTAATGCAAAAATATCACAGTATGTAGTTATTTTTGTTATTTGCTTCAAATTCTTTGTTGTTAGGTTAGTATAGTGGATCTTGAAAAAAAGTATTACTGTATCAAAAATGAAATATATTAATAGCACATATTTTACACATATGCATGTATTTTGTGTTTACCTAAAATAGCATTTTTGCCATACATCTGTTAGTACTGATGAAACATTGCGCCTCTCTCCAGCATTTAAGTTGCCCATCCCTGTGATCAAGCATGTCATCCTGAATTGTTTCAGCAGTTTTATAGTCACAGGAAGATGTAATACAGTTTTTGTGTTACTTTTCTTAAAATATTGTAAAGTACAACCATAATTACATTTAATAAAATGAAAGAGAATAACCCGATTGAAAACATACTTCTCTGAACAAATGCTGGGGGGGGAAAGAAGATAAATAAATGTAATCTAATGTGTGCAAGCAACTGAAGCCTTGGTGGCATTATGTCATACACTTTTACGCTTTGAAGTTGCGCTTGATGGCCTTAAGTGAATTTAACTGTACAGTAGTGAGATGCAAAAGCTGATGAACAATTTGTTTTTTCAGGCATATTATGCGCACGATGATTGAAGGCAATCCATCATAGATGGTACAAAATTCTGACAAGAACTTCAGCTAAATGTGTAAAAATTTGGAAATGATTAATTACATATTACCGAAACTTTTCTTTATTGAAAACTAAAATATAATTTTTTTCAAATTCAAGACAAAAGTAAAGGGTTTACTGGTGAGCAAAATGAACAGGGAGAGTACCCGTTTTTATCGAACCTAGGTCTCTTCTTCTTGAATTTGTTGAGTTATTGTATTCCCCATCTCCATGCATCTTAAAGAAGTGTTCCTTTAGTTTTGCCAGTTGTGCTGGATTACAATTGCTCAACTTGTTATTGCAAATCATGTAGACACTGACTCCCATCACTCAACTCTATATTTATCGAACACTTTAAAACGAGCAACCCTTTTTTCTTAAGATGCAACCCAGGTGCAGCAGATAGAATGAAAACAGCAGAGGCTCCAGAATGTATCCCTGTTGAACACCATCAACCGCGCTCCGTTATTCATGTAAATTCATATTGCACATATTCATCCGATCAATTTCTGCTTTTGCTCGATGTAGTTAGTATAAAGCTATTCAAATAATCTATAAATCACATAACATACCATCAGCCACAAGTCAACTACTAAGTGCACCAAATTCCTTGCAGCCAATTGTCAGGTTTCCATCCAACTGTTGGTGGCGGTATACACCATAGAGATGTGATCCACCAGTAATTTAAAAGAAGAAGAAATCCAGGAAGCAACAGCGCCATGCGATGAGGTCGTATGAGTTTCCTTTTGTAATTATTTATAAACCGTAGCGTTTCTTTGCTCTTTTCCATCTAAAATTGCATTAATATTCGCTGCTTTAATTAATTCCAAAAAGATTTCAGTTTCGTTGTCCCCCCAAACATACCTTACTTTATCGTCCGCCATTGGTTTGTGACGGCAAACGTACATGTGACGTAATATCCGGTTAAAATGTGCGATGTGTATCCGGACTTGTCAGAGTTTATTTGCGAAACCTGTTTCCATAGCCAATATTAGCATTTTCCTTTTTTCTATACGCTTCAAAATCCACCTCCTCCAAGCATACAATTTTTATTTATTTTTTTGCGAATTTTGGGCCCTTTTTCGGATTTCTAGCGTTTCCATTCAGTTTTATTTTCGCATTTCTTGAAAATTTGAATAAAAATGGGTGGATGGAAACCCACCTACTGATGATTAAGCAGTGCCTATCATCACGACTCATTTGAGTCGGGTGTGTGCCTTGACCTCCACCGAACCCCTGGCGTTTGATCGAACCCAGGTCAAGAACTGCTAAATTAAAGTTTAATGTTTAACTTTTTTTTCAGGGTGAAGAATAACATTTGCAAGTCATGAAAAAAAAAAATTATATATATATATATTTTTTATTTTTTAAACAATCACAAACACATAGTAAAGTAGCATAACCTGCTATAAGTCTAAAAGTATTGTTTTACCATAATTGTTGGGTCTGACCTTGACCTCCTCCGCGTGAGTCTTAGAACATGTCTGAGCTTCCAGTGGTACGTGACGCATGGGTCATACTTCGTATCCCGGCCGCCTCTATATTCTTCACGCTCGTGTGAATAGAACGGAGTAACTCTGCGTAAGCCGCAAGTGTCGCTTCTATATTACGAAGGCGCTCCTCGACCGTGGGTCCTTCCGGAGCCCTCAGAGTATTCTTCCCGGACGACTTTAGAGTCACCTGACTATGCTTAGCGCCATAGTCCATATCTTTACCTATAGCCGAGACAGACATTTGATAACAATAATGATGAGTGTTATGAAGGATTACATATGTACATATGTACATATATTACATATATATCTATGGGTTAAATACATTTTATATGATAGAATATGCACAGACAGTAAAAAGAGTGTGCAGCATGCACCTTTGAGGACATTCAATTTAAAAAAAATGTCTAAACTGGTGGTAGAGTTGATAGCCTAATTTCATATTTTTTTTCTGGGAACGCGTTTGCTTGCTTGGCCTCTCTCTTGCATCTTCCTTCTGACTTTCGTTTGCTGCTTCATCAACCTTTTTCCTCACTGTTACAATGTAATGTGTCTGCCTGTCTGGTGTCTGTTTTTGCGCCTTTCCAATCAGAAATCAACCTGTTTTGTGTCTGCATCGCACGCTAACCAGCTAGTGGAGCTAGGCCTTCAATATTTTTTGTGCAGATGTGCCCGTGCATACCACTTATGTGTACCACTGTTTATAGTTATTATAAGTCTTTAGAAAATATCTGTTGGTCAAACATAATGTCCTCAAAGGGCTAAATGAACCTCAGGTGCCAATCGGTAAAGTGTCCTGTAAGGCACCAAAATGACTTTAACCCAATACAAAAGGAAACCCTCCAAAAGCTGATAAAGATTTACACATTTAAGTGTGTGACTCTAGAAGCATTTGAGCATAAGGAGAAAAAACAAAAAGTGCTGGTGTGCGTGGGACGGATTTAGATTGGATTACGATAATTGCGATGGAAGCCATTAATAAGGTTTATTGGACCACAGGTAATTGAAATGAGTGTTAAATTGAAAAGTCCGTACAATGTCACGAACCGCACGTCGACTCTTTTCAAATCAGGCACACACTGAGAGGGGCATGTCAAGGGCTTCTCTGCGGCTGTTTTGTTACACATTTGCTTGAGGGTTTGTGACAGATGAAAATGAGCTGTTGAATTGACAATGTTTCAATTTGTTTGATGCTATGCGTGTCTTAACAGTTCCGGTGTGAGGAAAGTTATCATTCGCTTCAATAGCTGTTGTGCAAAGAGCTGTACCCCACGCGAAATCCTACACAGAAAACATACATACTAAACATATTCACTTTGCTTGGTCAGTTAAGTGGACCTATAATGATAATAATAATAATAATAATACACAAATAAAAGCTTTAGTAAGATTAACTCATTTGCTCCCAAAAACGTATCAATACGTTCTATTTTAAATATTTTAAGTGTCCCAAAGATGTATTTATACGTTTTTTTAATGTTTTTTTTATGCTATAGCATACAGAAGGCTTTGATGCAGCCTCTCAACTGCAAAGAACGGATGAAGCAATGGTAGTTATTACACAAACGGCCAGCAGGTGGCAGCAGAGCAAAAGGGATCAACCAGGGCCATGTTACTCACATTTCTAAATAGATTTGTGAATAATGATGAAATTTAGCTATATTCTAAAGCTAATTGCGGCAAAACGGAAACAGTTAGAATTATACTTCTTTCCTGATGAAAGAAGAGACTCTAATCTTTCTTTTTCTAAAAAAACAGGACATTATTTTAAATTGACAATATAGAAAATGAACACACATAAATTAAGATTCTTGGTTTGGCACATAGTATGTCACAAAACTGGTTGAAGTTCCAAGGATTTTGACCATTTTAAATTAAACAAGGTCTCTAAATGATTAATCGATTATCCAGAATAATTATCGATTAATTTTTTGATCCACCAGTTTTCAATTATTTTACAACTTGTTTTACTTCTAATGTATATACACTGTATATGCAGGAGATTCGATTTAGAATAGGATTGCTTTATTATACTGTGCTTGTTGATGTAGTTAAATATGAAAACCTCAGTGATTGTCTCAAATTTTTGAAATGTCTCATTATCTGCTGCTCTTAAATTGCGCTGTGGTTGACTGTTGATCAATCCATTTGCTCTAAGTCAGGTGCGATGAGCTGCTCCCCTTTCCGTGGCATTGAACAGAATAAGCGGTAAGTAGTATGGAAAAATTGGTGGATGTCAAATGCTCCATGTTACCCCCAACTAGTGACTTGCAATGAGGCCCTCAAATTAGCTCAGATTCAAAGTGAACCAGCTGCCTCAGAATGGGACTTGATTTACAGAAGTAATGCCTATTTAAAATAAGATTTACGAAGAAATTTGTCTGCAAAATACATCCTGAGCATCTCAGCCATCTACCAGAAGCAATGCATTATGCATCAAATTCAATTTTCACAGAAGAAAATGAACTTGGTGATGGTTGAGTGATGTCTTCCTGATTGGATTTCAGTCTAGATTTGCAGGCAATGTGTCTCAAGCAGCAATTTTTCTATTAAGCAAACTTCTATCCAAGCAGAAGGGGCGTTTGCTCCCTGTGAAAGTTTGAATTGTCTAATAGGACTTGGATTTAACCCCCATGATTTTTCTAGCCCTGCTATCATTCCTTAGCTCTTCATGTCAATGATGTAATGTTTCTTTTGGGATGTGAGGCTGCAGAAAGAATAGCGCATGTTGCTTAGCAACTGGGCACGTAGCAAAAGAATATCATTAAATTGAGCTGATGCTCTCAGAGTGCTTCTTTTTGTATTGGAGTACTTGTTGCTCAGTGAATAAATTGTTGCTTGGATATTCTTAAAAAAAGGTCCCAAAAGTACAGCTTAGCAGAGACGGCAGTGTAATTCATTCAAGACTCTCGACGCAATACGATCGTTGTTGCACACTCAAGCCATTTTCAGTCTTTAAATATATACAGAAATATATGAGGTGTGTCAGAAAGGTTTCAGGACGGTTGTCACAAAATATTGTATCAGTTTGTTTTCTTTATAATGTTAGGTTATTTGGGGTGATTCAATTTTCCCGAGCTGTATTTAAAAATTTCAACAGTGCATATAATTCTCCCCATGTGTAAAATTAACTAGCTTACCTCTACTGTTCTGTTTGTGCTAAAGTGTAATTCTATAAACAGTTAATAACCGCAGTCGTCGCTACAGGAAGTGACGTCATCAAACCGGAAATTGCAAATTATCTTCAGTGAGAGAAACGTGAGAGGGAAACAGTCCAATCCAGCACAATCCACATACATCTAATACCTTTGGTAGCATCGTGGATATGTATAACTTAATATTGTTGTTCATCCACATTTCTGTGGCATTATTATTTGAAAAGATGTATTTTTGGCGATGTTTATCAGTGTTTAACTTTATGCAAGAACTCGCTAATTGCATTTTACGTAGCCTAATGTCATGACTGTAGTGGTTGAGGTGATATTTAATTGTTTAGTCCATTCGTGTATCAGTAATTCATATAATATGCATATAATCTGTGCATTTAAGGTGTTTTTTATTTTAACATCTACTTCCACCTTTTTCTTCATCGTTAAACCTGTGGACCAGAGCAACGTCTTCAAAGTCGTGATGTTGAAGATAAGTTTAGCTGACTGTCCGAGCAAGGCTGAGACAGTACATCTACTCAGTAAACATTGAGTAAAATAAAAGGTGTATACTGTGCAAATGTGAGTGTGTTAGTGTGTGTGCGCGCATACAAAACTCAATTTCCTGCTTCTATAAAGAGTGTGTGCAGAGGCTGCTGCGCACCGGAGAGCCAATACTGGCACTCTTTATAGGCCACACACATTAAGGCTAACAGTGTAACAAGAGACCCCAGACTTGGCCCTCCATTGGTAATTAGAAAGTGAGTGAAATCAAGAAAAAGAAAAAAAGAGCACTCACGGGAAGTGCCAGAATTCACTGCAAGACCCCCTCAACTAGTTCTACGTTTCAGATCTGTTCTGCTTTTGTTGGAGGATTAATGAAGTGAAACTCTGGGATTTGAGGATTTGGAACAGTTGATGACTATTGAAGCAATTTATGTAAGAACAAAACCATCTGACATGCTGCCAGGCCATTGTTACAGCTTTTGTTAGCCGTATGCAAGGAATGTGCAGTGATAAACCAAAAAGAATCTTCCGTCTGCACATCTTAAAAAATTCCTCAAAGAGGAACAAACAACATAAATGCCGTTAAAAGTGGGTTATAATCTGTGTTATAAATAGAATTGGATTTGTGACTGCACCTTCAAACGCATGTTGAGCAGGTACGAGCAAACCTGCGCTCATCAAAACTGCTTTAAATAATTTGGCAAATCCAGAAGGAGAAATTCTAATCAAAGGGAACAAACATCTGACATTAGCACAATAAAATAATGCTGATCTGATCTAAATGTGCATAATGTGCTTTTCTTTGTCAGATTTAAACAGCTGCCCAAACAGAGCAACTTGATCAGTTCAAAATGAAACTTCCCTATAAATAGCAGGGTTGATGGTGTATTATTTTGTCATCTGTCACATTAAATTGTGTTAAGAGTTTATTATGTAGTCAATATGAGGATTGCAAATGGTACATTTTATCCTATTGTGCAAATACTTACCAAGCTTAAGGTGAAAAGCACAAGAACATACCCAATGTGTGAGCTAAAAATGTATTCCTGATGAGTCTTTATTTCTGTTTTAGTGGCTCTTTGGCTTGTCCAGTATATAATAGGTCCAAACTAAGAAATATTTGAAATACAGTAAAACTTCAGAGTTTGAATTTCTCGGAACTCGTACAATTCGGACTTCAACCCAAAAAATTGGAGTAAAAAATGCCTCGGAGTTTAAACTCATTCTCGGAGTTCAAACACCCAAGCAAAGCAAGCTAAGCCGAAGCCAAGTGAAGCCGAGCGAAGCCGAGCAATGCCGAATGCTCACGTTGCGGTAGTTGAGACGATGCTCTGCTCATTTCCAGGCAGATCGTGAATACTCCCGGAGGTGCTCCATACTCGCAAGTGCATTTTGATTTTTCCACGACAATGCTACGAGCCACAGTGGAATTAAAAAAAGAGGAGATATTGCGCCGTTGTAACTACCGTGACTACTTCTGCAAATACTGGCACAAGGACCCCCCCTTAGCTGTTCAACAACGTGCTTGACGTTAAACAACGCATGGAAGGACCGCTTAGTAGTCTAACAATATGCCCAATGTAAAATACACAAACTCAGCACTGAACTAAAGCTAGCATTAACATTGCATTTATCATCCACTGATGCCATCACACCACAACAAAAAAGGTAAGGTATTTTTTATTGTTTAAATACTGTACTGTACTGAAAATGTAAAAAACATAAATAGAAATTAAAATGGGAATTTTCTGTTTTTGGAGCTTGGGAACGGATTAATTGCAGTTACATTATTTCCTATGGGGGAAAAAAATGTCGGAGGTTGAACAATTCTGACTTTGAACACTTTGCAAGAACGAATTATGTTCAAACTCTGAGGTACCACTGTATATGAAATACTTCCCTGGCACAACTTTAAAACTATTTTGGTTATTGCCTTGCAATAGGATTTCTTAAGTCGCACACAGAAATTTCCTTTTAAACATGATAAAACTAATAAACAAAACACCATCATTCAGCATTAGTTATTTGAACTAATTGCATCAAGATGTACATTAGGGCCAACTAACGATTATTTTAGTAATCGATTAATCTGTTGCTTATTAAAAACGTAAATTTACAACCCTTTTTTTTCAAAACAGGGCATTGTTTCAAATTGATCGTGCGCAAACATCAATTCATTATGATTCCATTGCCGGTGTCTTCTATAACGGGACGAAAATAGGCAAAAATGTTGATCTGATTTTTTCTGAATTAAAAGCAATTGTTTTATTTTGGTTCAAAATAAAGATAATGAGTCTGCTTTCATGGAGGACTACAGAAATCAGATAATATTTGGAGGTTAGGGTTATTTTAAATAAAAAAACGTTTAAAATTTAATTAAAAAGATAACTACACAACTAATCGATGATCAAAAATAATTATTGGATAAAATTGGTAAATGATGAGTTGTCGATTAATCGATTACCCAATATGATTCTAGAGGGTCAGTTCATATTAGATGGCAGGATCAAATAGATGATAATAGATGAAATAGACTTTGCACAAAGCCTGAGAAATGCTAATATGTAAAATGCTTGTATATATAAAAATGTTTTTTTTGATGTATGCATGAGTATATATGTATATCTGTATGTTCTATAAGGTACCTAATATAACACTCGAAGGAAAATAGAACTTGTACATTGGTTATGTTTATATTGATGTCTACGTATAAGCTATGTCTTTGTTCATTTTATGTTTACGATGAGGTTTAGTGTATAAGAGTGTGTGTAAGGGGAGGGTTGGGAAAATGGGTTTTTGCATTGTTTAGTGTTTTTTGTTGCGTTAAAAAACAATAAATATATTGTTTAAAAAAAGCTTGATAAATGCACCAAAAAATGCATGAAAACTCAAATCAATTAATTGGATTACATATATATATTTACTGGTAGCAACACATACATAACAGCAGCTTTTGTAGCAGAGCAATTGTACAACTAAAAGATGAAAACCACCAGCTTCTGCAAATCACTACTTGTTACTACCTCTCTCTTTAGCATCATTGCAACCCACTTCTGTCAAGGACGGTGTTAAGAGGAAGTCTTTTTCTAAACGATAAAGGGATGACAGAAGTTGTATTTTTTTTAGTTAAAGTTTTATTTTGGAGATCAGTCTGTTTGGGATTTCTTAATTATACTACCCAATAGAGCGGTCAAAATTAATTGATCAATCGACAAGTCATCGACTATCAAATTATTCGACAACTATTTTAATAATCATATGGAGCCATTTTTTGATTAAAAATTGTCCAATTCCTCTGATTTCAGCATATCAACAGTAATTGTTGATTGATTTTTGTAGTCCTTCATGAAAGAAGACTGATTATCTTATGTGTTTAATCAAAATAAGACATTTGTAAACATATTTTTACTTTGGAAAACAATGACTGAATCGGTAACATAATACAACATCAATCTCTCTCTGAGCGATGCCAACATAACTCATTTGAGGCCAGATTTACTAAGATCCCAAATAGCAGACACTCAGTTAAACAGATTGTACACGCTGTTGGCAATAGGTGTAAGAGTGATGGAGACAGTGCTACTGTATTTCTAAGAAGGTTTTGCAATTTAGGTACAATCGCTCTGATGGTTTTTAGCATGGAATATTTGGGAGGTACCAAAAACGCAAAATGAAGTTTCAAGTGATGGAATGGGAAGTGTTAGCAGAATGAGCATTGTTAAGTGAAAGAAAAACGTATCACTGCAATAATTTTGAGGAAGCCAGCAAATGCGAGCTTTTGAGATTTCCAATAATTGAGTTTGACGTAGAATGGACTGAGTTCCATACAGACTAGTCAGAGTGAAAATGCTGATCTATGAGAATTAAATGCAAAACCGCCTGAAGGACGCGGAGAAAATACATTTAACTCATTTACTGCCAGCCCTTTTTTCTACTTTTTTGTAGAATAGAACTGGGTACACCTGGGCTGATCTCCTGTCAATCAGAGGGCTGACACACAGACAAACACACTTCCATTCACACATAAGCCTATCGGGAATTTAGAGTCTAACATTCATTCATTTTCATCAATACAAGAACCCACAAAATGTAGCCTGCCTAAAATGGCAGAAAGTGTTATACAGTATTAAAACTAACAGCAACCTTGCCTTGGTGT
Organism: Leptonotus elevatus; assembly: GCF_054856555.1. Lineage (NCBI taxonomy): Eukaryota > Metazoa > Chordata > Actinopteri > Syngnathiformes > Syngnathidae > Leptonotus > Leptonotus elevatus. The sequence continues at coordinate 5,462,842 of NC_141254.1, forward strand.
ATAATTTTTGGTGGTGTTCACAGAGAGGAGTCAAAATACATTTTATTATTGAGATACGCTAAATACCAAAAGGTGTGCATGACTCGATGGTGACTCCACTAGAGAAGCGAATTGGATATTAATTCTGTAATGTTCAGGAGTTGGATCCCAAAAACGCAGACACAAAAATGTTTTGGACATTTATTTGTAAAAGAAAGCTTTAACTGAAGGTGATGCAACCATCTAGGCTAACAGTGACATGACAAAGAGAACAAAGGCTCTTGCATCAGCCAGGCTCAAACGCTAAACATGGAATGCCCAATATGTCAATAACTAAGTGGTTTGCACGAAACGTACTCACGACTAGACGAGGCAGCTTAGACCAAAAACGGCGAGAAGGGATCGTGTATCAAGAGACGTGGAGCTAGGTAGCTGAGTATCATTCATTGGGCTTAAAAACAAACGCCAAATCTGAATTTTTGGATTTGAGTCAGAATGGTCACGCTAAAACGCTAAATGGTGCGTAGGCAGTGTCATTTCTTCCTTCCCTCTCCCCAGCCCTCCAATGTCCCGTCTCGTTACTTTCAAACTAAACTAAAAAATTAAAACCTTTCCATACATAGGTTGACGCAGCTGTGTTAACATGTCACTGTACACTCCAATATGTCTTTAATAAAAGAGAATGTGAGGCTTGCTAACATTTAAGAAGATAGAGATCATCGGTTATATCATTAAGATTTACAATGCAACAAACAACTACAGCATAAATGTTTTTGTCTGTCATTATTTGAATGCATTTGGGGCAAGTGTATATGAATATAAAATTTTTTATAAACTTTTTTTTTTTAAAGACAAAGAAAAAGCAACAATGATTGTTCACCATCAATGGATTTGTTGAAGAAGAAGAAGCAATCTTCTGGAATATTAGCATAATATAGCAAAACACTGATAGAGTAGACAAAAGTATCCAACAGGATGGGAAGTCGAAAGATCAGAACATGTATGTGACATAGAACAAAGATAAGTAACCCGATTTTTGTCTGCTCAGTCATCTTTCTGGCTCCTTTGGAGGACCTCTGTGAGACGACACTCTAAGCCTAAAAGCAAAGATAAGAAGCTTAGCCTCTAAATGATACAAGCATGGGGGGAGGCTGTTGAAGCCAGTATTCTGTTGTAAGGCATCCTTTATAGAACCACAAATGGCCATTTTAACTTAACATGAAAGAATAATCAATGCCTTAATTCAAGGTTTTCAAATCTGTCTACTCACACAAAGCACGCCCGCACCATGTATGTCCACAATCCACATACAAGCAAATGTATCAAGCACTGCTATGGTTGAAAGAGCTGAACATTAGTTACAGAGACTGCATAATTGAGACATCACAAACAGCCATTGTGTTCCAGACCCAGGAGGCTGTACAAGGCAGCGCCTTTTATCCTTCATCAACAAAATACAGAGAAATTAAATTACTAGAACGCAATTTGTGGTCGACTTTGTGTTGACAGATAGTATGACATTGTTGTGAGCAATTGTGAAAAAATGATTTCCCTATAAATCTATTCTTGGCATTAAATCAAAGCAGGATGTTTAAAAAAAATAATAATGAGACAAAGTTGCTCAGATTTGCAGCATTTGTGTGACAAAAAATTTCCAGAGATAGGCATTCCGTCAATATTGACAGAAAGTCAATGACTGATGCCTGTTTTGTTGACGATTAACAAATGACGGCGAACTTGACAGACTAAGCATTGTCTGTCATTGTATGATACGGCACAAATCGTTAGCGTTAGCAACTAGCCACTAACGAGAGCGTATTCGTTGAGATGTTTCGGCGAACCGCCAGGTGCATTCAAATGCATTTGGACATTTCAAACCCAAAAAAAGTCCATCAATACATTAACCATTAATAATTGCAAATATCTAAACAATGTAGGCTTTTATAAAATGCCTTATTTGCTTTATTACTGGTCAGCTGGTCCAAATTCATAAATGCACAACCACTGCCACAACTGTCTTATTTTTTGTTGTGTACTTAAAATTACTCTTTATCCCAGCAAAAATATATTTGATCCGAGTACTTGAGTACTCTTTAGAATTTTCAGTCGAGTATTTGAATATTAAAACTCATTCACTGCCATTGACGGCTATAGACGGCAAAAAATAATTTGAACTATTTCTATTAGTTTAACATTTTTTTCCACTTTTGTTAACAAGAGTATGAAAAAAAATATTGTACATTTAGACCAGATATAAAATTTGTGATTAATCATGAGTTAACTATTGAAGTCATACAATTAATTACAATTAAAAAAAAATGTAATCGCCTGACGCCGTAATTTTAATAATCTTTTCTTTGTTTCTTTATTTTAAAAACGAAAAGAAAAGATTATTAAAAATTTGGTTTTTGAAAAAATATTATTTTAAAAAAGAAAAGAAAATATTATTATAAATTAGGTCATCAGGCGATTGAAATTTTAAATTTTAATTAATCACATTACTTCAATAGTTATCTCACAATTAATTACAAATTTTATATCTGTTCTAAATGTACAATAACTTGTTAAAAGTGGAAAAAATGTTCACCTAACAGAAACAGTTAAAATTATATTTTTTTTGTCTAAAGCCGTGAATGGCAGTGAATGAGTTAAAATACTCAATAGCTGCAGCCCTTGCTCATTTTGCTGATGAATGACGGATTAAACTTTACAATTTGGTTAGGCCTGAAATATTGACGGACTGACGATGACGGAAGGGTTGGTGACTGTTGACGATTGTCGGATGCTCAAAATACATTGGCGCCCCCCCCCCCCCACCTCTGATAACTTCCATAGTACAAAGATGTTATATCAGTACACTATAAAATACTCTTACCTGTTACTTTAATCCAGCCAACATTAGTTCAGAATAATTTACTTTTTTGTCTCATAAAATGTTGCACACAACAGCTACTGACCATGGCAGCAGTTTACTATGGTAACATCACAGTGTACGACAGTGGATTTCACATTATAATACAGAATTAACTTTGTCACACAACTATGAGTCACACCAAATACCAGCATGTTATTAAATACTCTCACAAGACACTACTGAAGATTATATTCACTAGTCCCATACTGGTGTGATCTTTATCTTCAGTAGACCACGGAGAATTACAGTAAGATGTGTTGAGTAACTCGACTCGGAGAGCAAAATGCACAAGCAATAACCTTCCCCGTGGCTCTACTATTCCTGGCAGCTTGATTTACCTCAAAGCACTAATGTTCAAGGGAGTCTGCTGGCAATACAAGGCACACTGAGCAGTGCCACTGAAATTGCAGCTTTTACAGCTTGCGAGAGACTCCTTGGAGATGCACTGAAGGCCTGAAAAAGAGTGCACTGGCAGGAAAGATGGGCTTGGCGCTGTTATAACCAGTAACGTGTTGGTTATACTGTACAGCATGTCTTCAAAAAGTGCAGTCAGTTCTGTCTCAAGGAGAGGTTGTTCAGTTGCATACCCTGCTAGGAGGTTAGTCTGTGTGACTAAAGTGTGACAAGGCTGTAAGGCCTGAATGGCAGTCTGTTTTGTCCTATTCACCTGTCTGTCAAAGCTCGCTCTAATCAATGTTAAACAGAGATGGCAGCTCACCACCATTTTTTGCTGGGCAGGCCCGGGCATAGACACAAGCCAATGCCACACTTAAGGGCTATTAAATTATCGAGGCAATTACATGTAGCTGATGGTGTCAGTGCGTTGTGTAAGACCATAACTAATGGCTTGTCAGAGCACTGACTCCCCCCATACATCAGTGCAGAGAGACAGCACTTTGCAGTAGTGACACCCTGTCTCTGTGAAATCGGTGCCACCTGTCACCTGTCACACACTTGTACTGTCGGGTATCTTGACAGAATACAGTGATAACAGTGAATAAGAAATATTGTGGCTGAAAATTATATGGTCCTTGCAATCTACGTGATAACAAATAAAAGAAGGTGCCAACAGTGTTTTTTTAGCGAGAAGAGGAAGATTGGTTTGTTTAGAAAAATACTGCTTAAAGCCATGTACACACAAAATTCTAACATTTAACCTTTAATGTATGAGACCCAATTCATGACAATAGAAAAATAATGTACGGTGTACTTGAGATGACAGCTGTCATGTTTCGGTTCTGTGGAGGTTGGGTTTTTGTTTGTTATAGGTGTTTTTGTTGTTTTTGTCTGTGGTTGGTGTTTTTGTGATGTGTTCCTGGTTGCTTCCCTTGTCTCGTTAGGTCTAACCACGTCTACATGTGTGTGGCTTTCCTTCGCCAGATGTGTCTCATTAGTGTTGGTGTATTTAGTTTGTTGTTTTTGTCCAGACGGTGTGGGTGCATTGTCACTGTTGTGTGGAAATTCGTGTGACAAGTCTTCGTCAAGTAGCCATCATCACAGCCAAGTCGTCTTCGTCACAGCCAAGTCGTCTTCGTCACAGCCAAGTCGTCCTCGTCACAGCCAATTCTAGTCATGTCCTGTCCAGTCATGGCGATCAGACTAGTCACGTCCTGTCCAGTCATGGCGACCAGTCACGTCACATCCAGTCATGACGACTAGTCCAGTCATGTCCTATCCAGTCCTGGCGACCAGTCCAGTCACATCCCATCAATTAATGGTTGTATGCTCACCCTTTTCCCTATGTTTCATTAAAGTACCACGCATTGCACTTGATTCCTGTTTCACTGCCTTATTCTCCTGCATTTGGATCCGCCATCCCTCACTCACGTCCCTCATGACATTACCAATATCTCCACCAACATCAAGGGCTCTCTTTTTGAGCTCAAAAGAGCAAGTCCTACCTGGAGAGCAGTCTAAATCAGCGTGGAGGCAGGCTATGCTGTGTTTTGGTTTTTGGCAGATGCACGCCGTAGTTAAAAACTGGTGTTTTGCACTATTATGGGCGTGAAAACACAGCCAATCAAAGCGGCTCTTCTCACTCCCTTTACCCGCAGCGAGTCTTTGACATGGCGGAAGAAGAAACTGATGAGACTAGCTGTGTTTATATAGAACTGCAAACAGACATCCATGGGCAGATAATGTAAAATTACAGATCTGTGAGTTGGCACTTGGAGATCGCCTCTGTTTGGTTAATGGTCATGTGGGACCCCACCGCCCCATAGCTTTGCAGTGGCCAGAGGGATGATTTTAAAATGATAACAAACATGTTCAAAGATTTCTACAATGATTCAGAGGGTACAATGCACACCGTTGTGATATGTATGATTACTCTAGAGAACAATTTTTTTAGTTAGGTGTGACAGGTGTTTTTAGCTTTTGGGTGCAGGATCCAAAACTGATATTGATTTATCTCCATCACGTCAGGTTTTAGTATGTATGCAAGTATGGATGCATGTCAATAAAACACTAAGATGGAATAGTTCCAAGCTTTGAAAACCAAAAATTTAACAGAAAAGTCAGCAATTATCTTCTTAATTCCAACTATGCTAGCTTTCTGTTTGCAGATATTGGGCCTCATTCACTAAAATGCGTACTCAACAATTTGTACGCAAAATGTGCACACGCGTGAAATGTGGGATTCATCAATATCTTTGTAATTGATATGTGCGTATTCTATGACCAAATTTAGAAGATCCTCAGACCATACATGCGCACAAATGACAGTCCAGCTTCTAAGAAAACATGAAAAAAACATCTTTTTTTTTTACCCAATGCACACAACATACTTGAAACTAGTCATTTATAAACACTAATAATAATTTTAACAGTAATAAACTTAAATTGATAATTTGCTGATTGTTAGAATATATGTACATAAGTTATCCCATATTTACTCTTATAGTATTGCAAGCCTTTATTCAGCAGTATGACCTTATTTTTAATCTTGTGAGTTTGAGTTATCTGTGAAGAGTGCAGTTCTGGGTTGACTGAACCTGACACTGATGAGTTGACTAGTGTCTAAACAAACATGAAAAGGATACTTGTCACGTATAGCCTGGTTCCATTCAAATACTCAGTTACAGTGCTTATACACTGTAACTGAGTATTTCCGTCGCTGTGCTGTCTGTCTGTCAGCGGCTGTCACTCAAGAGCAGCGTGCAGCCGCGCCAGTACACTGAACCTGAAAATCCATGAAGCCAGTTGCATAAATCCAGAGCTTCAGTTCTCCTATTGATCCAGTAGCCCTACACATGCACGTTACGAATCTAGACCAACATTTCTAGAAATTTACAGTTGACAAATGACTGATGGCACACGTCGCCACTAGCTTGCTTGTGACCCGATGGCATGCATTTCTTCAACTGCAAATGCTGCTTTTCTGTGCTATATTTATCCCTTACTATCTATTTTAACAACTTGTGCAGGGTTTGTTGTTTGTTCGCTGCCTCGTAATTTATTTTTTCTTTGCATGTTTTGTGTATAGTTAGGTTCGGAATTAATTTAAAATGCTATATGTTGTCTATATGTTGTCAGGTGTTCCAGCAAGCATTCCGTGCAAACCCTTCGACAAACATTTTGAAAATAGGATAAAGACTAAGAAAGAACGTCCACGCAACCAATGTCGTTTCAACTTAAAGATCCCATAGTATGATAATGCACTAAGTGGAGTTTTCTATCAATATGCATTCCCGGCCTGTCTACAATCCAACCGGGCATGAAAAAAGTCCGTCCGCGACTTCTTTAGCTTTCTCCTCCTTTCTAAAATGTGTGCTTCAAATGGGCAGATTAAACCTCCATGACTTAATGACGTCAAAAAGACACGGAAGTGCACTCGACCCAGCCCTCTCGGGTTAGTGGCACCACCTCTGGTAAAGGTTTGTCACACCCACTGAAATTCGAGATGCTGGCTGAGCCTTTATTGTACTCTCCCTGCTTGCAAATGCTCCATGGAGAGGAGAAAAGTAGTTGCTTCCTTCGTCCCAAGTCTTTGAGAAGACAGTGGATTACTTTTATTTTTGACGGATGCGTACCGACATCATTTCTCAAAGGACTGTTTTGTTAGTGAAAGCCTATTTAGAGCTGGATTTGCAACATGTTTAAAAATAATGGATTAGTCCCAACAGTGTGACACGACTGCAAACGGGAAAGATTTAAGTTTAACATCTTTGATTTAGCCTGCCATCCTATCGTTTCTAATAAGAGATGTGCACCTTCTACCATATTATTGGTGTATTTTTAGTGCCTAAAGTGGGAGCTACATTTGTCGTGTGGAGGTTGTTTGGTTTCAAGTGGCCAGATATGATAAAGCAGACGGTGGTTGGATAATATGAAGCGTTTGCGTATTGTTTTGTGGTTAATTTGCCGTGACTGGCAACTCGCCACCTAGTTAACATGAGGTTGTGATGCTAACCGGCCGCTAAGTGGTCTCGACGAGACGGCTTGCACAATGCGACCGCGCAGTGGCTTAAATGTGCACATTTGCGTTATTCATAACCGGTTGTAAATGTCTACAAGCATTCACGGCAAAGCAGAGACATTCACGGCAAAATAGCGTTTGCGGGAGATTTGCCGGTTACGGCAAAATAACCATTGCCTAAACAATCACAAACTAACGCTACAACATAGTTTCTGTAGTAATGTTATGCTACTTTTTTTTATGGTAAAACTTTATGCTTTTCCACATACTAAAATAGTTCTCAAATGTGTAAAAGGCATGTCTGTATTTTTCTTTTCTTCTGCTCCCATGGCCAGTCGTTTCCATTCACAACATTAGCACATTGCTACCATGACCGAAATCACTGCCCCTTCGAGAGAGAAGGGTATGGCCTAGGCGTGGCCTGCTGCAGCTATTTACATAAAAGTGCCACTCCCCTAAAACAGGCTGTTTTTTGGCTGATTTAGGGACAGCAAAAATATTAGATCCAAAGTAAATTTTGACAAATGCATGTCACAGACATGTCGTTTACACATTTGAGAACTATTTTAGTATGTTGAAAAGTTGAATAATATGAGACCTTTAATGACGCCCGTGCATTGTATGTGGCACCATCTTTTTCATTAATTTCCCACAGTAATCACGCCATTTTAAAAGTTATTTAAAGTTGTGTTGTTGTTACCTGCAGCAACGGACGTCCATCGAGCCATCAGGCGCGTCACATTTCCGTGTTTAAGTTTGCATTAGCTCAGCTCTGCCATCCGTCAGCAATGAATGTCGCGAAATATTGGTTACGGATCTTTCAGGTTGCGCAAATATGTTTTTATTTAAAAAAATTACTGTACAAAGTATTTTGATGTAAATATCGACTTTCACTGTGAAATTTGGGTTACATCGCCAGCGTAGGAACTGAACTTGGCCGTAACTGGAGGACTCCCTGTATTCAAAAAATGTGATGAGGCAAAAGTTAGAGAAAAAAGTTTTAAATATTATCTAGAAATTTCCAAAAAGTGACCATAAAATGCCCAAAAAGGAGTAAGAGCAGAAAATTACCATAAAACAAAATTGCCCCAAATTTTTTTTTTTAAAGAGGAGAAAATAAAACATTTAAAAAGTAACTATAAAATGTCTAAAAACAAAAGAAGAAATACCAAAAATTAACGTAAAAATTGCTAAAAATGTCAGAAAATTTCTAGCAAAAAAGGTAGAAGAAAAAATTAAAAAAATAGTCACAAAATGCTCCCCCAAAAAGGAAGAGGCAGAAAATTAATATCCATCCATCTATCCATCCATTTTCTTAACCTCTTATCCTCACAAAGGTCGCGGGGAAAATTAACATATGTCCATAAAATTGCCAAAAATGTCAAAAAATGTACAGAAAGGCACACATCTAAAAATGTATGAAAAACGGAGCATGAAAAATTACAACAAAAAATTAATTAATAAAAAACGGAAGATGAAAGGTAGTCTGTTATGATGCAACTCTAATTAGCTCTTTATCTCTCAGGTTTATTACAATTAGTGTTGTTTCGATACCGTTTTTTGGCCCCCGATACCGATAGCTAGTTTTGCAGTATCGGCCAATGCCGATACCGTACCGACACCTAGATTTAAATTTTTTCAACATGAAAAAGCTGCTCTGTCATTAGTTCAAAGCATTCAAGGGCCAATAGAACAGCTTGGCTCGGCATGCAGTGAACGTGTCACACATCAGTGAATGTCGTGCACGAGCAAGATGCTGCATCCAAAGTCCTATATTAGCGTTGGAAGTAATGGTATCGGCATGCTACTTTTTAGTACTTACTGATGCCGATACAACTGTTTTAATGCAGTATTGGGTGCCTCTACCGATATCGGTATCGGAACAACACTAATTACAATGGCCTTTTGACAGTACAGGTTGCTGACCCCCGGATTGGGTATAAATAGAAAATACTGCTCAAACAATATTGGCAACAAAAATCAATGCTTGACCTTTTGGCATTTGACTAACACATTGCAGCACAAGCAGAAGCAACGCCGTCTTACATAAAGCCACACTGATCCATTTGAGTCATGCCTGCAAAACTCCACTCCAGCTGATCCTTCTTGAGCAAACACTAGAACAGCTAAATGTTTATGTAGGGTTATGTTTCTTAATTTAGTTGTGACACAAGGTGCATAATCCTATCAATGTTGTGATACCTCAGAAGCAAAACGAAATAAATAAATCCGGACTTGAGCAGTCACAAGGCTGACTTTTTTAGCGTTGCCTGTCAGACTCTAGACATCGAGCACACAATAACCACCACAAAATTGATTTGCAAATAAACACGGGCATCTTAAAATATCCCCTGGCTGGCTGGCTGCTTTGTATGCAACCAGGCGGTCTCTGTCATGGCGTTGCAGACAGATGAATGATGGAGCCTTTCAAGCAGCACGCAGACAGACAGTATGATGCTGTCATGTGACGATCAAAGCCAGTGAATGCACCATGAAGGCAGGGAACACTGGAAGGGAGACAAATGTGACCAAAAGAGCTTCTTGGAACACAAAACACTTGAAAGCCAAATCGCTCAGCGCTTCGTGGAGGAGAAAGGACGTCGAATCATTGTCCCGCCGTGTCAGACATAACAGGATGCGCAACACACGCACATCCTGTCGTCTCTGGCACGGGCTGAGCTTTGCAGTTTTTTGGTGCCTGGCGTGCATGCGTGTGTGTGTGTGTGTGTGTGTGTGTGTTTGCCTTTGTGTATTATGAGGACATGTCACCTGAATACACGCAACACTGCGAGGACATTTTGAATTATGAGGACACAGCCCATGTCCTCATAATTCATTCAATGCAGAAGTGCTTCTAGGGCTGTAGAAGGCTTAAATCCAAAGTTTTAGCCAATGTCCTTGTAAACCATAATTACATGAATTTGTGTATTTTTGTGTATTTGATGACGCCCCCTGTAGGAAGGTCCTCGTAATGCACCACTTCATGAATTATTCACACCAGTGTATATTTCACAGCATTTGATTGGCTGACCGTCACCTGTCCCCACAATTACGCACATGTCCCCATAATTCCGTTTTTTTCTCAAAATGCTGTGTATTGTGAATGTTTGTCTGTAGACGCAGAGCCTTTTTTTTTTTTGCAGCCACCAATTCCTAAGTAGATAAATTAAATAATGAAATACACTATGACATTTAATTATATATTTCAGCATTTAATTCTTGCAGTGGTTGTTTATTTGAAAATATACAATGGTTAACAGCTGTTTATCACATCACTTTGAACAGCTGGAGGCAGAGACAGAGAAACTGTCAGTGCCGTATATTGATTCATCATTTAACATCCCACCCTGCCTTTACAATGTAACATCTTTCTGTACACCAGTGGCCAAATGTTTTGAGAATGACATTGATTTTCTAAAAATCTCCAGTGCTGACTTATTATTATTGTTTTTTTATGATGGCAATTTGCATGTACTCCAGAATGTTATAGTGATTAGATGAATTGCAAAGTCCCTATTTGCCATGAAAATTAAAGTAATTTCCTTTAGTGACCTTACAAACTTTAAGTGAAGAAGGCTTCAGGGCACCCAAGAAAATCCAGCAAATGCCAGGACTATCTCCCAAAGTTGATTCAGCTGCGGGATAAGGACATCACCACCAGTGTAGAGCTTGCTCAGGAATGGCAGTAAGCAGGTATGAGTGCATCTACACCCATGGTGAGGGAGTAAGACTTTTGGAGGATGGCCTGGTGTGACCAGTGAAAAGGGGATTCCATAAATACAGACCAAAATAAGAAAAAAAGAGTTGAAGTTATTTTCTCTGATTAACCCCCTTTCCAAATGTTTGGGGCATCCGGAAAAATGCTTGTCTGGAGAAGAAAAGGTGAGCGCTACCATCAGTCCTGCTTCATGCCAAAAGGAAAGCATCATGTGACCATTCATTTGCAGGGTTGCTTCTCAGCCAAGGAATTGGGCTCGCTCACAATTTTGCCAAAAAACACATGCATCCATTACTAAAGTATAGTACTAAAACATCCTCGGACAGCAACTGTATGACAGCAGCAAGGTTATTTTATTTACTAAAGCAAAAAAACATTTTCGTTAATGAAAAAAAAAACCTTTTTAAAAAACTGAAACTGAAATCACATTTTATGATTACAAAATGATCTATAATTCTAGCAATAATATCCTTTGTTTTCGTCTGTGGTAATTCATTTAATATATGAGCCTTTGGGGTTCATTTTAAATGTGATCTATTTTTTTTTATTGACACTGTAAATCATAGAACAATAGCCACTCTTATCAACAAAGTTCATAATCCAACGACTGAACCAATTTGTTGATTTGAACGAGATTTATTATATTGCCCTGAGTACGGAAGTGACGTCATCTAGCAGCCCCGATAGAGAACCGCCCCCGGCTCTATTTACTTCACGAGATGTGATGGCGTGTAGCTGTGCTAATGAGGTAGGTTTGAAGCTCGAATTTTTCCTGTTGTTGTTGGTCGCTTGTGTACATTGCTCCCTCTTTCGCGAAAATGATTTATAATGCAAGTCCAGTGTAAGTGCAGCTAAGCTTACGTTAGCATACCTAACCATCTGTTGATTATGATGGATGCAGCTAATTATTTAGAATTGCTACGCTTCTGTTAGCGACGGTTAGCATAGCAGAGCTAACCGTCTGTTGAGTAAGATGAATGCTAATTGCAATTTTTAAGAGGAAATCAATAACAGGCTGGTTTTTGATGTGAAAATATACAATGGCTTAGTATTACCAGTACAGTATAAATGAAGTATTGGTAAATTGCTGCATTTGTGTTTACTTAAATTTGTTCTTTCAATAGAAATATTTCAGTAAAGTCTGTTAGTGTTCATTACATTTAATTTATGCAAATATTTAGCAGAGCTGTGCTATCCACTGTATTTTATTTTCGTTGGCACATTTACTGCACACTGCACAGGCTATTATGGTACACTGAAAGTCAACTTCAAGACATTTGCACCAAGTTACCTATCAAACTGATTGAAACTCATTTTTTTCTATAGCTTTAGATCATTATCTTCAGTGAGACATGTCAGTCATGAGGCCACAGAGGGCAAAAGTTAAACCCAAAGAAGAGGTAGCATACTTTTCATCCTTAGGTAAAGACAAGAATGGCTTCACCATAAAATATATTAATTAATTCAAAGGTGAGTATTGGTAAAATATTCTTTAGTATGGGTCTAGTTTTCATTATTGTTATAATGAAATATTTCTGTTGTATCCTTTTTTCTTTGTAAGGTCGAGGAGTGTTCAGTTCCTGCTCCTTTCAGAAGAGAGACTTTCCTACTGAATATCGAGGAGAAGTTCTAAGCAAACAGGAACGTGA